>NC_062284.1:115493279-115796309 GCF_902655055.1 Lutra lutra
GTTAGCAGACCTGAAAAGATCATTAATTTCATTGTACATCTCTATCAGAGTTCTTGGGTAACCAGATACACTCTCAATGAGCAGTAATGTTTTATTTTACTTTAAAAAGATTTTATTTATTTATTTGAGAGAGGGAGAGAGAAAGCACAGAGCATGAGTAGGGGCTGGGGGCTACAGGGTGAGGGACAAGCCAACTCTCTACAGCAGGGAGCCTGATGTGGGGCTTAGTCCTACAGCCCTGGAATCATGACCTCAGCCAAAGGTAGACACTCAACTGACTGAAGCATCCAGGTGCCCCGAGCAGTAATATTTGAAAAGGAATTTTTTTTTTCCTGATTAGTAGTCCCAACAGTGGGCTTAAAATATTCAGTAAACCATGCTGTAGACAGATATGCCGTCATCCATTTAGAGAGCACAAGCGGAGTAGATTTAGCATAATTCTGAAGGGCTCTGGGATTTTGGGAGTGGTGCATGAGCACTGGGTTCAACTTAAAGTCACCAGCTGCATTAGTCCCAAACAAGAGAGTCAGCCTAGCTTTTGAAGTTTTGAAGCCAGGCATTGACTTCTCTCTCTCTCTCTTTTTTTTAAAGATTTTATTTATTTATTTGACAGACAGAGATCACAAGGAGGCAGAGAGGCAGGCAGAGAGAAAGGAGAAAGCAGACTCCATGCTGAGCAGAGAGCCTGATGCAGGGCTCAATCTCAGGACACTGAGATCATGACCTGAGCCAAAGGCAGAAGCTTTAACCCACTGAGCCACCCAGGTGCCCCTTGACTTCTCTTTAGCTATGAAAATCCTAGATGGCATCTTCTTGCAAGAGAAGGCTGTTTCATCCACAGTGAAAATCTGCTCCTACGTGTAGCCACCTTCATTAATGATCTTAGCTGGATCTTCTGCATAATTTGCTGGAGCTTCTCCATCAGCACTTGGGGCTTCATCTTGTACTTTGATGTTTATGGAGATAGTTTCTTTCCTTAAACTTCTTGAACCAACCCCAGCTAGCTTCAGAATTTTCTTCTGCAGCTTCCTCACCTGTCTCAGTCTTCACAGAATTGAAGAGAGTTCGGGCTTGGCTTGGATTAGGCTTTGGCTTAAGATAACTGTATGGCTGGTGTGATCTTCTGTCCAGACCACGAACCCTTCTCTATACCAGCAGTAAGGCTGTTTTGTTTGCACAGCATTTACATGTTTGCTGGAGCAGCACTTTTAGTTTCCTTGAGAACTTTTCCTATGCATTCACAGAAAACTTGGCTAACTGGAGCAGGAGGCCTAGGTTTTGGTCTGTCTTGGCTTTTGACATGCCTTCCTCACTAAACCTAATCATTTCTAGCTTTTGATTTGAAGTGGGAGACATGCCACTCTTCCTTTCACTTGAGCACTTAGAGGCCATTGTAGTAGGTTATTGATTGGCCTGAGAGCAATAGTATTTCATCTCAAGGAATAAGGAGGCCGGAGGAGAGGAAGAGAGACACGGGAATGGCCAGTTGGTGAGGCAGTCAGAACACACACATTTATCTATTGAGTGCTCAGTATTATGTGGGCGCGATTCATGGCCTCCCAAATCAGTTACTATAGTGACTCCTAGGACAGTGATCACACATCTGCACAAAAATATAATAATAAGGAAAAGGTACCAAAATGTGACACAGAGACACAAAGTGAAAAAATGCTGTTGGGGAAAAAAAATGAGGCCAACAGACTTGCCCAATGCAGAGTTGCCACAGACTTTCAGTTTGTAAAAAATGCAGTATTTGCAAAGTGCAGTAAAATGAGGTATGCCTGTTTTTGGGTGACCTGAAGGCACATGTTGGCTCTACTCCCTGCCTTCAGTAGAGTAACTCACTCTCCTACTCTCCTCTTAGAAAATGAGACAAATAGTTGCGTGCCAAGAGTTTTTCCTGAGAGCTCAGTTTTCCTTAGAAAATAACAATGGGCCTTGATGAGCCTGGAAATAGTTTGAGTAAGGGGTTCCTCAGATGAGAAAATTGGTTTTTTTTAAGTCACCAGGCTTCCAAAATTTCAGGAGTAGAGGGACCTGCTACATGCTTTCAGAGAGTTATTTTCCAGATGTTGAAGGTCATTAGAATTTTTTTTTTTCTGAATTTTTCTCTGATACTTTTCCTCTCTGGGAGCACAGTGTTTGCAAAGGTTGTTGTTAGCTTCCCTCTGCCTTGGCCCTCCGCTGACTCTTGCTAGCACGTGGTATGAACTTGCTCTTCGGGTAGAGGAAACTAAGGCTCAGGTAGGTAGGTAGGCCAAGAGTGGAAGAGGCAGTATTGCCTTTATGTAGTCTCTGTTGGGTTGTGGTGCCCGAGGCTTCTCCATCCTGTTTACGCCCAGATGAGAATCCCAGCAGCCTGCCTGCTAGCTCCACCTGCGTTCTGTATCCGATGCTAACGAGCACTGCCTCTGGGTGGGCTTGGCAGGAAGAACGTGATTCCACACGAGTACCGGAAGCATTTCCCCATTGAGATGAAAGACCACAACTCCCACGACGTGCTGCTGCTCTGTACCTCCTGCCACGCTGTCTCTAACTACTATGACAACCACCTGAAGCAGCAGCTGGCCAGGGAATTCCAGGCCCCCATTGGCTCTGAGGAGGGGCTGCGCCTGCTTGAAGATCCTGAGCGCCGGCAGGTACGGTCTGGGGCCAGGGCCCTGCTCAACGCGGAGAGCCTGCCCGCTCACCGAAAGGTGGAACTGCTGCAGGCGCTCAGAGAGTTTTACAACACAGACACAGTCACGGAAGAGATGCTTCAGGAGGCCGCCAGCCTGGAGACAAGGTACAGTGTACAGTTCCCGGTCTGGGAAGGGATTGGGGGACATCCTGGGGGCACTAGCTCCGCCTGCTTAGCGGGGATGCCGGCCAGGCAGCGGCCAAGAGCCGTTTAGGTGCAGAGCATAGCCTCCTGTTACCCCATTGAGTATCTAATGGCTTAAAATACCATGGGGCTGGGATAGAAGAATCGCTGTGAGAGTTTCCTTTCCATAGGAGACTTGCCTTCTGTCCTTGACCCTTCAGGGTCATCTCTGTCCAGCCATTTTCATGATGAGCAGATGAGTTCAAATGCAGTAGAGCTCTGCCTTAGAGATTCTGTGCAGAAGTAAATCCTGAAGTCAGCAGAGGAGATGGAAATAATACTCAAAAAATAACCCCAAGTATCTGAAGTTGCTTTTGAGTATAGTGTACATGGCTTTGTGTCCCTTATCTTATCCAGGTCTGTGGGAACTGAGACCAATGGATTCATGCTTGCTGTCTCATCTGCATTCAGGGTACTGGCCCACCGAATAGAATACTGGCCAGAATTGGTCTTACCATTCATACTATTCTCTTTTTTCCTTCCTTCCTTTGCTTCCTCTCCTTCCCCATGAGTACAGAGTTGAACTCATGACTTAATTCAGTGTTCCTAAATGAGAAGCCGATGGCCCTGACAAATGAATGGGTACAGGGCTGAGGTGAAAGAAACTCTGGGCCCCCTGCTCCAGTTTTGCTTCCTGTTACCACTTTTCCAGGAGTACTAGAGCCCAAAAGAATTGCACTGATAAGTTCCCAAAACTGTGAGAGTGATGCTGCTTGCCTGTACTTCAGTTTCATTACCTCAGAATCCTAAAGATTGCAGCAAACATTTATCAAATGGTTGTAGGTGTCTTATATTTAAATATATTTTTAAATATTTTATTTATTTGTCAGAGGGAGAGAGCACAAGCAGGGGGAGCAGCAGGCAGAGGGAGGGAGAAGCAGGCTCCCCACCTAGCAGGGAGCCCGATGTGGGACTTGATCCCAGGACCCTGAGATCAGGACATGAGCTGAAGGTGGATGCTTAACTGAATGAGCCACCCAGGCGTCCCAAGTTATCCTGCTCTATTTACCCAAGCTAATAAACTTTCTATAAATTGTCTTAATCGGTTCTTCTAACAACCCTTTGAAATAGGATTTAGATTCCTTACTGGTAACTGCTAGCATTATATCTTGCATTTGTTAAATATTTCAAAGTTAGAAAACAGTACTAATGAGTTTTGTCCTATTTTGACTCTTCCTAACTATTTTGTGAGGTTGTAGCATAGATGTTATTTTTTATGTTAGCTACCCTGAGGTTGAAGTTAAGTAACTTGCTAAGGTCCAATGAGAAATTAATGAGAATGGTTCCTCCGACCAATTCCCAGATGTATTTGATAACACAACTAAACTTCCCCTTTCAGTCACAGACCTTTCTAACCAATCACCTTGTTGACTAGGATATAGGGATGCTGGACTGAGCTGTCTGGGGCTGAGAAGAAGCTTTTTGGGGGAAGGTAGGCAAGTTAGGGATACTTGTCAGCTAAGCAGTAAGGTGGCTGCAGATTTCTGGAGGGCACTGGTACTGCTGGAATGGGGGAGGGAGTGTTGGGAGGGAGGAATGAGAGTGGGGTATGAATGCAAGGAGGGGAACTGAGTCCATGAGGTAGGGGCTTTCTCCGGAAAAGTAGTTGTTACTCACAGGAGGTGAAAGCACTGTTTGCAGGACATCAGAGGACTTTTAAGACTTCTCTGCTTAGTTAGGAAGAGGGCAAGGATTTATCTTCCCATTAAACAGCACCGGCTGCACAACTGAGTATTTCATGGGACCAAAACACATCTCTTGTGGATATGGTTTGGCTTTTTTTTTTTTTTTTTTTTTAAAGACTTTGAGTAATCTCTTCACCCAACATGGGGTCTGAACTTACAACCCCAAGACTAAGAGCTGCATTTCTACTGACTGAGCCAGCCACATGCCCCAAGATTTTTGTTGATTTTTTTTTAAGTAATCTCTCGGTCCAACATGGAGCTCGATCTCATGACCATGTGATCAAGAGTCACATGTCCTACTGACTGAGTCCACCAGGCGCCCCCATCTTTTTTTAATTTCAATTTTTTAAAAGTTGAAGCATAGCTGACACAACATTGTGACACATGATGCACAGTGTTATATTAGTTTCAGGTGTACAACAGTGATTCGACAAGTTTATGTGTTATGCTATGCCCACCACAAGTGGCGCTCCCATCTGTCACTGTAGAATGCTATTCAACACCACTGACTACTGCCTATGCTGTGTGGTTTAGCACACTTCCTGTGAGAAAGGAGGTACTAAAGAAATGTCCCACCTTGCATTTTTACATGTAGGTATTCCAGCGTTTGAAACATAAGAACATGCAAGGTGATTTAGCAGCCCCATATAAATACTGAGTATGGTTGAGAAGGACAAGCTGGTACCTGAGTAACCCCGGAGTAAATAAAAGACCAACGTTCTTCACTCATTGTCAGCCAGACAGTGCGGCTCCTGTAGTGGGGGCTGAGCTTCCGGCAGTGGTCTCCCCACAAATATAGCTCAGAATCCCCAAATAACTTCTGTCAGATTGTGTGCAGTATGTCCAAACGACTTCTTAAAATGGCAGATGTAGGAAAGATGCTTTAAAAACATTAAAGTAGGGGGCGCCAGGGTGGCTCAGTTAAGCATCTGCCTCTGTCTCAGATTATGACCCCAGGGTCCTAGGATTGAGCCCCAATCAGCGGGGAATCTGCTTTTCCCTTTGCCTCTGCCACCCCACACCCTGCTCGTGCTCACGTGCTCTCTCTCAAATAAATAAATAAAAATTTTTAAAAAGCATTAAAGTAATCAACCTTTAGAAGTCCAGCAACCTCCAGATCTACCGTTGTGGCAGCCCCCTGGCCCACAGCATTTGGAGCCGTCTGTGACACCGTCCTGTGCTTGTCTTCCTCAGACCCTTGTGCTTTGTGTCTTGCCAGGATTTCCAACGAAAACTACATTCCTCATGGGCTGAAGGTGGTGCAGTGCCACAGCCAGGGCGGGCTGCGCTCCCTCATGCAGCTGGAGAGCCGCTGGCGTCAGCACTTCCTGGACTCCATGCAGCCCAGGCACCTGCCCCAGCAGTGGTCAGTGGACCACAACCATCAGAAGCTGCTCCGGAAATATGGGGAAGACCTTCCCATCAAGCTGTCGTGAGACATGCTCTCCTCCCAGGATGGCTGGGAAGCTGAGCCAAGGTGGGAAAGTCACCTCTTCCTGTGTCATTAATTGTCAGAGCCTAGTGTCACAACTTGGAATGCTAACCCACGCCAATCCCAGGATGCTTCTGGTGGAGGCGGGCTGTTGCTTCAGGGGGAGCTTACGGTTTTGGATTTTACTTGGGCAGAGTGAGAATTCCTTTTGCTTCCCTCTTATTTTTTGTGGATAAAAGGGCCTTGGCCTTTATTTTACTTTTCTTCTTTTGCTTCCTGTGCGCAGACAGCAGATGAAGGATTCTCCCCTGAAGTGACTTGTCCAGACGCTCAGGTTTTTAATACATTTCTTCCCTGCCCAGTATGTTGTTTTTTCTCAAACAGGGGCAGTCAAGTATTTTAATCCCATTGGGTTAGGACAGGAGAAATTCTTGCAGAGGTTGGAGAGGTGAACAGGAGTCAGATTCATTTCCCCAGTTCAAGCTCATAATTATAAATTCCTTAACTTCATGCTCTCCCACATCTCACCTGGTTAAGATCCATCCCATCTAGGTCACTTCGGTTTATTTCCATACTTGAGGATGCTCCCCTTTACACAGCCAGGACCAAAGCAGTGACTTCCTGCCATATGCTTCCACCCTAACACTGGAGGAAATCCTTTTCTGGAAATAGGCCTTCTAACTGGGTGGGGCAGAAAGAGGTACAAGCATCATCTCTCAAGAGAACTTTGATATTTGCTTCGCTTTCCCTTTCATGCTGTTTGTTGTCTATTCATTGCAATCCTCCTGTCCAGAACTGCAAGGTTTTCTACCTGAATCTCCTTCTGAGAGGAAGATTCTCTACTCTCAGAATCAGTGTCACGTCCCTTCTGTGTTCTGTGTTCCTTCCGATTTGTAATACTGACCTCTTTTCAACACTTAATTCTCTCTTGGAGTCCTTTGGTCGGGTTGCGTTGCGAGGATTTCTCCACCCGCTCTCGTGTGTGGGACTCTGAGATTAATTCATATACTTAGATGTTCAGAACAGTGGTGTTTCATCTCTTTACGTGAAGACACCACTTTGAGCATAAATTATTAGTAATTAGCAGTTTTTCTAAAGTATGAGGAGAGTTTTTTTACTTGACAAGATCGTAACAAACTTAGTGATTTTATGGCCAGAATCCAATAGGAGCTGTTTTGAAATTGTGCCCAAGTTGGTGATGGTTGCTGTAACACTGATAAATAAAACTTTGAAGCACAAAGCTCACTGACTGTAAATGTAAAACTTTTTTTCTTCTCAGCTTTGTAAAATCAGTAAATATTCTTGGGGGAGGAGATATTCACCCCTGGCGTCCCTGCCGTGAGGCAGAAGCATGACACGCACACAGGTACACCACGCACAGCGTGCATATGGACGTGCCACGCACACGGACGTACCACACACGGTGTGCGCCACGACGTACCACGCACAGCGCAGCTTCAGCCCATCAGCGAAGCGTCCGCAAACGGGTGTGCGTTTTGTTTGTCCGCCGCTTCGTGCCCTCTTGCCCCCAAACAGGCATTTCTGGGCTCTGAACTAGAGATCCTTGAAGATGAACAATACCAGCCTCTTCCAGGACCGTATGTTCAGTGGGGTAGGTCATTGTGGGCCATGTGCTCAGTGGCTGGACCCCATGCTCCGGAGTCCAGGGGTGAACCATGGGGCATGACAGGTGGTCGTTAGAGTGGTCAGGCTTGCCACAAGGTGGCACTCACAGATTCTGTTTTATAGTCAGTCTTGAGAAATAGGGCTTTTATATATGGTTCCTGAACATAACTGATGACTTATGTTTCCAAATCTGTGTAGCTGATTTGGGGCCATTTGGATAGGGTTACCAGAGAAACTTCCTCTGAAACAAGGAGTAGGGTGCTTTCATTTTCCTTCTTGTGATCCTCACGCTAAGAGGGGAGAAACATGAGGTTATTTAGGTGCGGTAGTTGCTGTGGGAAGAAGGAATGGATTTTCCAGCAGAGCTGTGGGCAAAGCCCAGAGCCAACAGCCACCATAGAAAAGGAGGCTAGACTGGCACACAAGATTTCTCACCCTTCTCAGAAGTTACTGTGTGGATTTGACTCTTCATTCTCTTGAGTCAGCCCTTAGTACCCTTTCCCGAAGACTGACAGTGGTGACCTCGAATGAGATATTTTAGGGCAGGCATATTATAAAAGAAGTATTTATTGCAGTGTATGTTCATCAGAAATGAGTCTAAAGAAGGAGTAAAAAATCATCCATCTTCCCTCCATCTAGAAAAGAGCTAACCTTTGCTGGGATGTCCACAAATTTCCTTCACTATTTAAAAATGCATGAAATACAAACAGAATTCAGAGTCATGTATATATAGACTGTGACATCCTATTTTTTACCCCTCACTTAACGTGGTACCACAAATAATTAATTTCCTGTGCCCCTCATCTTTGAAAGTAGATTCCTAGTGACTCTTCCATATTTCAGTTGTCCATTCCCACACTGTTGAAATTTTGGTTATTTCAGATCTTTTGTTAATGTCAGTGATACTGTGTTGAACTGTCTTTTGTATAAATCTTTGACTATATCTTTGATAATTTACTTAGGATAGAATTCTAGCAATTGGATGGAGCAGAGGGGTCTCACATTTCTGGAGTGAGTACCAATTGATAACACCTTTTAGGAGCATATATCAAGGGAATGCTTCTCTCTAACCCTTTAGCTCGTGTCCTGGTACATTTACTGAGCCTCCATGTGAACAGTAGTGAGAGGACAGGGTCATGGCAAGGGCCTCTGATTGTACCCGGATCATTGTGTTTCTATGCTTAGTCTTCTCTCTGCTTCCCCTTTATCTCTCATCCTTTATTGACTCATTTCCCCTTGTAGTCAGTGTTTTTTGGAAACACTATTTTAAAATAAAAACTTAAAAGTTACAGACAGGTCTTTTTTGTGTGTATGATACACAGCAGTGATTTGCCATCCTAAAGTGAACAAGGCACAATGTTCAGGGATTTGTTGCTTTTTAAGAGTGCAGCCATAAGTTACTTATTCTTATCCATGTCACGGATGGAGATCAGATGACAAAATGTGTTCTGTTGAAATAAAGCCATTTTAATCCCTCATTTTAGACTCGTAGGAGCCCAGCAGGCAGAAAGAGCTTTTATTCAGCTTCCTTTCCTACCTGTTAGTGTGGGGCCCTAACATTTGACTATAGTCTGAATTCTCAGTTTACCTTACCTCTCTGAGTTTTTCATTCATTCGTTGATCATTTCCTTCTTTTTTTTTTCCTTCATCATGTCTCATCATCATGCTATCACTTTTTACTGTTAAAGAAGATAGTTTCTTGGTTTGCTAGTTTACTAATTATTACATATTTTAAAAGAGTCCTTCTTTTTGATCTTTTGTCTTGTCTGTTGCTAAGTGGACATTTTTAGAATGCCTGATCTTTCAGGAATACAGTGGGAATCAGTTTTTCTTGGATGAGATAAGCTGAAAGAGGGTGTAAGAATGACATTGCTGTGATGAACTCTTGATCTGAATAATGTAAATATAATACGTAGTCCCCAGAATACTTTTGCTTTGGAAGTCAGTGATATACTTTAACTATTCACCAAGTTACCTCCTCATGCTGAAGCCTTATACCTTCTTCTTGTCCCCAGTCCTAGAACAGTTTCATGTCCAGTGATGGTCTGGGGCTTACATGCAGCTGGGTAGCTTGCTTGTTCCAATTACCTATCCTACCAGCCTGGTAGGAGATGTTTTAGTCACACACACACACACACACACACACACCCCGCCTTTTGCTTGAGGCACCAAGACCCTCGCTTGAATGCCAGCATGTTATCTGGGAAAGTGGGAAGTACATTAGACTAGTATTTCCATCTAACGAGGTCTGTCTATATAGCCCACTCTTGTTGGAGGTCCCTAGATACTGTGGGTAACTAGACCAAATGGGTAATCATTTGAGGGATAACCAGGAATTGACTTCCTTTGCGCAGGAATAGGGAATATCAAAGGACCTGGTTCACACATCCTGGGTTGCATCCTCTTCAAATGTAGTATACACTGCCTTACAAGGTCATTTTCTGCTCTGAATGGAAGTAATTTCCCTGCCTTCCAGACTGAATCCAAAGCATTTACCCTCCTTCTAGCTTCCTTATTTGTTATTAATTCTTGCATTTTCCTCTTGCTAAGTGGGTAGTCTGTTGCCTTTTCTGCCTGCATAAGCTCCAAAAGCTGCTGAGTTTGGAGTCAGCATTAATATAAGCATGATGTGTGGTCCAGAATATTCCTGAGTTGGAGAGGCTACTTTTACTCTACTCCTGCTTCCCAAAGATCTCCCTTTTCAGGCTTCAACATGCTGGGGCAGAGTTGGGATTCTGACTCTCCAGGCCACCAGTGTATCCACTAAGTCCTGGATAAGAACCAAACATTTGAGCTTAGTAAGCTAACAGCTGAAAAGAAATGGGAGATTAAGATATGGGTAGTTTTAAAAGAGATATGTTTATTTGGTTCATGGGTTGATGGGGTTATAGCCCATGGGCTTAACGTTCTATTTTGCTTTTCCCTGTACTCAGTTCTATTGTGTGTTAAAGGATCAGAGGAACAGGCTGGTGACCTAGGTTTTGGTTCTGGCCATTACCTGTGTATCTTTGGACTAATCACTTAACTTTTCTGGGCTCCTTTCTTTACCAATATAGTTAGAAGTTAAGATCAGATGTGCTTTAAGGACCCTCCTAGCTGTAGCATTCAGCAATACATCCCACTGTTTCTTATGTGGCACTTTCCCTTGGAAGCCGTGTACCTTCTGCTTCATCGTTGCACACCCTCATCCCGCCCCCAGCTCTGGGAATGGAGACTATGCACGGAAAGGGGGGGAATGAGGGAAGCAGGATGCCACACCATGTCCTCCTGGCCTCTTTGAGTAGAGAGAAGCCTGGTTCCTCCATCTGGTGTTCCACCTGAGGTCAAAATATACTTCTCACCAGAGATGTGCTGTCTGTGGCCTTAGGAACTCACAGTTCACTATTCAGCAATAAAGAAGGAAGAGAAATTTGTATCTTCAGTTTCATTGCTTGTGCTGTAAGGTTTAACAAGAGATAAGCACAAAATGGAAATGAGGCAAGTTTGCCAAGTATTGTAGATGGGAAGATACTGAGAAAAAAGGAATGAGTGTTTCTCATTTTAAGGATAGGAGAAATTAAAACTATACTATAGAGGACTGAATAGAATTAGGTACTTTAAAAGGAAAACATTAAACCAATGAGTTAAAAATATTCTCTCTTTTTATGTTGTCATGACTGCCTAAGAAAATTTGAGGGATCCAGTGTTAACACATTGTTACCCATCCATAAGTCCTAAAACATGATCACCTCACAGGGAGACTGGGAAGTTTCTGGGGCCTGCATCTTGTATAACCCTGACTGGTCTTGGACTTTGTCCCTCTTACCTTTGGCATCTATAAGACAGACATGCATAAAATATAGTTTATATTCTATAAACTGCTGAAAGACATTTCTGTGTATCTATATCTGTTCCCTATAACCTGACAAAAAATATGTTTCCCTGTTCCTTTTTGCACTTCGTTCAGTCCCAAAGAGGGTGTTGGTGTATTTTCTTTGTGTAGCACATACTTCAGCAATACTTAGCATATTTGCTAAGTATGCTAAGCTTGCAGCTCTTTTTATAATAGTTACCCAGATACAGACATGAGCCCCCATTTTCTATCAAATTAGGGTCATTTTGTTGCATTTTGTTGCAGTTTAGTTCCAGAAAAAGTAACCAGATAGCCAAAAGGGAGGTTAAAGTATATTTCTCTGCCTCTGATGGATGAACCCTAACGTCATCTAAGATTCTGACATCTTCCATCATATCCCGTAGAGCCAACTAGAGTCCCAGCAAGCTAGCTTGGTTTTTTTAAATTAAAGTAGGTATGTATGGGCCCTGGAGGTTTGGTAGGCCTGAGCTGTAGTAGCATACATGCAACTTCCTCTGAGTTCTTGGATGCAATGAGCAGGACTAATGTTGGCTCCAAAAAGGGACAGAAGATGGCTTGGGGTTAGTTTTTCTTTTTTTAAATGTTACACAAGTGCAGAGCAGTTGGCTGCTGTCCCCCTCTCAAACCATCAGCAGAGCTTGACCTTGGCCAAGATTTTGCCTCATCTTCTCGGCATCTCAGCACAGAGTTGCGTTTCAGCCATGGAATGCTTAACCAAAAGCACATGCTGTAGTGATGGTTTCCAAAGAGCAAGTTTTTGCAGAAAGTCTACACCGTGTTGTCTTCTCAAAACCCTAGTATTCTCTGAACCACCTACCCAATAAACCCCAAATGGCGATTCTTTGACTCTTTCTTTCTTCGCAAAGGCTAAGCTTTTTGATGTTAATAATACTTTATTGAAGCACAGTGTAATGAACATACAGTGAAGTACAAATCTTGAGAGTACTCTGTGAATTTTGACAAATTGTATGCAGCCATTTAACCATTCAGGGCTGGGGTTTCTTTCTTCCTTTTCCTTTCTTTCTTTCTTTTTTTTTTTTTTTTAAGATTTTATTTATTCATTTGACAGACAGAGATCACAAGTAGGCAGAGAGAGAGAGAGGAGGAAGCAGGCTCCCTGCCAAGCAGAGAGCCCGATGCGGGGCTTGATCCCAGAACCCTGGGATCATGACCTAAGCTGAAGGCAGAGGCTTTAACCAACTGAGCTACCCAGGCACCCCCCCCCCCCTTTTTTTTTTTTTTTTTTTTTTGAGCAGTCACTCATCACAGCCTTTTGTTGGCCTGGACTAGCTCTGTAGGACCTTCCCACCCAAACCTGGGGCTATATGCTCCTTGGGGGTTCCCAGCTCCTGGCCTAGGTCAGCCTGGCTCTTGGGAGCCCCTTAGCCTGCCCAGAGATCATGACCTCCTCTAAGTCCCTTGGCCAGGCCTGAAGATGAAGGGGCAGCTAGAAGCCCCAGGGCAAGGCCCTGCCCTCTCCCATAGGCTGAGGCAGGTTTCAGAAAAGGCCATTCACTGCCCAGTGGTGCAGGGAAAGGAAAATGATGATTTGGGAAGTGAGGGGCTGGACAGTGAGTGAACAGACACTCAAGATTGGGAATCACGTGAGAAAAGGGTGCCCCATCTACTCCTCAATGTGAGAGAGTCAGTCCTTTTGCACACCCCACACCAGCATCTGGCTCACCTCCGTCATGCTCAGCACATGGAGACCTTTGCGTTCCAGCTTGTCCAGGACCATGTGGGGAGGGTCACTGATGAAGTACTCAAAAGTTGTTTCCCAACACGCTTCTCTTTGAGGCCCCCCCCAGATGCCACATCAGCTCTGGAACTGAGGGTTCAGCACCCATTAGGGTGAGGCCCACTTCTGTGTGGATCTGGGTGCTGATGAGCAGGTAGGGCGTGATGCATGAGTCCCAACCAGGCCCCTACCCAGGACTTTGGGCTCAGGGCACATGCCAATCCCACCAGCTCCAGGACAGTCCTAAGTCTAGTTACTCCAGCTCTCAGGGCTTGGGTTTCCTTCCTTCCTTCCTTCTTTCTTAGATTTTATTTTTTCATTTGACAGAGAGCAAGAGAGAGACCATAAGAGGGGAGAAGGTCACAGGGAGAAGCAGACTCCCTGTGGAGCTGGGAGCCTGATGAGGGACTCGATCCTGGGACTCCGAGATCATGACCTGAGCCAAAGGCAGTCGCTTAACCAACTGAGCCACCCAGGCACCCCGGAGCTCAGGTTTCTTACATTACATGAAACATCTATTCTGATGATGTATGGTCTTGGATTGGAAGGTTGTACATTCATCTACCTGAGCAAATTATTATATGAGTGCAAATCCAGGTGAAAACATGCAGAACTGGTAGTCTTGAGTCTGGGCATTTTGCTCTTTTGTCATGTGTAGTTGGTGTGGTTACTGCAACTCTTCACCGTACTTGTTCTTTACAAGTTACTATTGAAAATAGGTAATGTGGGAGCACCTGGGTGGCTCATTTGGTGAAGTGTCTGTATTTGGCTCTGGTCGTGATCCCTGGGTCCTGGGATCAAGCCCCGCATTGGGCTCCTTACTCGGTACGGAGTCTGCTTCTCCCTCTCCCTCCGCCTGCCCCTCTCCCTGCTCGTACTCACTCTTTCTCTTTTTATTTTTTATTTAAAGATAAAAAAAATCTTTTAAAAAAAGAAAGAAAGAAAATAGATGATGTGTGCACATAGTACAAAAAAATCTTTTTTAATGTGTAATGAAAAGGGACTATCCCCCCTCCCTACCCCCCCCCCCCAGTCATTTCCCTCCTTGAAGGGAACCTCTGTTACTGTTCCTTGGGAGTTGTTCAGCCTGGGGCTGGGGGGAGGGGGAGTTTTGTTTTTTAAGTCCCAGCTTTCTTTGGTTGTTCACCAAGAATATATTTCTCAGCCTTTCTCTTTATACTCCAGGCTGTAGTCTAAGGCACTTATGCAGAAACTTGGACCTACAGCCTCAGTATGACTAATCATGTTTGTCCTGTCCTATAAAATTCATTCTCTGTATCTGTCATCTGGCTCAAAAGTCCATGTTTCTCACAGGATTGGCCAGGAGTTGCTAATAGCTGGAGTTGGGTTTTTTAATTATTAGGCTCGCTACATCTAAAATACATATTTGAGGGGCGCCTGGGTGGCTCAGTGGGTTGGGCCGCTGCCTTCGGCTCAGGTCATGATCCCAGGTCCTGGGTTCGAGCCCCGCATCGGGCTTTCTGCTCAGCAGGGAGCCTGCTTCCTCCTCTCTCTCTCTGCCTGCCTCTCTGCCTACTTGTGATTTCTCTCTGTCAAATAAATAAAATCTTTAAAAAAAAAATAAATAAAATAAAATACATATTTGAAGTGTTCCCTAATCAATTTTTAAAAATTCATATTTCTTTAGCGGGGCTTCTGCAACATACCTATCTGATAAGTTTTTTGTTTGTTTTAAAGTAATGCTGAATCCCAATCTGCAAGTGAACTATAGCCGGATCTCTAGACAGTCATGCCCCCACCCACAGCCACCCAAATCAGACATTCAGAACTCCAAAGTTACAGACATGAACTGGCATGATTTTTCACCTTCACAGGCCATTCTTCTCTTTACACATAGGATTGACCTCAAATTTACTTTGAAAAGCCAACTTCTCTGGCAGGCAAAATTTGATTTGATTTATACACTAAGTTTTTCAAGAATATAAATGTCATGCAGAGCTGAGGACTTATATTCAGCCAGGAACAGTATTTTACACAATTTACAAGCTCCAGGGCCAGGGAAGGAAGACCTCTTATCCCCAGCCCTCTCAGTCAGACAGAAACCAAAACATGATGGATGGATGGCCCTTCTACGCCACTTTGAGCTCCCAGCCTTATTTTGTACTCTTTGCGGCAGGCAGGTAAAGAGTCAGGTCTTCCCCAGATTAGAGTTTCCCAAAGATATACAGTCCAGGGAAAGGAGTGAGGCTGTTTGTGTTTTCCAATTCAAGTCCCATCTGGTTTCCCTGGGGCCATTTTATCTGCGATGTTCTCTGGTGCTCTCTTCTTTGTCTTGCTGTTATCCGATCACCCAAGGCTTCTCCAGTCATCATTGTGAATATTCCCACTGGTCAGGGAGCTCCCTGTGAGCATCCTTTAGTGCAGCTGTCACATTTGAACAGTATCTGCTTTCTGACAAGCTTGAAGACAGAATGAAGGAAGTCGTGGAGGCTTTCCCTGTGGAAGTGGATAACACGAGTGCCTTTGGGACTTGGATCAATAGCTGTGAGTTTAGTGGCCTGGAGGCTGATTCCCAGAGGGGGTAAGGATCTCTTGGTCCTGGCTCTGTCGTCCATGCGGGGTCCTAATGCTGGAATGGTTCCCTAAGCCTTTGGTTCCAGCTTTTTCTAGACAGGGAAACAGACTGAGGTAAAATGCTTGCTGTGTTTTAAGTAGATTCTGCTCGCTGCAGCCAGTAAGCCCCACAGCTCTGGAGGTGAATGATCCTTCCCGAGAGGGTTCTGTTGCGCCATGCCTCCTGCCTCCTGCCCCTCCCATGCTGCCCGCCCCAGCCCTCCTGCTCCTTCCCTCTGACCTGACTCCACTGGTGTCAGGCGTCCGCTTGCTGCTCCCTGGATGGTTTCTCTTCAGGCCTTTCTGGTTTTAGTACTCATTATGCTTTTATTGGTTTTCGCTGTCTGCTTTTTCTTTCCCTGAAGCTGTTTTTCCTCATACTCTGTATCTTTCCATCTCTTGTGTCCGCTCTGTCAAGTGCATGTCTCCATCTGCTGCTCCTTGTCTGACTCTGACATGGCTTCTCAGGTTGTTTTCTTGCCCGCACGTTCCCGTAGCCTGCTGGGGGACAAAGTTGACCCTGGAAAGTCGTCTGGTACAGGGACTTCGAACGGACGATGGAGGAGCCTATCCCAGTTGTGGGGTAGGTGGCAGCACCAGTCTGGGTGGTGCTGGGCAGTGTGGCAGGGAAGAGGGTGATTCAGAGGAGGGTGGAAGAAAGTTGGGGACACAAATGATGGCCAGCACCCTTCGAAGGTGATAATCAGAAAAGGAGGTAGAAGAAGGCTGGGTGGCAGCTGGATGTCACAAGGAAAAGCTGAGCAAGAGCTACACTAGGGGAGAAAACCAGGTGAGCGGGACATGCTGGAGATGCCACAGCCCAGCTCCACCGAGCAGAAGCCAGCAGTGGTGGGGGGGCGGGGGGGAAAGGGGAGCCTTAAAGACCCTTTCTCTCCATGCATCTCTGGTCCTTTTCTTCTGTTTCCTTTCATGCTCCTGCCCTCATGTTATATTAGCAACAGAAAACAAAACAAAAAGCAATCTGTCTTTGAAAGGGAATGGTAAGATCTGGAGAATTTAAAGCTAGATGCATGTACTTCCCTGTTTGCTGGACTCCTGGGCCCCTTTGCCCACAGGCTGCTGGAGCTGGGAGAGTTAGCCTCTTCCTGGAGCACCTCAAATGGAGTCCCTATAGCATTTTGACTGCTCAGCCAGAGTGCCTGCGGCAAGGGCAGCCCGCAGTGGTGCCCACCCACAGAACCCCTCCACGCACATGGGGCGGCTATTGGCCATGCCAGCTGGAGGGATGGGGCTGGTCTTGAGCAGGGCCTCGGCTGAGGAATGGCTTCTGGCCCATGATGCCAGCCCTGTCCTGGTCTCCTCTGCCCCCCAGCAAGTGAGCTGCAGAGAGGCTTGTGGTTGGAGAAGGAGAAAGGAAAACTCTTCCCTTGCTTAAAAAATGTTTAAAAAGGTAATAAACACATGTGGCAAAGAAATCAAAGGATACAAAAGAATGTATGATGAAAAGTCTCCCACTTCTCAAGTTCCCCTCCTCAGGCATACTGGATGTACCAATTTCTTGTACATTCTTCTTACTTCTCCTTTTTAGGTCTGCTGTAATCCAGAAGTTTTTAGGTTCTTGACCCAGTGGAATATTTCAAATTGTTTGGATGTACATGTATGTATGTAATGTGTGTGGAGGGACTAAATGATAATAAAGAAAACTGTGTCTCCGTTTATTGCCAGTAATTCTTGCTGGGGCAGGAATGGTTTAAAATATTAAAATAACTAAATAAACTCTTAAAATGTTAGCCCTAGAAAGGACCTTCCAAATCCCTTGTACCAAAGCCTTCATTTCAAACACAAGAAAGAAGCCCAGAAAGTGACTTTTCCAGGGTCACCAAGTAAGGCAATGGCACTTTTAGAGTGGCCTTTAGAAAAATAGGGATCCCAAAATGAAAGACAAATGATTGGGCATCAGTTTAGAAGTTTCCTCCATTGGATACAAACATCGGGAAAGAAATCAGTAGTTTCCAGGAAAAGCCTGAAGTCACATTCTAATTGAAAAACAGCCCACCTGCGTGCCTGATGCTGGCACACACACACAGCAGTGGCAGCGGACAGAAGATGAAAGTCAGCAAAGTCGACTGTCTCTCCTGCTGAGCTGGGCAGAGGCTGTAAGAGGCAGCATGACGTCACTCCCCTCCTGGGGAACATGCACCCCTTGGACCTGGGGTCACTGGGCCGGAAGCAGAGGCAGGCATTTTTTGTTGGGCAGGAGGGAGAAATGCCCACCCAGACTCAAGTAAGAGGACAACCTGTGCATGGAGCCCAGATCAGAGATGCTGAGGGTGCGAGGAGGGTGTGCCTGGCCATGCCACCAGGGAGCTCTGCCACCGTGGGATCCAGGAGCACTGGCAACCCCAACTGTTTACGCCACCTCCCAGGAGGCAACTCCCCCCCCCCCCATGGTTTATATGCTGACAAAATGGCAGGATAATTTTTAAAAATTCTGCCTGCTTTGACATTCGCTCCAGACACTGAACGATTTCAGTGTCCAAACCCAGATTGATGGGCCTTTTGATGGCTTCAGTGAGAGGGGACATGTATGACTATAAACACTGGCAGTAAAAACCCTCAATTGCTTTGAAATGGTAAATTTCCAGGCAATGTGGATCTGATGTTACACGCCTCCCGCATTAACAGCTTTTTCTTCCTGTTCAATTATTTTGGCTGGTAAGGGAGTGGAAATTACACTTCAAAATACATCGATGGATATTTTCAGCCTTGCTGAGAGCTTCAAAAGATGTACCAGTCCCAGGAACATTCCCTTATTTTCCACCTCCAAGTTTGTCAGGGAAGATGGAGGTACCAGCTACAGGCCCAGTTAGACTAAAGGAGGCGCAGGAGCAAGGCCGGGGGGCTCTGCATTTCAGATTCTCTCGTCTTACCACATAATCTCTTTCTCAGCCAAATTTCACTCCAGCCCTAAGTCTAGGGGTCAGTTCTAATATGTACCAGGTGATGAGGTCCTTGATAAAGAAATGAGTATTCCCAAGAGCTTGGGTCCAGGGCCTTGAGACGTGGCATCCAATGGAGGCGGGAAAAACCACCAGTTCTCTATGGCTTCATTTTCACTCGAGGGATCCAGAAGTCCTAATCTCTGATGCACATGGTTCTCTCCTATGCCTAGGTGCTGGGCGCATGTGCAGCCACCCAGCACATTTGCCCCAGTTGTGCTTCTGGTTTTCTCGTCTCTACCTGACCTGGCTCCTTCCACTCCTCTTCCTGATCACCAGACCTGGATTTACAGCTGCCTTTGTGGACAGACCGCAGAGAGCTCCAGTTCAGTTGAACATGCCTCCCAAATCTGTTCCTCCACCTGCATTTCCTGTTTCAGTTAATAGTGGGTTACCTTACACCAAAGCACTTGTCTGCTACATAAGAAATGTGCATGCTATTCTTCATCCCTTTCTCTAACCCCACTTCCAACAGATCACCAAATCCTTTGAGTCTGCCCTCCCTCTCTTTCCTCCAGACTTTCTGCCCTAACCCAGGCCCACGGCACTGCTTGCTTGGACCATCACAGTATCCTTGTCACCCCCTGCTACCACCTGTCTCCAGCCTCCTCACTAAAATTTGTAACCGATCATGTCACTCCCTGGTTTAAAATCTTAGATGGTTCTCCATGGCTTACCAGAGTAAGTCCAAATGTCCTACAAAGACAGAGAAGACATTGGTTAACTGATCAATGCCTACACCTCTGCCCTTGTTACCATCACCAGCCCCTACCCCTACCCCCAAATTCCTCGCCATTTCCTGAGCTCCCACACACTTCCACATCCTCGTGTCCTGTTTGCCTCTTCCTCTTCCCAGAACACCCTTTCACTCTTGCCTACCCGCCTGCCTTTTGAGATTCAGCTCTCAGATGACTTCTTACTTGGAGAAGCCCCCTTTGTGCTTCGAGAGAGTTCCATTATATCCTCTTATGGATGTGTTTTTCCCCATGATCAGTTACTGGGCTCCTCAGAAGCTGCGGTCAGGTTTTGTTCATTTTCCTGTCCCTAGAACCTAGAATTGCCTGGCATGGTAGGCACTCAAGAAGGAAAGGAAAGAAAGGGACTGGGCAGACCACCCTATGTAAGCAGGCTCTGTCATCTGAGCAGGCTTATGGGATTTTCATGAGACAGAATGGGGAGTAGCAGTAGCCCTTGGGTGGACCCTAGGTATTTACTCACTCATTCACTCGTTGCACAAATATTAGTGCTGCCACGATGCCCTAACACTGTGCTGGAAACTGGTGACAAAAGAAGGCCGCCAGGCCCTGCTCAGAGGAACTCCCATTCAAGGGTGAGAGACGGGCATGTGACAAACACTGCCCTGGCATTTTGGGCCATCTGTTTGGCTCTGAGGACCTTTGCCACTCATCTCCTTAGAGGCTGTGGAGAGGGTAAGGGATGAAGTAGAGCACCTGAGAGATGGGGAGGTCAGGAAGGCCTTGCAAAGGGCTCTGCCTCCAGGACCAATTCTGCTGACCAGCTGGCTTTATTTGTACATTTCTCCCTTGTAGAAATTCCTTACTGTTAAGAAAAAGCATTTGACACATTTCTAATTAACCCTCAGCCTCTGCAATCTTATTATTCCCAAATGCAACAGCTGGCTCCTTTCATGATTAGCAATAATATTCCTGGAGTCATGCACCAGAACCAGGGTCACTCCTCCCAAATTCTGATTGGACTTTCTGCTCCCCGTGCCCCACCCTGCCATCCTGCGGCCACAGCATTTGGCCCCGGTCCTGGGGTTGCAGGGAGGGGGGCAGTGCTCCCGAGGAAGCACTGTTGGGGAATCTGAGTGAGTCCCCGCACTGGCCCACACTGACCCCAGAGGAGTCACTCCCTTTCTCAGCTCTACTCCTGCACACAGCTACCCGCTCCTCTTCCCTCCCTCCGTTCCAGCAACAACTACTTAATGAGTTCGTACTATGTGTGGCTATATGCCGAGCTGTTCTAAGTGCTGGGGAGACCATAGGGAACAAAACACAAGTACTCCTGGCCTCATGGAGCTTACACCCCAGCGGCAGAAACTGATCTGAAAAGCCAAATAGAACCATGACTGATAAGACTCTTGGAGTTCCTTTTTTTTTTTTTTTTTTTTTTTTTTTTTTTTTTAGTTTTTCTTTTAATATACTTGACAGAGCACAAGCAGGCAGAGTGGCAGACAGAGAGAGAGGGAGAAGCAGGCGCTCCGTCGAGCAGGGAGCCCGATGCGGGGCTTGATCCCAGGACCCTGGGACATGACCTGAGCCGAAAGCAGATGCTCAATGACCGAGCCACCCGGGCGCCCCTTGGAGTTCCTTTCAAAGAGGCAGGTCCTCTCCTTGATGGTTTATAAGGAACTTAGCTTAGAAATAATGTTCCCTTAGGTGGTGCCTTCAGTGCGGCCCGCTGGCTGTGGGGATTGTTTGTGCCACTGATCCCCCAGTGGGGGCTGAGGGACTCCTGCAGGCACCAGCCCCTTTGTCTGTCCAAGGGAGAGGGTCTGGTTCCCCCTTCCTCACAGGGTCATTGTGAGTATTCTGAGATCTTGCTTTGGCACAGTGCCTGTTGCCTGGTAACATACGCTCTGTTCACCATGTCTGCCTCCTTTGCTGCTTAGAGCAGACATGGTGGTCTAACAAGTCCCCCTCACCCACCGTCCGGGTCCCTGCTGCAGCTGCAGACAGGGCAAGAGGCTTCCAAGCTGACCGAGTCACAAGGGTAATGGGTATGATGGCAAGAATGGACACCCAGCAATAGCTGGGGTCCCACAGCTGCCTCTCCCCAGCCCCCTCCAGGCTGCTCAACACAGACTGTGGAGACACAGGCAGCCGTGCCCCGATGTGGCAGACAGTTATCCTTGTTGGGCCTGTCTAGGGTCTGTTCTCCTTCCCAGCCCTGGTGAGCATTCCCCTGCATGTGCCCTGGGCAGGCCTTTCTAGAGCCCCATGGCCAGGAGCCAGCAGCAGTGCCTGTGAGAGGCGCGCGGTGGGGTGGGGGTCTGGAATGGGGATGGTTACCAGCACTGGAGTTTCTGTGCCTTATTTCCTACCTTTCCCAACAGTGCTGTCAGTTAAGGGCTGTCAATGCCCCTTATAGGTGAAGAAACTGAGGGTAAGAATTCACCCAAGCCACTCTCCTAATAAGGGACAGAACCAGCATTTGAATGCGGGTTGTCCAAGTCCAGAGCCAGGGTTTTGCCTGAACTCCACAGCCTTTCTCCCCTCTATGATCCACCCACACATCAAATGCACGGGGACAGAGAGCTCCCCGGGGCCTCTGGGAGCACGGGGAGCACTTGGCTTTGCCCAGTTGAGGCTCCTGAGTGCTGGCTTTGACAGCTTTGAAAGAGAAGAACCATGCGGGGAGCAGTGCCACATTTTGGAAGAAAATACCCAAGGAACTAGCGGTCCTAAAGGGCACAGTTGGAGGGACCTTGGAGGTCATCTCCCCGCATCCCTCATTTTCCAGAGGAGAAAATGGAGGCTCCTGTGGGGAGGGGAGTTCCCTGCATGCAGAACTTCTGACCACCCTGCAGACTGCCCAGTGTGCTTGGAAGCCCTGTACTGGTGCCCAGATACCAGATACCGGCAGGGGGAACAGACTCGAATCCAGCCCCGCCTCCTCCCTGCTGGGTGGCTCTCGGCCACTGCCACCGAGAGTATCCCCAAGGCCGGGTCTGCAGGTTGCGGGGCTTCAGAGATCGCGGATGTGGGGAGCCCGTTCAGCACCTGGCCCCTGCTGGGTACCCAGTGAACCTCAGCTATTATTACCACCCTGGTTCAGTGAGTGCCGAGCAGCACCAAGTCTCTTAGGTGTTGCTTTGCTTCTCTGGTTTTGTGGGACTCCATTCCTAGGACCAGGGAGGAAACAACGCCCCCTGTCATCATTGAACACTGAGATCCATCTCGGGGAGGGCTGAGCTTCAGCTCTGTACCTATTTAGGATTCAAATCCCTTGGGCTGTAGCTGAGGTGGCAGCCCCAAGTTCCCAATGTGCCTGTGGCTCCAGGCCCATTGCTTAACCTCTGCCTAGGTCAGATTTCTGTCAGCTGAATGAGCATGGTAGTGACCTGCCTCCTTACCCCCTACCCCGCCACGGGAAGTTTACTGTGTCCATCTGAGGGAGGGATGGCTATGAAGTCTAACGTCATTCAGAGAGGCTATGTCCCTGTGGGGTTTTTCTTGTGGTGGTGACATGGGTGTGTGTTGGGGGGGGGGGGGTCGCAGACAGACTTCTCTTCCAGAGAGACAGAGCTACCAGGGAGTGACAACTGATACAGAAGTATAGCATCCTCGCCACTGAACCCTGGGGAGTAAGAGGTGAGACCTGTGGAAATCCTGCCAAATTCCACCTCTTCCTTCCCTCCCTCACCTCATACAGCCCTCCTTCTAGAGCCACCAGAAACCCCATCAGCCTGACTGCAGTTTCTAGCTTCATCCCCCATGCCTAGGCGTGAGTTTGGAGCTTCTCACTAGGGGTTGATGTAATGTCTTTGGATCCCACATCCTCTCACCTGGTTTTCTCAAGACTAAAGGCAATTAGGCACAGGCCAGGCTGGGCTGAGGGAAGCAGCCAGTGGCAAGGGAGGGCCATCCTCCAAGTCTTTCCACTCTGCTGACCCAAGAGCCTGTGTGGAAGTGGGGGCACGAGGGGGGCAGTTCCCTTACATTTTCTTATGGTTTGGGAATGCCCGTGGGGCTTGACTCTTAGGCAGCAAGCTTTTCCTGGCTTCCTACAGAGGGCATGACCCCTGGATCAGCCTCATGATTCCTGAGGAAACCAGGAATGGCTTGGCTTGACAGTGGTTTTCTCTATGGAGATGAATCCTGGCCCCTCTAGCTGTCTAATTAAACTTCCCAGGCAAGAGACACCCAGGAGAGCAAGGCTGGCCCACGGCTCCAGGGCCAGTGGCATCTCCATAGCATCTCCTGTTGTTCTTGACCTCCACCTGCCTCGGGCCTCGGATTCCCTGCTAGTCTTTGTGAGACCCTCTTTGTACACTCTTTCCAGGGTCCTATTCTCGATGTGGATGTTTCTGGACTTGTTGACGTACCCTCGCGGTCTTGTTCGGAATGAGGAAGAGGGTACTGCAGTAGCGACCATGATCCTTCTGCAGCAAGAACTCATTAGGTTTTTCTTTCTTCATTTTCCTTCATTCCAACAGAAACGGAATGAGCCTCTCTTACACGCATGGTTCAGTCCTGCATGCTGGAGAAATGGGGGAAAATGAGTGCTGCTGATGGAGGTGGTTGGGGAAGACATGGGCTGTGACCTCACCTTTGCCTGAGTCCTGAGGCTGCTTCGTTTAGTGTCGGGGACGTAATGTGGGCCAGGACACTCTGTGAGAGCCAGTGTCCAGTAGCACCAGCAAGAAGCAAACTCCGTGCTAACTCTGCCCACGTCCAGGGACCAGCCTGCCCAAAGTCAACTCCTAAGTCCCTTCTAGCATCCTGGGCCCCACCAATACCGGGCAGCTCTTTTTTCTGGAACACATCAAGCACTGCCATCCTCTGGACCTTTGCTCTCACTACTCAGGCATCCAATACCTTGCCCTGCCATACCTCTTAAGAATTCATTCAGGGCGCCTGGGTGGCTCAGTAGGTTAAGTCTCTGCCTTAGGCTCAGGTCATGATCCCAGGGTCCTGGGATCGAGCCCCGCATTGGGCTTTCTGCTCGGTGGGGAGCCTGTTCCCCCCTCTCTCTCTGCCTGCCTCTCTGCCTACTTGTGATCTCTGTCTGTCAAATAAATAAATAAATAAATAAATAATCTTTAAGAATTTATTCAAAGGTTTATTCACCTTCTGTGAGAAGCCTCCTCTAAGACTACCTTGTAATGCATTATTCCTTCCTTTGTGATCCCTGCTCAGTTTATGGGACATTTACCCACTTCGAGTCTGCTCTGTGCCGGACACTGTGTGGAGCCCACCTTGCCTTCTGCTCTGAACACAAGCGGTTCACATCGGATTCTCAATGCCTCCGGGGCTGGGGCCAAATCTCTGTGATTTCTGTGTCTGTGTCTCACCACTGTGTTTTGCACTCTGTGGAAAGTGCAAACGGAGAGATGGCTTCTAGACTGGGCTCTGCCCACTAATTAGTCGTGTGGCCTCGGGCCAATCTTCCAGCCTCTCTGGTCTCCTTTCTCCCTGACAAATAGCGGTGATGATACCCATGGTTGTTCAGGAGACAGTGAAAGGTCTGGAGAGAAGACTCCTGAAAGCTGGGAGCCCCAGGCCAGTGAAAGATGTGGGGGTAGTTGTACCCCCATCCTTTCACCGGCGGCGAAGCCGATTCTCAAACCCTCCGCTCTCTTCGAATGTCAAGTGCACCAGCTTCCAATCCCTCCTCGGGGTGGGCCTTTGGGCGGCTGGGAATCCTAGGCTGCGGAGGATTCCGGGGCAAACTCCAGACTCTCCTCCCGCCCAGCCGTCCCTTCCCGAGGCCTCGCAGAACACACCTTAAACCCGGCGCCGGAGCGCAGTTCCGAGCGCAGCCCAGAACCGCAGCTTCGCGGCGCGGGCCCGGGCCGGGGTCGCGCATCTCCAGCCGTGACTCAGGGCCGCTCCGGCTGGGGGTGCGTGGAGGTAGGCGGGACCGACTAGGGCCGCGCGGGGGCAGGCGGCGGGCGCTCGGTCGCTGAGCTGTGGGAGCAGAGGCTGGTTCTGGCCCGTCGCCATTCCACCGCGGGCGTCTGGCTCGCGGGGCCTTGCTCCAGCGCGGCTACGCACCCGCCGTGCTCCTCTACCCGTGCGCCGCGGCCGGGGCAGCCGGCGGGGGCTGGAGCGCGGGGCGGGCTCTGCGCGCGAATGAATGGTCGCCCGGGGGACGCGCGCGCTCAGGGCTGAAGGGCATTAGGACCGTGAGGATCGCTCCGCGCTCCTGTCTCTCCCTATCACCCCCCACCCCCCACCTCTCTCCCTTTTCTGCTCTGCAGGACTGAGCAGCCAGGCGCGAGCGAAAACAAACAGCTGGGGCTGCGAGCGCCCCCACCCCGGCCCCGAGAGCAACCGGCCCGGGCCCCCACTCGGGGCGCCCGCCCGCCCACCATGAGGAAGATCCGCGCCAATGCCATCGCCATCCTGACCGTAGCCTGGATCCTGGGCACTTTCTACTACTTATGGCAGGACAACCGAGCCCACGCAGCATCCTCCGGCGGCCGGGGCGCGCAGAGGGCCGGCGGGAGGCCAGAGCAGCTCCGCGAGGACCGCACCATCCCGCTCATTGTGAGTACGCCCTGCGCGCCGGGCGGCCGGCCGGGGAGCCGCGGCGCGCGTCCTTAGCCCCGCGCGGCTGCAGAGGGCGCGGGGCAGGGGGCTGCGTGCCCGCCGCGCCCTGCCGGCTTTGTATATGTTGGAGCATTCCTGTCCGTTGTTATGGCAACCTCTGTCGGGCCAGCCGGGCCAGGGCGCACGGATGGAGGGAGGGTGACAGCGGATGGGGGCTGGGAGAAAGTGCTGCAAGTTTGGTGGGCCCGGCGAACGCGCGCGACTGGGAACGTGGCTCTCTCAGCACTGCGCGGGCGGAGCCGGGGGCTGGGGGTCGGGGGCCGGGGACAGTCCGCACCTCGCCAGCCCCAGGAAGGCAGCTGGACCTTGCGCGTAGCGAGCCGGTAGTGGGAACCTCGCGCGGCTGAGCGCGTAGGAGGCGGTGCGCAGCCCCTCTCTAGCTCCCGGGGGCAAAGGACGTGGGGTGGGGGCGTTGGGTAAGGCAGGGTCGCTAGGGGCTGCGCCGGGCTTTGCGCCCCCATTTTCGGCTCGGATCAACTTGAACTTGATTCTCTCGCACGGAGGACTCGAGTTCCCACTGCAGCCGCGGCGTTCTCTGGGTCCGGGAAAGGTCTCTCTTCCTGTATGCGCCCTTCACCCCAACACGAGGGTCCATCACGACTGGCGAGCTGGCAGTGTGTGCGCTACGGCTGGGAGATTTCCTCTCTCGCGGTCTACTCCGCGATGCGCCAGTGGGGAAACAAAGGTGGCGGAGCACGGTGGGGGCCTCCGCGACGTTGCCGGGGCCCTAGGCGCTCCGGGGACTTGGGCTGGGGCGTGCGGAGCCCCCGTCGCCCTGCAGGGGGCGTTGCTGTCGTCGCCTCCGCCGGGGCCCCGGGTGACTGCCCTGTGTAGCAGGGGCACCTGTTGAGGCGGGAGGCTCTCGGACCCGCGGAGAGGCGCGGTCGGGGGACCGCGTTCTTCCGACAGGGGCGGGTGGTGGGCGAGAGCCTGGGGCGACCCTCGGAACAAGCTGCTGCGCTGGGGCAGCTCTGCCAGAAGAGGACCAGGAAGAGGGAGAGCAAAGTGTGGGGCCAAGGGGGGAGAGTAGAGCCGGGTGGCCATTCTGATGGAAAAGATCTGGGCCTGGGGAGGGAGGAGTGCGAAGCTCCTCTGGGAGGGGAGATGCAGGTTCAGGAGGTCGAAGGCTTGTGTGGAGTAGAATCTGGGATATTTCTGCAAAGGCAGCTGAGCCCCAGGAATATGGGGAGGCGGGTGTCAGTGTGGAAATGTTCACATATTCCCAACCTGCCCCAGATGCCGTGTCTTGTCAACCCCCCCCACCCTCCCCACCTCTGGAAGACGTAAAAAAACCCTGCAGAGGAACCGTATTTCCTAGCTTTGCCTCCGGAGACCTTGGGGTTTATGGGTTTCCTCCAGCCCCCACCCCCAACTCCCAGATCCCTGTCCAGCTGAACTCTGTGGGTGAGCCTGATTAGGTGGCGTGTTCCCTTCTGAGCCCAGGGTCGCTGTCACTACGAACTGTTTCCAGAGCACTTGAGGATGTTTGGACGGAAAGGCTGAAGAGCATAAATCTTCCAGTGTAAAGACTCCAGGGTATTGGGATCTGGGCAGACTGACAGAGTGGAGTGGGAACTGGCCAAACCAGTAGTGGCCCCAGACCTGCAGGGAGCTTGTGCAGGACCCATCCGAGAGACCCTGTTCTTACACCCTGAGAGGGCCAGCCCAGGTCTCAGGGTAGGGGGGCTTGGATGGGCCGGGGAGAGGCAGGCTGGCCAGATGTTCTGTCCTTCGCTCTGGTGACGCTCTAGTGACGTGTGGGGAAGAGGGTCTGAGGTGGAGCAGGAGGGGGAGGGGAGAATGGAAGGGAGAAAGGAAGGGGAAGGGAAGGAAGAGAGCCCAGGGAAACTGTCGGTGGGAGCGGAGCTGGAGTATGGGTCTCCTCACAATTGTCTCTCCTTCAAAATCCTGACCTTGCTCTTGGACCTATCCTTACTCCTCCTTGCCCTCCAAGATGCCGGAGGGCCGCTCAGACCAAGAGCCCTGGAACGGTTGGGGGGGTTGGGGGGGCGGGCTCTGCTGGAGGCCCCCCGCCGAGTTTTGAGAGGAGGAAATTGGAGGTCGTGAGGGGGAGCCCATGAACAACCTCCGGCCCTCTCCTTGTTCCCATGGGGTTCGACTTGCTGCAGATTGGAGCAGGGCTGTGAACTGGATGCTAAGTTTAAAGTGTGAAGGATTATCAAGATGATCCCGGGAGCCAGGGAATGGAGGTGCAGGAACAGAGGGAGAGGGGGAGTTCCGGGGAGTGAGCCACAGCCTCTTCTCCGGCCACCGGGCCCTGGCCAGCGCCCTCTCTGTTCTTCAGTTTTAGCTCTGTTCTGCTGCATAGACATTGGTCCCCAGTCACACACCTCCCTGGACACAGCCTTGCATCGTCTTCCTATCTTCCGAGGTATTTCAGTTCAGGAGGGTTATTAGTCATATAGGCTGTCACGCAGGGACTATGCTGGAAGCTTCTTACATCTCCATATTGATGCACACAGCCAGACTTAATAAGTACTTGTTAGGCGAATGAAGTAGGATTTCTGCCCATCTCTGGGAGCAGCCAAGCTTCACCAACCCCCCCCCCGCCCCGCCCAGGTCCCCCATCCTAGTGTTTTGTTTCTGGCTCCAACCTGAGCATAACTAAGGAGGTAGGGGAATGCATGTTCATCTCCCCTGGGGGTTGAACCCTTTGTCCTGCCTAAAAGAGGCAGGTGCCTCTGAGGGTTGCTTTCTCCCGGAACGCTGTGGTGAACCTCTCACTGGTCTCCCTGCCCTTCTAAAACATGTCTCTGTCTAGTTGGGCCAGGACGCTACATGTGGGTTTTCAAATTCTTAGGGAATGATGTGGCCAGCGCTGCTGACAGAGGCTGAGAAAATTCAGACAAGCGTCATCATCACTCCCCTGGGGAATTGGAGAGCAGAGCTGGGAAAGGGAGGGTCTGCCTAACAGCCTGGGCCAGGGGGGGCAGCTCTGCCTTCACAATGTCTGGGCTATTTGAAGCCGGCCAAGTTGCTTCTAGACCTTGGAGGCCCTGTTTGGCATTGTGGGGTGTCGGCATAGCAACCGTATGGCCCGGATTTCTCAGGGAGGTCCTGATTTTTAATATTCTGTCCTGCTGTCAGCCCATGTGTCACAAATTTTGATGTGAAGAATTGGTTATGGAATGTGTAAAACTACAAGGAGATACTGACTCCGTCCCTAAGTGGCTGCTGACGATGTGGCAGGACTCGTGATTTTTCCATGCCGTTTTTTCTGGGCAACGCAGTGGGTTTGGGGAAATCCACTTGAATCTACATTGATGCATGCTGGCCCCGGACAGCCTCTAAAGCAGGCGGCCGAGCAGACACGGCCGGCCTCCGGTCCTCAGACCTCGCAGTCGGGAAGAACATTTGTGATTGGTTTGGCACCCAGGTTTTCCATATGCTAGTTCTCTAAGAGGCATGGGTGGGATGCTAAGGTGCTACACGGAATTTCACTTTGCAGGCATATTTTTAAAAGACTGTCCATTACGAATATTTTCAGGAAAGGGGTACTCATTTGCAACATTGCCTGTTTGGAACCGTGAAAGTCTTAGGCACGAGGTTGTTTTTTTTTTTTTTTTAAGATTTTATTTATTTATTTGATGGAGATAAAGAGCACAAGTAGGCAGAGCAGCAGGCAGAGGAAGAGGGAGAAGCAGACTTCTCTCGACAAGCAGGGAACCCGATGTGGAACTCGATCCCAGGACCCTGGGATCATGACCTGAGCTGAAGGCAGACATTTAGCCAGCTGAGCCACCCAGGTGACCCAGGCACAAGTTTTGTTATCCTCCAATTCGAATCCTGCTGATGATTATGGACAAAATATTTATATCTCTGGACCTTAGTTATTTTATGTCAAATGGGGGTTAAATGATTTCTAAGGTTTGTTGATCCTTAGACAAGCTCATGAGAACTTCATTTCTAGAAGCAAATAAATTGGCTTCAAGGGAATTTTCCTGAGGGGCATTGTAAGGTTTATTGCTTGTGGAGGGACAGGTCCCTGTCAGGAGGAGGTCCTGCAGTGACCCCTGAGGCCTCAAAGGGATCTCTGCTCACCGAGCAGGAGGGGACACAGGTGACGGACGGCTTTCCTGGTGCTGTGCCCTGAGAGTGGAGGCTTCAACAAGATCTTGATGGGTTCATATTTTATTTATCATGTGTGCATTTCGGAACTGTGGAATAGGGTTTGCCTAAAAGACAGAAAATGATTTTATATTTCATTTGTCTAGGTGCCACACACAAGACAGAGGATGGGGAGGGAGATGCATGTTCACCTATAGCTCCCTTTGCCAAAGTGCTCAGATTGGGAAGCACCTGGTCTTCCGTCACTTGGGTCTCAGCCTGGGTCATGCTGAGACCTTCCTGTAGGACTTGGGGATAGCACAGAGGCACCAAGACTGGTAAGGGCCTGAGAGCCCAAGAGTCACCTCCCTGGGAGGCCTGAGGCCCGAGGTCCCAGGATTCTAAGGTGCTGCTCACTCTTCAGATGGGCGCCATTATTTCTGTGCAGTAGCAGTAGTTCCCGCACTGGCTGCTCCAGGCCTTGGGCCTGGCTTTCTCCTCTGGTAGTCGAGTTTACCAGCTCTGGGAGCAGAGGAAGCCCTTGGGTCTGGAAATGCCACTTCAGGAGATGTGGAGGGGCACAGGCCAATCAGACAATTTCCTGGGTGCACTTGCAGACGGTGTGCAACGGCTCTGGAAATGGCCTGCAGGGCCTTGGTGTCTCTCTTCTAAATGGACACTTGTGCCCTTTGATCCCTACCTGTCTGGCCTCTGTCAAGGCCGTTACCTCTGTGTGATATTTATGGAGGCTGCGTTCGTTGGCTACTTCTATGGTAGATGTCTCACAAACTTCAACCTCTCAGATTCCCCTCAACAACCTGACGAGGTAGGTACCATTATCAGGTCTGGATGACATAGGAGTAAACCGAGGCTTACTTATCCACAATCAGGCAAGTAGGAAGTGCCTTTAGAACGAGGTGTTTCTGCCTGTGAGGCCCAAGTTATGTCTTCTTTCCCCTGAAGCATCTTTAGGGCAAGACCAAGGCTGATGCCCCAGCACCTCTTTCCTGGAGTACTTAGATCCGCGTTGTGTTGACTCCATAAACATTTGGTGGGGAAAGAAACGCAAAAACCATTGAGAACAAGATGTTAGCAGTAGAAAAGTAGGATTATGGGTAATCCCCCCATCCGTCTTTTGGCTTTTTCAACATTTTTTTTAAGTAGGCTCCATGCACAGGGTGGGACTTGAACTAACGACCACGAGACCCGAGCCGAGATCAAGAGTCAGACGCTTAACTGACTGAGCCATCCAGGTGCCCCTCAACATTTTTTTTTTAAGATTTATTTATTTATTTGAGAGAGAATGAGAGAGAAAGAGAGAGCGTGGTAGGGGGCAAAGGAAGAGGAAGGGAGAAACCCAAGCAGACTGTGTGCTGAATGCAGACCCCGACACGGGGCTTGATACTACGACCCTGAGATCAGACCTGAGCTGAAACCAAGAGTCAGGTGCTTTAACTGACTGCACCCGCCAGGTGCTCCTTGACGTTTTTTGTTTTTTGTTTTTTTTTTTAAGATTTTATTTGTTTATTTGACAGACAGAGATCACAAGCAGGCAGAGACGCAGGCAGAGAGAGGAGGAAGCAGGCTCCCCGCTGAGCAGAGAGCCCGATGCGGGGCTCGATTCCAGGATCCTGGGATCATGACCTGAGCCGAAGGCAGAGGCTTTAACTCACTGAACCACCCAGTGGCCCCACCCTGATGTTTTTTATAATAAACATCTTTTAACATTATAATGACAAAGCCCTTTGGGATAATTATTTTTAAAGGTATTCAGTGCTGAATAAAATCACTCTCGACTCCTCATGAAAGTAAACTTCTTAACCACATCTCACACTTCTGACTCTCCCATCAGTGCTCAGCATTGATTGAGCCAATGGAAAAGGCAAGAGGTTTATGTGACTTATTCCATAAGGCGTGAAGGAATAGAACTAGGGCAAGTGAGTAGAAGTTGCAGTGAGAGAGGACAACTGTCACTGAACCATCCATCTCTGGAACAGTCCAAAGGATGACCAGGGTTTCTCTTCACCCCCTGTCAATAGGTCAGCAGTTTCTTCGCAGCAGTTGCCCGGGGATGAGAAAAGGCTTGCTGTCCGTCCATCTCCTAAGACATCAGGCAGCTCTGTGATGGGGTTTGAAATAGGGTCCAGTTCTTACACCACAAGGGACCTGGCGCTGTAGGGAGCAGGGCTGGCTGAGAACACGGAGGCCAGGCCAGGGAGGAGGATGACTGAAAGACCCATAACGGTCGGCCACTGTGCTGTCCCCTCCCTGTTCCTTTGGAGCTACCAAGTAGGCAAGCAGTGGGGGGCGAGGGTGATTAGAGGCAAAGCCACAAAACAGCAAACGTATTTAGTGTCTTTCCTGCTCCTCAGAATGAGGCCCACAAAGCTTTCCTGCCCAACTGAAGCCAGGCCTGCCCATCTCCCCGACAATCTGAATTTCAGCTATACCTTAGAACAGTATCTGGCAGGAGACAGTGTGACCATCCGCAGGATTTTTGTGAACATATCAGAATAGGTAGGAGTGGCAGCCTGGAGTATTTTGGAATTCAGGGGGCAAATGGGAGAACGCTTTTCGATTATACTCCCTAGGCAAGATAAGGCTCAGGCCACATTTGGGAAGACATGGAGGCAAGTCTGTCCCAGGGAGAGCCTTTCAACTCTTCTGGACCCATTAGGGAGAGCTTCAGGTGTGGTTTAAGGGCCCCAGTGTCTCTTTCTTGCCATTCCATGAAGTGAGGTGTGGCTCAATGTACATTAGGAATAGCATGTCCCAGAGCTTAGAGGTGGGTGACATCTCTTGACACGCTCAGAGTGTGACACCTGCCATTAGAGGCCCTTGAAGGGTCAGGACCTGGCAGAACAGAGTGGCTCGAGATGGAAACAGGTGTTGGCCACAGGGGAATGAAAGTGTGAGGGGATGGAGAGATGATGTGGAATGAAAACCAAGTGACCCACTTCTAGGGTTAGTCTTGCTCCCAAGGGGTGACGTTTTCTTAGGTGAGTTACTTCCCCTCTCTGAGCCTTAGTCCCCTCATCTGTCAGATGAGGGTTGAACTATAGGACCTCCGAGGCGCCTTCCAACTCAAAACATCCTTAACTTTGTTTACCTACTTCTGAAGAAGTGAGGTGGCCCCAAACCAGGGCTCAAGGTCTGCTAGTGCTTAGATGAAAGAGAATAAGGCCATAAGGTGAGGTGTACAAAGAGCTAGGCCATTCATGTGCAGAAGAGCATGAAACCTTCAAGGTTTCATAAGGAATAAGCTGGACCTACTCCGCCCCTGTTCTCTTTCCTTCAAACGCTGTCTGACGGAGCTGCGCAGCTCCCTTTCTGCTACACTAGAAGCCTGCGGTATTTGTGTGCTGGGTTTGCTCACAGACACACATGTAGGAGTGTCTGTGTGGACTTCAGACATCTGGGCCATCTGGGGAGACCAAAAAGAAACCACAAAGACCCCTGAGCAGAGAATGGATAGTCCTGTGTCCTTGCACTTGACTCAGAAGACAGGTGTGGAATTGCCCTTAGGCCACAACCTGGAAATGAACATTGGAAAAATCAGTTTAAGGAGATCAGGAAGTTGGCCATCTCCTGGTAGCCTTTCGCTTTTCTGGGGTTACAAATCCAGCAGATTTGAAGAAGTGAGATGAGAGAATTGCTAGGAGCTGCAGCTACACCGAGAAGGGACTACGGTTGACAACAACGGAACCAACCAGGAAAGGCCATAGGAGTTTGGAGCAGTCCTCCTCTTCCTGAACAAACACACACCGGTCAGAAGTGCTGATGGCACCATTATTCCTTCTCTTGACAATTATTTGCTGAACGCTTACTATGTGTCAGGACTGTTCCAGGTTCTGGAGATAACAAAATGGGTAAAAGGCCCTGGTCTTGACAAGCTCGCATCCTAGTCTGGGAGAGACCATAAACAGATAAATATACAATGCATTAGGTGTGGAGTGGGGGGCAATACCATAAAATAAATACCATGAAAATAAAGCCACAAAAGGGGACAGAGAGACGAGAGAAGGATGGCCAGGAGAGGCTCTCAGATAAGATGGTGTTTGAGCTGTGGCATGAATGGAAAGAGAGCCATACGGGCATCTAGCGGGAGAATGTTCCAGAGGGCCAAGGCCCAGGGCACAATCTTTGCAGGGTGTGTGCCCAGGGCACTTGGCTGGGACAGGCTCAGCAAGGGTATAAGTGGCCCAAGGTGGAAGTCTGGGTCATTAGGCCCGTAGGCTGTGGGGAGGAGGCTCAGGAACATGTCCCTGAGTCATCAGGAAGTGATAAATTACACCCAGTGTACAGGCTGGGTATGTCAGCGGACTGTCATTCCGTTCAGAAAATCTTCCAGAAATGTGATCAAAAATAATGGAAAGTGTTGATTCTTAAAGAGGTAACTAAGTTCTTCGAAAAACAGTCTATGGCTGGAACCTGGAACACTTCATTTCCTGAGATCAATGAGGTACTTGTGTGTGTTGTGTCTCTCTCTCTCTCTCTCTCTCTCTCTCTCTCTCTCTCTCTCTCTCTCTCTCTCGGCTGGTGAGGGGGAATGGAGAGTGCTGGTGCCTGAAGAGATTTAAAAGACAAAAGATAATGGGGCCCTTGTTGAAATACTGGAGTGACGCAGGGTGGGGGAGGGCTCTGTCTCGGGAGGGAGAGTTCTGTGTGGGAAGAATTCCTCCATATGGTGGTACCTGGTCGAGTCCCCCTTTGTTTCCTCATCTGCTTCACTGTGTTCTCCTCATGTGCATTTGGGACCCCAGAAAGAATGTTTTCTGGCAATGCAGGAACTTGGAAGTCTTGTCCTTGTGTACAAGCAGGTTCCCCTTCTGTACCGGCAGAACCCCGAAGGCAGAAGCATCCGGGGCCTTCCCTTAGACATGGCGTGGGCCCCCGAGGCCTGGCAGGATCAAGGACCCCACACGGCTTTTTTATCAGGCAGGCAGTGGAAGAAAGGGGCTGCTTTCAGGGACAAGACCGCTCTGCCTAGGCCTGTCTGAGACTGTGTCCACTGATGTCCAGGTGGCTTCCCCAGTGCCCTGGTGGCTGGTATGATAAGGCTTCATGTGTTCCCGGACAACCGCCATCGCTGTCTCTGTGGTTCAGGTCACACACCCTCAATTCCAGACCGCTGTCAGTCACGCCCTTTCAGAGGCTGCTTTTCAGAGTTCAGATTTTCATCCCTTTATCTTCTCCCAGCAGCGCTGGCTTTTAGCTTCTTTCAACCAACTGTTGGGGAGTACTTCTGACATTCCAAGGTCTTTCATCTCAAGGGGTTCTGGCCCAGGGAGGCCACAGCCAGAAGGGACCCATGTTGTCAAGTTGCCAAGTTTTCAGTCGGTTTTGAGGGGTGGGGGGTAGCTTTTGGCGCCTCGCAGGTCTCTGACCAGATTCTTTGCTTAGAAACGAGCTTTTCCCCTCCAATTGAAGTTCCTCCTTGCAGGGTTGGAAGGGGAAGAGGCTGAGGGGAGTAGGAGAGGTTGGGGGCATTATCCAAGGGTTTGGGGTAGAGCCCTTCCTGAGGCTCAGGGAGAAAGAAGATGCGATCCATTAGTGATGTCTGAGCTGGTGTTGATGGCTTAAAGGAGTCAAGTGGTAGGATTGAGCCAGAGCCCCCAAATAGTTCACCAGACCTGAGGCCAGAGGGAGAAAGGGAACCCAGGGAGAGAGCACACACACTGCAGGGACCAGGGAAGATGATAGAGGACTTTTGGGAGCCATAAGCCAAAAGGGATGTGCCAAGTAGAGCCTGGTCACAGGGGATCTGGTGGAGGGTGGCCCCTGTCCCTGGGTAGCCAGAGCGCTGCATGGTCCAGATGTGCACTGACCACTATGTGACCACAGCCACATGTGGCTACTGAGCGCTTGACGTGTGGCTGATGCAACAGGGGGAACTGAGTTTTAATTTTATTTAATTTTAATTGATTTAAAGTGGAAAAGCAAACACTCATTTCAGTTATTGGGCAACTTTTAGGAGTGTTTGGAAGAACTGAAGTTTGTGGAATCTACATTTTGAACTGTAAAGTTTATGAATTGTCAATATGGAGCAAGTATTTCCGGTGAAAATTTAGTGTCTCAGTTGAAATGTGCGGTAAATGTGACATACACTGAATTTCAAAGACTCAGTACAAGAAAAGGATTTTAAAATATTGACTACATTTTGAAATGATAATATTTGGATGTATTGGGCTAAATGATATACACTATTAAAATCATTTTTATCTGTTTCTTTTTACCTTTTTAATGTGGTTATTAGAAATACGTAAATTCCACGTGGCTCGCCTTCTATTTCTTTGGGCTGAGCTGGTCCTTACACGTGTTCAGAACCGTCTCTAAAGTGCTAGGAGGTTGTCGGCAGAAGGTTTTATGTAAAGTGAAGAATGTAACTACATTCCCAATTTACCTTGACTTCGGGGTAAGTCCTTTCTGGTCCTACCGCTGCAGAGTCTGGTTCCTAACGCATCGTCATCTATGGGCACGGGACACCTCCCAGCATGGGCCTTCGTCCTCATACCATCATTAAAACCAAGGCCAGTGTTTTCTTGAAGCCTCTTCTCTTTTCAAAATCCCTTCTAAGCTCTCGCTGTGATGAAAATGGGTTTTGGGTAGGAGGGGTCGGAGCAAGGGAAGCAGGGAGCCTTTTACTCCCTTGGAAAGTAGAGGGATTAGTTCTAGTCTGTTGCTTTCGGTGTTTCGTCTTTATCCTGTTAGAGCCAGAATGATAAATAGGTCTCGGCTCCACGGCCAGCCCAGAACCTGTGGAAGAGGCCGCCCGCAGCCCCGCGGGGAGAAGGCTGCTGAGGCTACCTCAGCACTGAGTGGGAAAGAGGCGGCTGATTAGCCATGTCTGTAAAGGGCACGGACTGGGACTGTAGAACACATGCTTTGTATATCTTGATTCTGCCTGATGAGGTTGTCTTCTTAGAATTTTCCTCCACTTTAAAGACCTGCGACATGTTTTAAGAAGTTGGCCACTTAGAAGAAGCAGGGATGAGGCTTGCGCTGAGTTAGATGTGCAGAGGGGAAGTTGATCATCTCAGCTGATCAGAACCCTAACCAAGGAGATGTGACAAGAGCTTTAAAACACTGTGTGGTGGGGCACCTGGGTGGCTCAGTGGGTTAAGCCGCTGCCTTCAGCTCAGGTCATGATCTCAGGGTCCTGAGATCGAGTCCCGCATCGGGCTCTCTGCTCAGCAGGGAGCCTGCTTCCGTCTCTCTCTCTCTCTCTCTGCCTGCCTCTCTGTCTACTTGTGATCCCTCTCTGTCAAATAAACAAATAAAATCTTTAAAAAATAAATAAATAAATAAATAAAACACTGTGTGGACTTTTAAAACACTTGTTCACTGACTCAGAAGAGGTGTGTTGGCTCTTGTCTGGGACCAGTCTACTGGCAGGATAGAGACAGATCTGTAAACCCAAGGAGAAAGGTAGACACCTGGAGGGGCTGGGGGAAGAGAAGAGGCTTGGTTCTTTTTCCTTTTTTCCATATCTTCCCTCCCTTAAAAGTGGGCTCTGAACTGGAGAACATCTGCTTCTTGGTGCCACATTTCTGGTTATGGCTTTGTTTGAGATGCAGAATGAGAGTGGCCAGGAGCACAGCCCCTGGAGCCATGTTCCAGCTCTGCTACTTACTGCAACTTATTTAAACATGCCCTGCCTCAGTTTCCCTCTATGTAAAGTGGAGATACCAGAAGTCCCCATTGCAGATGGTTCCCATGAAGATTAAATGAGTTAATCCCCATAAGGTGTTTGGAATCATGCCTCGAGCGTAGTAAGTGCTACACTAGCATTGGCATACAAGTTAGTAACGATGATATAAATTATCATCATTTGTTAGCTTGTGTATTACTTATTTAAAGCTGTGTAACAAATCACCCTAAAACTGAATGGTGGAAAGCTGCACAAATCATTTAGTCTCTCTCTTCTATGGGGTCAGGTATCTGGAAGTGGCTTGGCTCCGGGTTTCTCAGTGAGGTTGTAGCCAGACGGGAGCTGAGGCTGCAGTCACCCAAGGGAGCGAGAGCTACTCTCTCACGTGGCTGGCCGGCTGGTGCTGGCTGTTGGCTGGAGGCCTCCGTCCTTCTCCATGTGCGTCTCTCCACATGTCTGTTGGAGTGTTTTCATGGTGTGGGGGCTGGCTCCTCCTGTAGCAAGCAATCCAGGAGACCAAGGCGGGTATTGCAAAGACTTCTTGACCTAACCTGGGAAGTCACATAAGCAAAGGAGTGATGTGATCAGAGTTACATTTGGAGAGACCTCTGTGGCTGTTGCTTGGAGAAGAGACGGGGAAGTACAAGGGCAGAAGCACTTTCTGACTGCCTGGTAAGCGGTGGGAGCCTACCAGCTGGGTTTCATATACTTTCCCCTTTATCCATCATAGCAGGCCTATGGCCTGAGTATTACTATCCCCGTTTTACAGACAGGGAGCCTGACTCAGATTGGGTAGGTTACCTGCCAACAGAGCCAAGAGTTACCCGGAGTTGCCTGGCACCAAAGCCTGGGGAGACACACGACCTCTCAGGATGACCCCCTCGTGATGCTGTGGCTTACAAGGGAAAACACTTTGTGAAGGATCTTAATTCCTCTATTTCTCCAAGTCAGGATAAGGAACCTGAGAAAGCCAGACAGTGGAGGGGAACAGGCCCTGGTGATCTCAGCACCTCCCAGAGCTGGGGGTGGAGTTGGGTGGGTAGATCAAGGGGCTGGGGCAAGGTTTGGAAGATTGTATGGACCAGAAGGGGTGGGCTGGGGTGAGACCCCCACACTTGGCTTAGTCTCTCCAAATTAGCAAAACTTCTGAGGTCAGGGAAGCCTTAGTGTTACGTGAGCCCTAGAGATTTCCACGCAGAGGGATCAGGCCTACCCACCTGCCAGCTGGCAGCAGTAAAATAAATGAACTAGACCAATATATATCTGTGCAAATGGAGCTTAAAAACATGATGTTAGGGGCGCCTGGGTGCCTTAGTGGGTTAAGCGTCTGCCTTCGGCTCAGGTCATGGTCTCAGGGTCCTGGGATCAAGCCCCCGAGTCAGACTCTCTGCTCAGCAGGGAGCCTGCTTCCCCCTCTTCCTCCATCTGCCTCTCTGCCTACTTGTATTCTCTATCTCTCTGTCAAATAAATAAATAAAATCTCTTAAAACAAAACAAAACAAAAAACAAACAAAAAACTCCATGATGTTAAGGATGCCTGGGTGGCTCAGTTTGTTAAGTGTCCAACTCTTGATTTCGGCTCAGGTCATGATCTTGGGGTGGTGGGATCGAGCTCCGTGTCAGGCTCCACACTGGTCATGAAGCCTGCTTACTATTCTCTCTCCCCATCTCCCTCTGCCCTTCCCTTCCTGGGCATGCACTCTCTCTCCCTCTAAAAACAAAACAAAAAACCCCACACGATGTTAGAGGGGGGATTGCAGATGATTTTGTATACTTTTATGCAAATTAGAGTAATACAGTTGTGCTGTTGTTCCTGGATGTAGGTGAGTGTGTGTGCATATATCTCTCAAAGTGTAACAATGGACTAAAGAGGAGAAGCAGCACACTTAGAGCAATGAGTGTTCCTGGAGAGAGACGGAGGAGGGGAGTTTGATTTTATCTGCAATGTTTTATTTCACTTCTTTTTTTTGTTTGTTTTGTTTTGTTTTGTTTTGTTTTTTAAAGATTTTATTTATTTGACAGAGAGAGAATAGGCAGAGAGGCAGTCAGAGAAAGAGGAAGAAGCAGGCTTCCTGCTGAGCAGAGAGCCCGATGCGGGGCTCGATCCCAGGGCTCGATCCCAGGGCTCGATCCCAGGACCCTGGGATCATGACCTAAGCCGAAGGCAGAGGCTTTAACCCACTGAGCCACCCAGGCGCCCCGATTTCACTTGTTTTTGAAAAGAGAGGCTTGAAGCCAATCTGACAAAATGTTAGTAAGTTGTTAATTCTGGTAGCTGTGCAGGTGATTCCTAGTCTTTATACTTTTTAGAATTAAAAAACAAAAACAAAAACCCAAAACCTTAAGTCTAAAAACATTTTAGAAGGAAGGGAAAGGAAGAGCGGGTGCCCCAAGGTTGCTGGGTCTCAGCTGCATGAAGATGGAGAAGGAGGGTAGTGGAGGGAGGGTTGAAGGCAAGATTCCTGCCCCCTAGCCCCCCAGAAAGCCTGTCACCCACACAACACTGTTTTCATTTGCCTGGAGAACTGCAAAACGATTCTAGATTCTCAGTTCTCAGGGCTTAGGCGTGTCTTCTGCACCTGAAGATCAGCCGAGGAGGGGCTGGCATTGGAGGTAGTGGTGCTGGAGAGAGCACTCCCTCCAACAAAGTCCCAAGAGTTGGGGGTACAGGGGTCCGGGGGGAAGGAAGGGTGAGGGAGGGGGAGCCCAGGCAAGCAAAAGTGAGAGCCAGAGCCTGGGAGTTCCATCTGTGAAAGGACATGAATAGTAAAAATGGGTTCTTCACTTCTTTTGGGGTGAGGGGATGACAAAGTCTTGTGAGATAGATCAAAGTTATGAGGTTTCTGTCTATTGTTCTCTTTTCTCCCTTTAGACACTCACATGTTTAATATACAAAAGACAGGAATTCGAGAAGGAGACGAAAATCACTCCAAATCCCACGATTGGGCTTACTATTACTAACATTTTGGTGAATAATCAATTCAGATCCTTTTTGGTGGATTTTTTTTTATGATTAATTTATTTATTTGACAGAGAGAGACACAGCGAGAGAGGGAACACAAGCAGGCGGAGTGGGAGAAGGAGAAGCAGGCTTCCCGCCACCGAGCAGAGAGCCCGACGCGGGGCTCGATCCTAGGACCCTGGGATCATGACCTGAACTGAAGGCAGACACTTAACAACTGAGCCACCCAGGCGCCCCGCTGGTGGATTTTAAAAAATGAAATCGTATGGGGCACCTGGGTGGCTCAGTCAGTTAAGTGTCTGCCTTCCGCTCAGGTCATGGTGTTGGGGTCCTGGGACCGAGCCCCGTGTCTTGAGCCTGCTTCTCCCTCTCCACCTCTGCTTATGCTCTCTGTCTCTCTCTCTCTCAAATAAATAAATAAAATCTTAATAATAAAAAAAAGAGTTCATATATTTTATGCTGTTTTGTAACTGGTTTTTTTCATTTAGCACTGTATCATGAACACTTTCTCTGTCATAGTCTTCTTCCGAATTTTTTTTTATGGCTGCCTAGATTTTCATTGGGTGAATATTTATAGATTATATAATCACAATTCATGGACACCAGAGATTAGGTTAGATTGGATAATATGAAATTGTTGATTTTAGGTAAAAAATGGCCAACTATTGGCAGTTTCAAATGATTCAACCAAATACATTTTCTAGTTTTTCATTTTTATGAACAACACAGCAACGAACATCTTTATGGGTGCACCTTTACGCATAGCCTCAATTACTTCCTTAGATAGAATCCTGGCAATGGAATTGTTGAACAAAATATCAAACATTCTACTAAAGACAGATCGGATAGGACTGGGATTAGGGAGAGGTGAGTGGGGTGAGTGGTTTAAGTCAGGGCCAGATCTGTCCATATCTCAAATGTTAGTTTTTGCTTATTCTGGATATTTTGCAGTAATTATAATTTTTAAAAATATTTCTTTAAAATATCTATCTTGGGGCACTTGGCTGGCTCAGTCGGTATCCCTACAATTTTTTTTTTTTTTTTTTTTTTTTTTTTTTTTGGGCATGGAGCCTAATCTGGGACTTTGAACTCACAACCCTGAGATCAGGACCTGAGATCAAAGGTAGGATGTTTAACCAACTGAGCTGCCCAAAATAAAATCTTAAAAAAAAAAAAAAAAGATAAAATATCTATCTTGAGGGGCACCTGGTGCCTCTCTGTGAATGAGTCTTTAAAAAAAAGGAGAAACTATGGGGTGCCTGGGTGGCTCAGTGGGTTTAAGGCTCTGCCTTTGGCTCAGGTCATGATCTCAGAGTCCTGGAATCGAGCCCCGCATCAGGCTCTCTGCTCAGCAGGGAGCCTGCTTCCCCTTCTCTCTCTGCCCACCTCTCTGCCTACTTGTGATTTCTCTCTCTGTCAAATAAATAAATAAAATCCTTTAAAAAATATCTATCTTGATCCCTGTGTTTGTCTAGCGTCCCCTTACATTTCACACCCCTCGTGAGTACCTCGCTGCCTCCCCCTGCTCTGGCCCCGGATAGCAATAGTGTTTCCCCTGTGGCATCGTCATCATGAGTGAGGCTTGTAAACTTCTCAAAACAGTGTCGGTGTGCTCAATCAGCATGTTTATCTCCTTTCAGAATACATGTGTCGTCGAGCATATGACAAGCGCCAAGCTAGAAGTTGGGTTGCCAGGGTGCGTTAGGTTCCTGCCCTCAAGCTGCTTAGGAGTGTAAGGGAGCCCACCGGGGTGGGGAGCGGGCTGGGTGCCATTGCAGGACAGGAACTGGATACAGCGAAATCTTTGTCTCGTACAGCGAGGGGTGATGATGTGGGCTTAGTCTTTCATCTGGGCACATTCTGGTTGCCCACGGAGCGAAAGGGACAGGAGGTGCGTCCTGAGCCAACCATGCGGCATGGGAAGCCTAGTTCCAAGTCATTCTGTTAGTAAGATCGTAGTCTGCAATGGGAGGAAGACCAGGCGGAGAATGAGCCTCAGTGGCGGTAGAGAAACACTGGGATACTGGGGTTCTGCCCTGAGCCCCATATCTGTCTGTTCCAAAGTCACACTGACCATGGGAAGGCCAGGCTCCTGCGGTCCGCTCACCTTCCCAGGGGCGCCTCCTTCCTTGGGTCATAGATAATGGTGACATGGATGTCAAAGGTTGATTTCTTCTTTTTCTTCTGATTTTCTTATTTTTAATCATGGCGTAATATACATAACATGAACTTTACATATTAACCATTTTTAAGGGTCCACAGTGGCATTAAGTAGCATGAACCCTCACAGGTTGTGCATCCATCATGACCGTCCATCTCCAGAACTTTTTCATCATCCCAAACTCAAACTCTGTCCCCATGAAACACGAACTCCCCGACCTCTCCTTCCCCACCATTCTACCTTCTCTGTGAATGTGCCGATTTTAGGTGCCTCCTGTAAATGGAATCGTGTGGTCCTTGTCTTTTTGTGACTGGCTTGTTTCACTGAGCATCATGACCTTGAGGTTCATCCGTGTTGTAGCCCGTGTCAGAATTTCCTGCCCTTTGGAGGCTGAATAATATTTCATCATACGCATATACCACATTTCGCTTCTCCATTCATTCATGAATGGATACTTGGGTTGTTTCTGCCTTTTGGCTGCTGTGAATAATGCAGCCAGGAACATGTGTGTGTAAAATATCTGTTTGAGACCCTGCCTTCAATTCCCGGGGTTGTATTCCCTAAAATGGCATTACTGGATCATATGATAATTCCATTTTTAATATTTTGGGGAACCACCATCCTGTTTTCCTATTCTGATTATTTTTGCCAGATTGGTCAGCTGAGGCACCGAGCACAGTGCCTGACACACTCACAGTGCCTCGTGAGTGTGCAGTGGACACTGGTTGCCAGGATGAGGCTCCTAGAGATGGAGTAACTCACCCAAGGCCCCACAGCTGGAGGTGGGGGAGAGGGGCCAGAACACACTGGAACCCTGGGGCCAACCCCAGAGGCCAAAGGCTATCTCCAGGCTGCACCTGCTGTGTGAGAAGGCCTGGCTCTCCTTGGTTCTGGGAGAAGCCTCATCTTCCCTACTCTTGCCTTCCCTCCCCTGGGGACAGAAGCTGAAGACACAGCCCTTAGGGAGCCCCCAAGCTTCAGAGCAATCAGCTGCAAAAGTTGCCAGTGACAGTCGTGATCCTCAGGAAAAGAAAGGGGCAGACGGGTCCAGTTTGGGTCACCAGAGTTCAGGAGGAAATCTCAGCTTGGGCAGCTCAGGGCAAATGAGAACGGGGAGCATTTGCCACATGCCCACAGCATGCCCCAAGCACCAGGACTGCTGCTGCTGTGTCTCAACCCAGCCACGCTTAGACTGCTTTTCTTCAGCTGTTCCTTGCACACCAGTGGACAGGGTCAGCAGTCGTACGTGACCTCTGCGGTGCCTGGTACACCGTGAGCACTCCCAGAGTCTGCCGGTGGTTGAGCCCACAGGGCGCCTATGGTGCTCCAGGCCTGGAAGACCTTGACGCACGTTCTCAGATATAACTCTGCGAGCTAGGGACTGTCCCCATCTCTACCCTGCCCCATCTCCACCAGCCAGATGGAGAATCGGAGGGTCGGAGAGGGAGTGACTTGCTGTTCTTGCTGACTTGTTGGATGTGGTCAGCTGATCAGTCACAGTGCTGGGCTCAGAAGCAGGCGTCTGCACTCCTCACCACACGCTTGTCTAAGGAAAAGGGAACCTGTCTCAGCTCTAGACCTGGGCAGGTGGGATGCTGCAAAGGAAGCACCTGCTTGGATCCCTGGCGTGGGAGCGGTGGGGAAAGGGATGCGAGGAAAAGGCAGTTCCCAAGCTGGTGGACCCCAGCGCCCTGCTTGTCTGCCCTCCTGGCTCTTTAGTGTTCTGTGAGCTCTGGCAGTGGAAATCTCTTTCCTCTGGCTGTGTGGTCATGACACCAACCCAGCCCTCCAGCCTCCCGGGCTCTATAAGCTCACGTGACCCCGGGGAATCTGTGCTTGTTTAAAAACGATGACATCACTCTCTTTTCTCCCAGGACACTGGCTTGTGGTGTTTCTGAGACCTGATATTTCTCAGGTCTGGGGACCCCAATATAGTCCCCCTTCACTCCAGACACAGCCCTCTGCCCAGGCATAGGGGTGCTGGGTAGGAGCTGAGCCTGTCTACACCCCAAGCCACTATGGTCGTCATTAGAAAAACAATATTCATTCTGAAATGACTTCCTGCTGGTGAGAGCTCGCATACACAGAGCTCCTCAAGGACCAAGTGCTAGGACTCTTACTTTGCATAAATTACATGTTGGGGTTTGTCCCAAGGACCTCTGAGAGATATTGGAATTGATATAGATTATGTCTACACTAGCTGATTTTTTCTTCTTTACATGTAGACGGTTTAAGCTGCACGGTGAGGCTTTATATCTTTCAGAGGGGCTTGGAACCCAAGACCACCCTTGTCTTCCAGACATGAACTCTGTGTAGTTCCCTGCACAGTCGGCTGGACATAGCATTGTGCGTGGGAGCCAGGCCTGATTTGAAACCCCCACCTTACTGATCTCTTTCGTTCCCTCCGTCCACTGTGCCCCAGCCACACTGCCCTCCTGTCTTTCCAAGGGCGCCTCAAGGTGTCCTGCCCCAGGCCAGCCCCCACTCCCAAGCTGACCGTGGCTGGCTCCTCTGCCCAGCCCTCTGCAGCCCTCTACCTGTTTTACTGCCTTCCACACACTTATCACTCCCTGATCATGCTAGCAGGCCCTTTACTGCTCTCCATCTCACAGTTCCCTGGAATGTGTTGCACGCGAGAGGGGAGATGGTGTGGCGTGCGCCTCTGTACCACCGAACAGGGCCTGCCCTGCAGCTACCTGTAAATATGTGTCCTTAACCACGGACGAGTGACTGACCTCTCAAACCTGTTGCGTCATCTGCGCGGTGCACAGGAGTCACGAGGATTATATGAAAAGAGCTCTACCGCCCCCATGGGCTGTGGCCCCCAGTAGACACGTGAGCCAGGGACTGTCCATCTGGTTCGCCCAGGCAGTGCCTGGCACCTAACGGGCTTGCCAGACGTGTGGATAGAACTGGAGGGAGGCTGATGGTTCGGGGCATGGCTGCTGTTTCTTTGCTCACAGCACGGCCCCTCACAGGCTGTATCACCAGGTCTGGGTTGTCAGGACGTCGGCGTGTTTGCCAGGTTCACACCTGGCCTCTTATAGGTCCAGATTCTTGGGCTCGCGCAGGTGAGGAGCTTGGTGTAATCTGCCAGGAACTTTTCCCGGGTCGGGAAGATAGGGTGATGGGGCTCACGGGAGCTAAGACCATGGACTTTGCCAGGGTTCAAGTCGAGCTCCACGACTGACTAGCTGTGTGATGGCGGACAAGTTACTTAACCTGTCTGTGCCTCAGTACCTGCATCCCAGGGTCGTTATGAGGACTGAATTACGTACTCTAAGTAGTCTCTTCGAATGGTGCCTGGCACTCGGTAACGCCACCTTATCTTACCTGTGCTGTTGGTATCTCTCTGTTTTCTCGGCTTCCCTGTGTCATGTCTTCATGTGTTAAAGCTGTGGTCATTACGCACCTACGATGTGTCACGGGCTGTGCCGGGTGCTGGGGGGTCAGAGATGAATGAGATGTCCCAGCCCCTGTCCTGGAGGTGTGGGAAGAGACGATGACGGGGTCATGGGCAGATGCCGGGGGAGGACATACCTAAGAGTGATTTGGCTCAGCTGGGCCCCTCCTGCTTTGCAAAAATAGATTCTAGGTGCTCACACCTGTCCTGCTGAACCATCTCTCTGGCCCTCTCCTGGCTCCAGCATTGTCTTCACAGAGCCATGGAGATCCTGCATCTCGTTCATATCTTCAGCCCCAGGGAGCAGGGAGTGGTAGCTGACGAGCCACTACCCAGACTCAAGGGACCCTGGGCCACAACCATCAGGGAGGAGAGATACACAGAGCTGTCCTGGGGATGGGGATGCGGGTGGAGTGGCAGTGTTGGCCGCCAACAGATGGGTATCAATGAGGGAAGCACAGTCCCGGGTCTACTCTGGGCCACCACTTGAGGTCATCACCCTGTTCGGTGTGTTCCAGGAAAGGGGAGAGTCAGGAGCCAGAGCCAGGAGGCCCTATCCATGTGGCCTGCTCACTTGGGAACAATATTCCGGAGCAGAAAAGTTGCCCACCACCCTGCACCCAGCACCGGGGCCTTGACTGAGCACCTGCTCATATGCATGAGCTGCTCTTCCAGCAAAGTGTGGGCAATGGCAATTCCTGGACACAACGAGCTCACTTCCACAGCTTACGACGAGCTGGGGCAAATTATGTCTCCGTCCTGTGTCTGTTTCTTCACCTGCAAAACTGGGGCAATGAGAGCAAAGTGCCTCTGTCTGGAGAAGATTGCTGTGAGGATCAGCCGAGATTGTGCATTAAAACGTGTAGTATTGAACTTGGCTTTATTATCCTTTATTAGGCTGATGTCATTTATTTTGGCTGTCATTTTCCGTGGATATTCAGGTCATACCCAGAGCTCAACCCACACAGAAATAGGATGGCTGTCATGTAAGAAAGATTCCTCTTTTCCAAAACAAACTGTCCTAGGTACCACATGTGTATTTCTCTTTTAGGGGTGCTGTAGTCATTGCACAGAGAGACCCATCCAGGTTCCCTCAGACTCTGGACACCTGAAGGAAACTGAGGTTCTCTCACCGATCCCTCCCTTAGGGACCATGTCGTCCCTCACGCAGAGGCGCTGTCTCTCCTAGGTACACACCCAATGTTCCTCACTAACTCTGACTTCTCTGTATTTCTGCTCGGTCCCGGCATGTGGCTCGGGACCGCTGTGACTCTGTCCCCATATCTGCCTTCAGCTCAGTGTTTTGGCCCAGCCAGGGCAGCCTCACTTTCTGGCTTCCTGAGAGAGACTCTCATTGGCCCAGCTCATCCTGCTAAGCCAGACCACGGAGATTAAAGGTCACTAGTGAACCCCTAGATGGGCTGCCTTTGGGTCAGGTGCCCACCTGGGCAAATGGCTGGATTAAAGTGTTCAGAGTCACAGACTAGGACAGCAGGGGGTCTGGGGATGCTGGGTTGAAAGAAAGGCAGAGGCCTTTGGAAAGGGGTGGGAAAGGGAATTCTCTGGAGTGATACTGATGTTCGATTTCTTGTTGGAGATTTGGATCACACAGGTGTGTGCATTTAACAAAATTCCTCTGAAGATACTCTTAAGATCTGTGCATTTTATATGCACTCACACACAACCTTAAACAGATGTTGATCTCTAGTTAATGACGTGCATGCTGGCGGGATTTAGGGGTGAAATACAGTGAGGTCTACAGCTTCCTTTGAATACATTGGACTGTGCGGATGGACAGGATGGATAGAAGGACAGATCTATGAGGAAGTAAATACAGCGAAATGCTAATGGTAGAACCCAGGTGGTGGGTATAGGGGTGTTCACTCTATAATTCTTTCAACTTTCAAACATTCAAACAATTTTCAAACATTCAAAAATATTTATGAGACAATGTGAAAGCTTTAATAGGAAAAGAAAAAGTATGTGAGCGGGCAGGCTCTGTCATCCCAACACTGTGCTCCTTCTCCAGGACACCTGTGCCCCAGGCTGGCTATTGAAGGCCCAGCACAGGCTGGCCAGTATCTCACTCGTATCAGAAGCTGAGAGGAGTTGATGAATAATTGAGAGGCTCTAGGATATGTGTAAGGCACCCACCACTCTTGGTTGTCCAGATCAGGCCCACATCCAGCCGGGTCACTGGAGAGGGCCATACCTGGAGGCCATTCAGGATGTTGCTCACCTTTGGATGGTCTTTGTAGAAGTGCAACTCTGTGCCACACCCTGACTTTTATAGTGAGTGTCTCTTGTGTCATCGCTATTGACATCATTGTTGTATGTCCACAGCGTGAGCGTCCCCAAGATAAAATCTCTGTCTCAGAGCCTCGGGTCTGGTTGCTTTTGCAGCCCAGCATGGAGGGCCTCTCCCAGGTGCTCGGTCAATGCTTACTGGCTACATGCAAGGACGAGTGCATTGTAGAATTCAGCGCAGAATAGAAGCATCTCTCTCCCGACTGATGGGCAAGCTTTCTTTTAGCAAACAGTGAGGACAAGCAGCATGTGGTGCTTCCCTTTTGGTGTGGGTAGAAATTCAATATAGCAATTACAGCTGCTCTGGTGGCCTGGGGTCCCTCACTGGGAGTGGGAGGGCTCCCTACTCCTTCCCTTTAGTAACTCTGGGGTTTTTGCCTTCCTATGTCTAATGCTACAGGGAATACATAATAAATAAATGAATAAAATCAAGGTCAATTCTTTGATTTTGCTGTGAGGAAAATGATGCAGAGAGGTCTAGTGACTTGCCCGAAGGCAAACAGCAGTCTGATGGGCAGCCGAGTCAACCCAGATTCCGGCTCTCCCGCCTCCACAGTCCTTTCTCCCGGACCACACCGCCCCCCATGCTCAGATCTGAGCCAAAGCCACAGCGTGGAAATGACGCAGCTGGCCTGGAGTGAGATGGGCTGACCCAAGTCCGGACTGTGGGGCCCAAATCCAGTAGAGAATTCTCCACTTGATCCTCATCTGGGTAGTGAGTGATGAGTTCTGAGGACTCAGACAGAGCCCTCCCTGGTACCCTGACCTGAATGGTCCCTGAGGTCTCCTGAGTCCCGAAAGACCGTGGTGCTAAGAAACCACCTTGGCATCGGTAACCTCCCAAGTCCAAAGCAAACCAGCAAAAGTATCTGCCGCCACCTCTCTCAAGTCCTGGCGCCCTGCTTTCCAGTGGGGATGGGAAGAAAGCCCAGGAGGGTCTGAGGAAATGACCTGGAGGGCCACCTAGTGGTCTGATTTACAGGAGGAGAGAGGGTCCCTTGCTGAAAGTCACTGGGCTTGTTCCGGCCAGCTGATGGGGAGCCGAGGGCTGGGATCCAGGCTTCCCAGCCTCCGGCCACAGCTCTTCCCACAACAACATGCTGCCTCTTTAGAAAGCCGCAGGACAGTTGTTCTGCACTGGGGCAAACCAGAAGGCAGCTGGAACGGGCTGACCGCCAGCTGTGAAGACACCTCTGATGCAACCGTTGGTGAATGAATTCAGCAGAGATGCCGCCAAACCTGACCCTCATGGACAGCTCAGGCCCTCGGGGCCACAGCACTCCTGCCAGAAACCCCAGCACCGGAGTGTCCCCAAAGCCCCACAGGGCTGGTGGCACTGCCTCCGTTTACCCCTTCCTTGAGGGAGCTCCGAGGCTGGCCCAGCATGTTGTAGCCCCGGACCTTATAGGACTCCCTCGGACATGATGCGATTCATGGGCCCCTCACAGGGTACATCCTCGAGGACCAGAAGTCTCCATTAGGTTTCCTGAATACTATGGATTGGAAAATAGTCTCTAGGGCATCAGACACTTAAAAACTCAACCCAAGGTCTGTAAAAGTCAGCACCTGGAGAATGAGAGCGTGCGTGTGTGGCCCAGGCTCCTGTTTTGAGTCTGATGTTGACGCGGACTTTTTTCCTGGCCAGTGGACAGAGATCATTCGTTGCTTTCCTTTGGGGCCTCTGAGGGATGCTGAGGGGCTAGAGGCCTTGGAAAGGCCGAAAAGGGCTGAGCCTATGTGTAAGTCATTGCTTTGATGGGAGTGCTATTTTGGAGTCTCTGAGGGTAAGTTAACATGAAACGAGTCATGGGGCAGGTATAGGATACCTGGAAGGCTGGGAACCAGCCACATCTGGTGGTCCAAACCCCTGAAGGCCTCACTTTGCTGGAAGGTTGACTACAGTTCTCCTGCCGCCCACCTTCTGTCCTATGGTTACCCTTTGGCAGGAAGAAGGGGGATGCCTCCAAAGGAGCCCTCAAGGACCACTTTGGCTTCCGTGGTCATGTTGGAGGGGGTGGAGAAGACCCTTGGATTTACCCTCCCAGTGAGGTTGCCTCAGAGACAGGAGGCAATTCCTTTAAAGGAAACGAGGGTGCTCTTTAAGGGGTGCCTGGGTGGCTCAGTCAGTTAAGCATCTACCTTCAGCTCAGGTCATGAAGGACGGAGCCCCACGTCGGGCTCCCTGCTCATCGGAGAATCTGCTTCTCCCTCTCCCTCTGCCCCCTCCCCCCACCTCGTGCTCTTGCTAGCTCTCTTAGTCTCTTTCAAATGAATAAATAAAAAAAAAAAAAACCTTAAAAAAAAAAAAAAAGGAAACCAGGGTGCTCTTCAAAAGGGGAAACGGATGCTGGCTTCCCAAAACAGACTGTCTTCCATGCCCAGTGCAGAAATTGTTCTGAGCTATTTTTATTCATTAACTTAATATGACCATATGCTTTGTTGGTCAGTGCCAATGAGCTAATATGTATGATTCTTTTTTTTCATTTCTTCTTCTTTTTTTTTTTTTTAAGATTTTGTTTATTTATATGAGAGAGAGAGCATGAGCAGGGAGAGGGGCAGAGGGAGAAGCAGACCCCCCACTGAGCAGGGAGCCCCATGCAGGGCTTGATCCCAGGATCCTGGGATCATGACCCAAGCTGAAGGCAGACGATTAACCGACTAAGCCACCCAGGTGTCCCAATATGTACCATTCTTTTTTTTTTTTTTTTTTTTAAAGATTTTATTTATTTATTTGACAGAGAGAGATCACAAGTAGACAGAGAGGCAGGCAGAGAGAGAGAGAGAGGGAAGCAGGCTCCCTGCCGAGCAGAGAGCCCGACGTGGGACTCGATCCCAGGACCCTGAGATCATGACCTGAGCCGAAGGCAGCGGCTTAACCCACTGAGCCACCCAGGCGCCCCCCAATATGTACCATTCTTAAAAGCGAAAGACAGTGCCACGAGACTAATTACTGTTGCGAACTGGTGCGTGCGTCTCTGTCGTCAGAACTCCTCTTTGTAGGTGTTCCCAAGTTTGCCCTTTGGCCCACACCATCTCACTCTGTCTTCCCAAGGTTCCTGGGACACAGCTGTGCTACATTCAGTCCTTCCAGGAGAAGGACACTTTGCCTCTGGAAACCGACATCTTGGATGGCCTTACAGGCAAACAGGAAGGTGGGGGAAGAGAAAACTGTCCCAGGACGCCAGCAAGGAACCCCCAGCTGCCTGAGCCGGAAACAGCTCTCCAGGCGCCGTCTCCACAATCACCTATCTTTGGTGCCTCCCCAGAGGCACTAAGACAAAAACATCGGCATGGGCTTTGCCCTTTGGTTTCACTGTTGATGATTTTAAACTGACGGAAGCAAATAAGGTTATAAACATAACAAGGTTCTCATTGACCCCCAGATGCTATGGTGGAAAGTGATTGAAAGATTTCCATTAAGAATGTGACTCCCGAGAGCACCTTCTGGCGCTCAGAGCTGCCGAGGAAAATTCCCTGTACGCTGCACCTCTGGGCTGGGAGCAAAATCACAGCCCAAAAGCTAATGGTCTCAGAAAATCATCAGCCCTTGAAAATGCGGGTGGAGAATGAAAATGTGATTTCAGCCCTCTCTGGAAAGAATGAAATGCCAAAACCCTCCATCCCAGTTCCACTACCAATGACAGTTAAATGGTGTCAGAGGAAGCAAATGTCACCTGGGAAGGCTCCCCAGAGCTTTCAGGATGCATGGAGCTCCCTGAACGCCTGTGATTCTTGGAGGAGGTGGGGACGGTGGCCCACAGCGCAGGAGAGAGGATTGGAGTCTTCCAGACCAACTGGGGCTCAACGACTCTCCTTTCATGTTTAAATTCTTAGCTCCAGGGGAGTCTGGGTGGCTCAGTGGGTTAAGCCTCTGCCTTCGGTTTGGGTTATGGTCTCGGAGTCCTGGGATCGAGCCCCGCATTGGGCTCTCTGCTTAGCAGGGAGCCTGCTTCTCCTTCTCTCTCTCTGCCTGCCTCTCTGCCTACTTGTGATCTCCGACAAATAAAATCTTTAAAAATAAAAATAATAAAAAAAAAATCTAGGGGCGCCTTGTGATCTCTCTCTGTCAAATAAATAAATAAAATCTTTAAAAAAAAAAAAAATCTTAGCTCCATTGGTCTTTGCCTCAAGTTAAGGGATAAGAGAGATTCTTTTTGGAAGGACTAGTCTTTTTTGGGTTATATTTAATATTTTCAAATTTTACATAGAGATGTTTGAAGTTTGTCTGCAAAGTCTCTTGGGGGGACTCACGTCTGACCTTCTCACATCTCGACCCTGCGGGGTCCGGGTAGACCAGGTAGTGCAGACAGCTGGGCTGGGGCAGAGACAGCCTGGTGGGACTAGGGCCTGTCCCACCTGTCCTGTTCTTTGTGGCCAGGGCAATGGGAGGGGCCCGCTCCTTCCACAGACATACATTAGGTCCAGACCTTGGCTCTGGCCCACCAGGCCTGTGTTTGCTGACTGCTGGGCCCAGGAGCTCAGGCAGGGTAGCCATGTCAAAACTCCCCTCTGCCAGGAGGGCTGAGAATGACGTGGAACACGAGCTTGATGTGCTGGCTTTCAGGCCCTCTTCACCTGCTGTGGAGCCGCTCTTGAATTTCCCCATTTTCTAATGTGTAAGGTGGCTATCATGGTAATACACAGAGGCTTATCAAGTGAGATCGTGTACTTGATGTTTCTTTACAAACTATCAAGTGTCTTAAAAGCATAAGGAACCTGCCATCCTTACTGTAGTGGGTGCCCCAAGTCCCCTAATGGGTGTGATGTCACAGGCAAGGCTCTGGAGGGAAGGATGTGGGTGTCCCTCCTAGGCACAGACCAGGAGGCGTCCTGCTGGGTCCCTCTTTCAGACGGGAACCTGGGATGGGATAGGGGACATATGGATGACTTGCCCTCAGCCTCAACACCAGCTTCTGTTTGTGGAACTTTAACTTGGTGCGGGGAACCGTGCTGAGCGTTCTACACCCACCATGTCATTGTCTTCTCCCAGCATCCCTGTGGGGTAGGGACTGGGGCACAGAGAGGTGAAGTAAATTGCCCAAGGCTGCACAACTAGTGACAGAGCTGGGACCACCCCCACCAGGTAGTCCCCTTCTTCAGTTAGTGCTCTTAGCCTGTATGCCTGATCACCTCTTCATTTTCCATGATGACCTCTGTGCTGACCCGGATGGGAAACGGTGGCTTGGCCTCTCAGGGGCGTTGCCTCTGCTGGGCCCTGTGCCTCTGGGGAGAGAAGATGGAAGCCAAGGCGGGTAGGGTAAGGAGTGAGAGCACCATCCCAGGACCCTGGGGAGCATATCTGACCGCTCTTCCCCATTTATGCCCCGAAGACACCAAGGCGGGACTCCCTCCATATGCTTTGCTGGTCTCAGTGGCCCTACCCCTGCCACCCTTCTACCCCCGCCTCGACCTGGCCACGCTCTCTCTGCTCTCTGGGGAGGTGGAGAATTATCCCATCCTCCCATACATTTCTTTTCCCAACCTCACAGAGCTACTTCAATCCCTCATCCTTTGCTCTTTACTCTAGTGCCACTGGCTTCCCCTCCCCCATTCGGCGGGCAGGCACCCTGAGGGGCAGCTGGCAGAGGGCCCTGGGGAAGACAGGGTGGGCCTTCTGGGCAGCCTTGACCCAATGTGGAAAGGCGCTGGGAAAAACGTTTCTTTGAGCATTTGGTTCATCTTCCTCTACAAAGAGCAATGCTTTCTTAACAATTTGCGATGAGCAGTATATCTGTAGGTGACAAGAAATTTAGAGAGAAGACATCGCCTCCATTTGTTAAGCCCTAAGTGCATGCTGGGCACCCGTAGGCTCATACTACACATATCGCAATCCTCACAACCCCCGAACTGGCACTTTTCTTTTCTGACCCATTCTACAGATGAGGAAGCTGAGACTTAACTGAAGTGAAGTATCTTGTCACTGGTCGGATGGCCAAATCGGAAGAGGAGAGAGGGTCAAACCACCCAGTTCTGTCTTGCCCCAAAGTCTTGGTTCGAAACTTGCCCGTATACTGTCCCAGCGCCTTGCAAAGGAACACAGGCACTGAAGTACACATATTAGGGGTCGCACTGATTCCCTGCTCCTGTCTCCACCTCTGGATTTCTTTTCTTTTTTTTTTTTTTTTTAAGATTTTATTTATTTATTTGACAGAGAGAGATCACAAGTAGACAGAGAGGCAGGCAGAGAGAGAGAGAGAGAGAGAGAAGCTGGCTCCCCGCTGAGCAGAGAGCCCGATGTGGGGCTCGATCCCAGGACCCTGAGATCATGACCTGAGCTGAAGGCAGCAGCTTAACCCACTGAGCCACCCCTCCACCTCTGGATTTCTAAACCAGAGAGAGAAAGGAGCTCTTCATGGCTCATCTGTAGGGTTTAGCACTTTCCTTTCAGACAAACGACTTCTTTTTTTAAGGTGTTTTGTTTTTTTGTGGGTTTTTAAATTTTTTTATTTTTTGAGAGGAGAGAGAGAGAGAGAGCACGAGCAGGGAGAGAGGCAGAGAGAGGAAGAACCAGTTTCCCTGCTGAGCAGGACCCCGGGATCATGACCTGAGCCGAAGGCAGACGCTTAACTTACTGAGCAACCCAGACATCCCCAGACAGACTATTCCTTAAAAAGGTTTGGCTGTTTACTCCATAAATATTTCAGAATACAACTGGACAACCCCAAGCCATTTGAGTCAATTAGATAGTGGTTTCTTCCTTGGCTAGCGTTTATTGAGTATTTAACGTATATCAAGCATTTTGTGTTATTTTTATTTGGTTCTCATACTAGTCTGAGTTAGGTGGTGATATTGTGAGTGCAGTACGTGGTTAAGCACTGGGCCCTTAAAATCAGGCTACCTTCTCTGCTGCTTGCTAATCATCTGACTTGTGCAACCAAGGGCAAGTCACTTAACCTCTCTGTGCCCCATTTCCTCATTTGTAAAATGTCATCCACAGGAGAGTTGGGAGGCTTAAATGGATTAGCCATGTAAAATACTGGGACTCTTGGGTGGCTCAGTGGGTTAAGCATCTGCCTTTGGCTCAGGTCATGCATGATCCCAGGCCCTGGGTTCGAGTTCTGCATTGGGTTCCTTGCTCAGTGTGGAGCCTGCTTCTCCCTCTGCCTGCTGCTTGTTCACTCTCTCTCTCTCTCTCTGTATGTGACAAATGCATAAATAAAATCTTAAAACAACAACAACAATGTAAAGTACTTGGAACCACTAGTGCCTGCCATTGTAGTAAGACTTAGATATTGCAGACCACTTTACAGACAAGGACAGAGGAAGGCAAGTAACTTGCCCAGCTACCCTGGGAGAGTGGGCATTTTAATGCAATGAGTCTAATGCCAGGACTCATGCTCTTAACCACGACCACCTACCTCTTAATGGCCCCAGTTCCCTTTCTTAAAAAAAATATCACTTTACTGGGATGTTTGGCTGGCTCAGTCAGGGGAGCATGAGACTCTTGATCTTGGGCTTATGGGCTCGAGCCCCACAGTGGGTGTAGAGATTGCTTAAAAATAAAATCTCCAGGGACGCCTGGGTGGCTCAGTTGGTTGGACGACTGCCTTCCGCTCAGGTCATGATCCCCGGGTCCCGGGATCGAGTCCCACGTCGGGCTCCTTGCTTGGCGGGGAGCCTGCTTCTCCCTCTGCCTCTGCCTGCCATTCTGTCCGCCTGTGCTCGCTCTCTCTCCCTCTCTCTCTGACAAATTAAAAAAAAATAATAAAATAAAATCAAATCTCCAGGGACGCCTGGGTGGCTCAGTTGGTTGGACGACTGCCTTCCGCTCAGGTCATGATCCCCGGGTCCCGGAATCGAGTCCCACGTCGGGCTCCTTGCTTGGCGGGGAGCCTGCTTCTCCCTCTGCCTCTGCCTGCCATTCTGTCCGCCTATGCTCGCTCTCTCTCCCTCTCTCTCTGACAAATTAAAAAAATAAAATAAAATAAAATAAAATAAAATAAAATAAAATAAAATAAAATAAAATCTCCAGAGGCGCCTGGGTGGCTCAGCAGGTTAAAGCCTCTGCCTTCGGCTCAGGTCATGATCTCAGGGTCCTGGGATCGAGCCCCACATCGGGCTCTCTGCTCAGCAGGGAGCCTGCTTCCCTCTCTCTCTCTGCCTGCCTCTCTACTTGTGGTCTCTCTCTGTCAAAAAAATAAAAATAAAATCTTTAAAAAAAAACCATTTTACTGAGGTATAACTTACATACCATGAAATGCACTCGTTTTAAGTGTATATTTCGATGACTTTTACTAAATTTATAAAGTTGTGCAGCCATTACCATAATCAAGTTTAGAACCTTTCTATGATCCCCCCCCCAAGTCTCTCCTGCCTATTTGCAGTCACTTTCCAGTCCCACGGACCCGGGCAACCACTAATCTACTCTTTGTCTCTATGGGTTTGGTTTTTTGGGGGTATTGCATATAAATGGCATCATTCGGTATGGGGTCATGTGTCTGGTTTCTTTCACTTCCGGTGATTCTTTTGCAGTTTGTATCAGTGGTTTTTTTCTTTTAATTGATGAGTAGTATTCCGTTATATGGATAGATCACATTTTATTCACTCATTCGCTAGTTGATGGACATTTAGGGTATCTCCACCTTTTAATTTGTATGAAAACCTTTTAAATTGTATTAATTTATTATGAAAAATTTCAAACATACCGTGAGCCCCGCAGACCCATCCACCACCTTTGACAGGAGCACCAGCACCCACACGGGTGGTTTTACGTAGACCCCCACCCAGACATCGTATCCTTTCACTCTAACTTCTTCCTCCAAGCATATGAATTTGCATTTACTTTTGAATAGATAATATATTCATAAGATTCTAAGATCAAAGAGTATAAAAGACGTACAGTGAAAAGTTTCACTGTGGAAACTTCTATGCCCCATCTGTTCCATTTTCACTCAGTGCCTTCAACGACTGTTATTTTCATGTATTCTTCCAAAATGCATATAGAAGAAAATAGGAATATACAGTCTTTGCCCACTTTTTACACGAAACGTAGCATATATCATACTGTTCTGCACCTTGATTTTTTTCACTTAATAATATAGTTTAGAAATCTTTTCATATCAGAAGATAATTTCCTTTTTCTTCCATTTTTATTTTTACGGCTTCGTATTATTCCATTGTATGGAGGCACCTGAGCTTTATTCAGTCATTCACCTACTGATGGACCTCGGGGCTGCTTCCAGTCTTCTATAGGCAATGAATGCCATTGTTCAGAAACTGTACACACATCATTTCTCACTTATCCCAGAATATCTGTAGAATAAATTTCCTAAAAAGGAATTGCTGGTCAGAGTATATGGATTCGTAGCGTTTGTGATTTTCATTGATTTGCCCTCATTGACAGTTGTACCAATTGACAGCCCCCCCACAGCAGGATTTTAACTTTTGCATAATAATTCAGTTCTTGCCTCATTATCTTTCTTGCTTTACTCTCTTTCACTTGGTATTTCGCTTTAGTTCATACATTTTTATGTTCAGAAGTTTTGAATGGGTTATTACCTGCACACCTTGAGTCATTTTTTTAAAACATTTTTGTTAACAGCTCTGTTGCGGTGTAATTCACATACCATGCAATTTACCTGCTTAAAGTACACCCTTCGATGGTTTTTAGTCCATAGCCCATTTTTAATGCTCATCTCTAACCTTTTAAAAATGTGTTTTTTCTAATTATGGAAGTAATACCTGTTCAGTTCAGAAAACTTGGAAAAAACAAAAGCCACTAAGAAAAATAATGTAGTGCCATCACTGTTAACATTTCTTTTTTTTTTATTTTATTTTATTTTGGTTAACATTTGGTTAACATCTTTTTATTTTTTTAAAGATTTTATTTATTTACCTGACAGAGAGAGAGAGACAGAGAGAGAAGGAACACAAGCAGGGGGAGTGGGAGAGGGAGAAGCAGGCTTCCCGCTGAGCAGGGAGCCTGATGCTGGGCTGCATCTCAGGACTCCAGAATCATGACCTGAGCCAAAGGCAGACACTTAACACTACCCAGGAGCCCCTGGTTAACATCTTTTTAAACAAAAATGGTACCTGATGTATATATTATGCTGAGGTTTGCTTTTGCCATTCTCAGTCCTTTTAAGTCTGTCACTCAGATCTTCAACCCCTAGGGCTGCTAATTGACTTCATCACCATCATTAGGACAACAGTGGCAATACCAGTGCTAATATTCCCCACTCACACTGATCTGGCCGGGTGCCAGATGCTGGCCATTGCATGCTTTATGACATTGATACTATGCTCTTCCCACTTTACAGCTACAGAAACAGGCTCAGAGAGGTTAAGTAAGCTGCCCAGTGTTAATCAGGAAACAAGTTCACATCTTGAACTCTTATCTGTGTGACTTCAAAAGTGCTGGTGACTAACCTATACTTCTAATGAAAGACGTTCAGGCACGGTTCAAAACAACCAGCTTCTCCCTTAGGAAGAGTCTCGGTAGAACCCGACTTCCAAGCCAGGTGGGGTGTGGATGCCTCTGCCCCTCTCTGCTCCTTTAGCTTCTGGAAAGAGAGTGGAGGGTTGGGGGATGGGTTGCTGGAGAAGAGATCCCACCACATCAGTCGGTTCACAGCTCTCCTAGCCCCTACCTGTTGGTACGGAATTATGGAACAATTCAGAAAGCACTGAGCTCTGGGCTTCATGTTCCTTTCGTTTCCCACATCCTCCCACCATGTTCCAGCCTCTCAGCCACTTTGGGGGTATCTTGCCCTGAGTTTGCTAAGCCAGATAGCCAGCGGGAGGCTCCTGCCTGTTAACTAGAACAGCAGGTTAGCTGCTTGGTTGCCAGGGCAACAGCTGTTGTGAGTAAGTGGTCCTTGTAGCAGAAGACAATCTAATAAACCAAATTCGGGGAAAAAAACAAAAACAAAAATAACAACAACAACACAAATTTGGGGGCCCAGTGGACATCTACTAGAGGCTTTATTGGGTGTCTTCTGGGCCACTGGGCTGCCGCGGGATGTGACCTTGGAGGTGCCTGCCTGCTGCTGCGTCCTCTGTCCTCAGAGATCCCGAGACTCAGCCCCAGTCATCACCCAAGGCAGAAGCCTCGCCCTTCTGCTCCCAGCTACAGTGTGTGAGAGCAGCTCTCCCACTCGGAACTCTCTGCGGGACAGCTCTCCCACTCGGGCTCTCTGCTCAGTGGGGAGCCTGCTTCCTCCTCTCTCTCTGCTTGCCTCTCTGCCTACTTGCGATCTCTGTCTGTCAAATAAATAAATAAATAAAATCTTAAAAAAAAAAAAAAAACACCCTTTCTGGATGCTAGGGCTTCCTCCTCCCTGACCCTTAATTAAGTGGGAGGGCCCCGGCTCAGCGTTTGGTCCTCTGGCTTGTTCAGTCTTCACTTGCTTCCAGAGGGATCTCACCCAGACTCAGGTTCCCGGGAAACAGGCTCTGGGAGTGCCTTGGGATGAGTGCCTGCAAGGCAGCGAGGGACTCTGGGTCAGAGGGACAAGTTGACCTGTGACAGCAAATGCTTTGGCACACAGCACTGGAATCTGGGGAGCGGCGGGCACTGGGCTTTGCAGGAATTCGCTCACTGAATTTGCCTAAAGCCTCTGTGAAGGGGGTTCTGTCATCGTCTCCGTTTCGCAGGTGCAGGGTTGAGGCTGGGTGAGGTTATCCAGCCCGCCCACCGCCCACCGCCCACCGCCCACCATGAGGAGCTGGGACTCAGACCCAGTCCATCTGCCTCCCAGAGCCCCAGCCTCCTTCTGTTCCCGAACGATCATGCGGAGTCAACTCTTGGGCCACGTCCCTCAGAGGCCCTGCATGCCCCTCACCATCAGGACCCCAGAACGCACAGCACGGGCCTCCTCAGTCCTGCCCCCAGAGCCCTTCACCATGCCCAGGAGAGGACCCATGTCCCTCCCGAGGTCTGGGACAAACTATGAGAGTCTCTTATTTCCGTCAACAATGCATGAGAACTTTGTACCTGCTTCTTGGTTAATAGAAAAGTAATGTCCCATCTCCCAAATACTTGAACAAAAGGAAGAAGCACAGTGATTATCTCATGGCTTTGTGCTTCCCTGGATGGATTACCTCATACCCTTGACCCCTTTAGCTAGTAGATGTGGGGACTGAAATGAGGCCAGGTGAGCGGATTCCTCTTCCCCCTACCCCCCACCACCTTCCTTTCCTGCCCTTTCTCCTTTCTTTCCTTCCTTTCCTGCCTTTTCTCCAGGTGCTGTGACTCACATCCCCCCTGGGCTGGCTGCCCTCAGGTTGGGGGTGGTGGAAGGTGCTGCTAGAGGGGCCCTCCTCGGATTCTAGCCCGATCTGCTCCTAACACACAGAGGCTGCCGTGTTTCAGGATCTGACAGAGCTCTTCTCTGCCGATGAAAGAATTCAAGCAGCCCCAGAGGCAAGATGAAGGGATGAGCTCCCGGAGAGCCAGACCCCCATTTTCCCAAGTCCCCTAGTGGCTGCTTTCAGCACAGAGCATTCAGACAGAGCATTTCCTACCTTACTGCCATATATCACGAATGGTTCAGAAATTGGAGGATAAAGAAAGTTCAATGTCATACAAGCGTGCAGACCCAGAACTGGAGACCCCGGCCAGAGTCAGGACTGGGACGAGGCCGTTCTCACCGTTGCTGTTGGTGCTGCGGTTGCTGCCAGGTCCACCTGCAAGAGCTGGTCTTCCCCAGGGCCCTGGGGACGGTCTCTGATCCCTCTGGAAGCCATTCTTGCTCTTGCCTACTCAGAGCTGAGGTGGTGTTTGAAGGGTGCAAGAGAGGCTTTGAGTGTATCTTGGGGGCATGCCCAAGGAAGCACCTGCAGAATTTTCACAGCATGCACCCCGAGGCTGGAGGGAGAATGGGGTAGGCTGGCTTTATGTGTGATGGCCTGGGTGTCTCTGACTTTTGAAGTCCTGGGCATCAGTTTGGGGCCCCCAGGAGGAGGGCCGAAGATTAGGTTTTTAGTTTAGTTTTGGGTGGAGTTGGAGGTGGAGGAGGGGTGCTGGTCCACTGTGGAGGCCCTGGACTGGGGTCCTGCCCAGACCAGGAAGAAAAGGAATGCCTGCCCAGTGACAGAGGCCAAGGACATTTGTTGGCCAGTACCTTCTCAGGTAGCAGTGCTCGGTTTTAGGGCTGCACGCTGTGCTCCTAACCTTGGCCTAGCCAAACAACACAGGAAGGACTGGAGCTTGGCAGATCCCTCCAGTGGATCAACAGTCACACGGCAGGCATGGTCCCCATTTTATAGAGAGGACATCAGGTCAGACAGCTCATAAGTGGCAGAACCAAGAATAAAAGCCCATGCTCTTTCTTTGAAAAAGATGATTAGATTTTTAAAAATCACAAAACCGTGGGGTGACTCCGTGGTTCAGTCCACTGTTGACTCAGGTCATGATCTCAGTGTCCTGGGATCGAGCCCTGAGTCTGGTCACCCTGCTCAGCAGGGAGTCTGCTCCTAACCCCCAACCCATTCTCTTTAGCATGCTCTCTCTCTAATAAATAAATAAAATAAAATCTTTTAAAAATTAGATAAACCACAAAAGCTACACATGCCTATTTCAACAAATGCAATAATACAGAGCTATCGCAAGGAGATATTAACTGTCCTCCTGCCCCTGCTGGCCACCCCACTCCAATACCGTCTACCTGAGCTTAACATTCACAGCCTGCCATGTGGTCTTCTTTTCCCTATCATCACAGAAATGCACACACACAGACATAGCTAGCTCTCTCTACCCTGCGCTCTTTACACAGGAGATGGAATCTTACCCTTACAAAAGATCCATCCAACGTGCTTTTCCCCTTAAAATACTGGGGACATCTCTCCAGGACAGGGTGCTAAGATCTACCTCATTCTATAGAACAGCCTTATGACAGTTTGTATAATGGGTCCCCGCTAGTGGACATTTGGGGTGTTTCAAGCCCTTGCCAATATACACGACACTAGAAGAAACATGCATATGTGGGACTTTACACACTCGTGCTTTTCTTTCTGTTGTGTAAAGCTCCCAAACTGGAATTACCACTCAGAGCTCCATATGTTCTATTTTTTAAATTATTTTAAAAAAATATTTTATTTATTTATTTGCCAGAGAGAGAGAGAGCACGAGCGCATGGGTACTAGCAGGGGCAGAGGCAGAGGGAGAAGTAGGCTCCCAGCTGGCCCAATGCGGGACTCGACCCCAGGACCCCAAGATCATGACCTGAGCCAAAGGCAGATGCTTAACCTACTGAGCCACCCAGGCATTCTATGTTTTATCATTTTTTGTTTGTTTGTTTAAATTTAAGACAATTTTTTTAAGTTCTGTAGGTTTTTTTTTTTTTTAAGATTTTATTTATTTATTTGACAGAGAGAGAGGTCACAAGTAGGCAGAGAGGCAGGCAGAGCGGGGAGTGGGGGGGGGAAGCAGGCTTCCCACTGAGCAGAGAGCCTGATGCGGGGCTCGATACCAGGACCCTGGGATCATGACCTGAGCCGAAGGCAGTGGCCTAACCCACTGAGTCACCCAGGAGCCCCTAATCTCTGTAGATTTTAAATGTAAACACACCTTGCTAAATTATTTTCCCTGGAGTGGTAAAAAGGAATCCTTCTGCTAGCTGTGCTGTCTGCAGCCTCCCCAGCTGTGCTCGGTTCTCTTCCTTTTCGTGTCTGCCTATCTGACAGATGAAGATGGCGTCCTCTTTCACTTTGATTTTCTACCTCTCAGTTGTCTCATATGTTCATTTGCATTTCTTCCTTGAGGAATTGTCTGTGTCCTTTGCCCATTTATCATTTGGTTGTTTGTCTTTTTTTTTTTTTTTTCCCTGAGTAAGCTCTTAGGCCCAGCATGGGGTTCAGACTTGACCCTGAGAACAAGAGTCCCACGCTCTACCGACTGAGCCAGCCAGGCGCCCATGTTTGTCTTATTCATATCAGTTTGGCAGAGCTCTTAAACATATTTCAGGCATTAATCTTTTATCTGTCAAGTGTATAAATATTGACTTATTAAATAATAGGATATTATTTGTCTTTTGAATTTGTTAATAGTACTCCTGCCATGTGAAAATTCTTGATTTTTGTGTAACCCAGTCTAGCTACCTTTTTTTTTTTTTTAACCTGTTTATGGGCTTCCTGCCCTCCTTAAGGATCTTACTCACTGTTTGGCTATTTTACTAAATTTTATTACAATATATATTCTTCCATAGGTATATTTTATTTTATTGTCTTTTTCTTCAAGTTTTTATTTAAATTCTAGTTAGTTAACATATACAGTGAAATTGGTTTCAGGAGTAGAATTTAGTAAGTCATCACTTACATACAACACCCAGTGCTCATCACAAGTGCCCTCCTTTTTTTTTTTTTTTTAAAGATTTTATTTATTTGAGAGAGAGAGAAAGAGAGGGCGCACCTGCGAGCACAAGCAGGGGGAAGTGGCAAAGGGCGAGGGAGAAGCCCCAGGACTCTGGGATCTGTACCTGAACCCATCTAGCCCTGCCCCCGGCCACCTCCCCTTCATCAGCCCTCAGTTTGTTCTCTCTACTTAAGAGTCTCCTATCATATGTACATTTTATTTTTTTTTATTTTAAAGATTTTATTTGTCAGAGAGAGAGAGGAGAGCGAGCGAGCATAGGCAGACAGAATGGCAGGCAGAGGCAGAGGGAGAAGCAGGCTCCCCGCCAAGCAAGGAGCCCGATGTGGGACTCGATCCCAGGACGCTGGGATCATGACCTGAGCCGAAGGCAGCTGCTTAACCAACTGAGCCACCCAGGCGTCCCCATATGTACATTTTAAATTCATCTGGAATTTGTTTCAGTATCTGTTGTGAAGCCAGGGCCTAATTCTGTTTTCTTCCATATGAATAGCCAGTTATGTCAACACTGTTAATGCCAGACTCTCTTTTCCTCCCCGAATTAGAATGCCGATTTGTCATATACTGAGTTCTTGTATATATTATTTCTAGATTATATTCTGTTCTACTGACCTGTTTGTTTTTTCCTCAGCCAGCTCCATATCGTTTTGATTAGAGAGGCCTTGGATTAGGTTTAATAACTGGCAAGGCAAGTCTCTCCCATTGTTTTTGGCTTTCTTTTTTGGGGTGGAGGGGGTGGGATGGAGAGATCAGGGCTCTTTTCAGATGTTTGTTCTTCCCAAGGAACTTTCAGATCTTTTTGTCAAGATGAAAGGAAAGAGAGAGAAGATGACGGGTGTTCCTCCTGGAAGGAAGGGTATCCCGTGGGTGTTGGCGTGAGTTTGGGAGTCCAGGCTCCCACCACCGGACCCCTGGACAGGGCTGTCACCGGCCTTGGCTGGCCTTTGTGACCCCTGGATCACACAGGAGGGCTGTGAAAAAGATAAAGGCAGCTTTAGGCTGAGCTGGGAACTTCTTTGCAGAGGATTGTTGTGTTTTCCCTCGGAAGAGAGACACAAATTCATGTTATGGTCATTGGGTTTGGTGATTATCTTTTGGTTGAAAACCGATCATGGGTTGGAGAGAACTTTGTGCTGCTTGACAGACTGAGGAAAAATGCCCTGTACCTGTCTTTTTGGGTATGTGGGTAAGTTCTGTTGGTGCATTTTTATAAAAGATGTCGGGAGGCAGAGTTGCTAGATGGGAGGGTGTGCAGAGTTAACATTTCAATAGCTCCAGCCAGACTGCCTGGCCCTGGGGTTGGGGGGCAGCCCTCCTAGGCTCCCAGCATTCTCCCCACCTTGTCCAGGGTGCCTGTTTGGTTCTGGGGGTGGAATCTGGGTTGGTTCACTGAACAGCTGCTTGAGAGAGCTACTGCAGAGAGTGGGCGGCAGCCGTGGGGCTGACACAATACTCCTTTATCCACCCCCCCTCCTCCCTGCCCTTCACCCCCCACCAAAGGCACAGATCACACAAGTACGAGGCACCAATTTTGCATTTCCCTTCTGGTTCTTCTTCCTGTCTGTGGAACCCGGGCCAGCTTGAACACTTTCCAGCAGTAATTCTCCTTCTGCCTTGCAGCTTCCCCCCGCCCCAGTCCACCCCAGCACCCCCTGCCCCATTGCTCTGGAAGCACTGGTTGTGTGACAGTGGCCTGGGAGTACTGGACTAGATTCTATCCCTGGCTTTGTCTGTTTTTTGTTGTTGTTGTTGTTGTTGTTGTTGTTTTTTCAAAATCTATGTTTAACTAGCTTGGCCCTAAGGGGAATTAGCCAAGTCAGGGCTCGAGTGAGTGCCAAAGGCTTGGGATTGTACCAGGAGTTCCAAACCTGGAGTCCAAGAATGGACCTCTGGGAGTTTGTGAACGTCTCAGGCCGCCCGCAGAAGCATGTGGGGCTGTGTAGGCTTTTTTTTTTTTTTTTCCTTAGCTTTTAACGGTGTCTCAGAACAGATGTGTGACCACAGCCCTTCTCCCCAAAAAGAACCTCTGCCATGAGGACAGGATAAGTAACTTTATAAGCAAGCAGAATAAATGAATGGCATTCTAGAAACCCAGGGAAAGGTCTTGACAAGAAGGGATGGGAGGGGGAGCTGTATGCAAAATTTTGTGTGAATATTGCTTCTGAGAATAGAACAGAGAGCTTTCATTAGATCCCCAAAGTGTTCATAACTTCCAAATTTAAGAATCACAGATACAGAAGCTCAACAACATTAAAGTATTAATGTCATCTGAGAGGATAGATATTTCTAATAGAAATTTTTTTCAAAATGTAAATATCCATAATTCATTGTAGAAAATCTGAAAAACTGTTCTGGAAATCTTCTAAAATTCACTTATAATCCCGACGTCCACTTTTTTTTTTTTTTTTAGGATTCCTCTAGAATGTCTGCTGTCTGTCTCTGATTCTCTCGCTCTCCCTCTTCATGTATGTTCGTGTGTATATGCAAACTTAGAATCATAATGGTTTTTTTTTTTAAGATTTTATTTATTTATTTATTTGACTGACAGAGATGACAAGTAGGCAGAGAGTCAGGCAGAGAGAGAGAGGGAAGCAGGCTCCCCACCGAGCAGAGAGCCCGATGCAGGGCTCGATCCCAGGACCCTGTGATCATGACCCCAGATCATACTGTTTTTTTAACAAGATTTTTTCTACTTATTATTTTATGAGCACTGTCACCTATTGTTAGTTTTCTAAAACAGTTATTTTTCAAACTTCTCTTAGGAGTGGAACCCTTATTTTCAAGCCAAATCTTATGCAGAAAGCTAAAATATGAACTAAAAGATGTGAAGGTCTAGCTAACACACAGGGAGAGAAGAAACAACTTGAAAACCACTGTTCTAAAAAATGAGTTTTAATGGCTACATGGTATTCAATCATATAGATGTGTAGTGTAGCCAGATTTAGCAAATAAAAATATAAGGCATCGAGGTAAATTAGAATTTCAGATAAATGTTGAATAATTTTTTAGTATAACCATGTTCCAATTTGAATCTCAGAGAAACAATGAGTTCTTTTTTGGAATAAGCAAATCCCATGCAATATTTGGGACATACTTATGCTAAAAAATTATTCATTGTTTATCTGAAATTCTCATTTAACAGGGCATCCTGTATTTTACAGGGCACCTTATGATGTGCCCTAGTTTATCTAACCAAGCTCCTATTGTTGGACATTTAGATTATTTCCAGTGTTTTACTGGTATTAAAAAATACTGAGTGAGGGCGCCTGGGTGGCTCAGTGGGTTAAGCCGCTGCCTTCGGCTCAGGTCATGATCTCAGGGTCCTGGGATCGAGTCCCACATTGGGCTCTCTGCTCAGCAAGAAGCCTGCTTCCCTCTCTCTCTCTCTCTCTGCCTTCCTCTCCGTCTACTTGTGATCTCTCTCTGTCAAATAAATAAATAAATAAAATCTTAAAAAAAAAATACTGAGTGATATATCTCTGTACCCCCATCTTCATAGATGTCTTATCTTATAACACCCTAGAATCAGAATTGCTAGACCAAAAAGGTGGTAAGCACTTTAAAGATTTTTGGTACCCGTGCCATGTTGTTTTCCACCAAGGAAAGGGTACCCTCAAAAGCGGTGTCTAAAAGAGCCTATTTTTGGGGTGCCTGGGTGGCTCAGTGGGTTAAAGCCTCTGCCTTCGGCTCAGGTCATGATCCCAGGGTCCTGGGATCGAGCCCCACATCGAGCCCACATCGAGCCCCCATCGGGCTCTCTGCTCAGCAGGGAGCCTGCTTCCCACCCCCCTCTCTGCCTGCCTCTCTGCCTACTTGTAATCTGTCAAATAAATAAATCTTTAAATAAAAATAAAAGTGCCTGTTTCTGGAGGAGTTAAATACACACCAATCCATTATTTGTGATTCGTTTTGGGTGGGTGCTGTGCCCTGGCAAGACCCTGAGGCAGACAGCTCCAAGGCTGGCAAGTTTGATCCTTGGGGTCCAAGATAGCTAGACTAGGTCTGCTTAGTCCAACAGCCTCTGGATGCTTGGGGTCAGGAGTCAGGGCTGATAAGAAATAGGGTAGAGATGTGCCAGCCCCTGGGGAAGGGGTCACCAGGATAGACTTGACCCAGGAGAAGTGAAAACAAGCTGTACAGAACTAGACCCATGGTAAGGCATTATTTTTAGTAAGCAGCCTTGCATTCCACAAAGACAACTATTCCAAGGAGGGGAGAGGCCACAGAGGAAAAACTCTCAAAGGAGGTTTTTTTCCACTTGAAAATAAACATTACATAAACACAGTAATAACCAAAAGGATAGAAAACCATCCGTAATCTCCCGCTCCTAACAAACCAGTTTCTATTTTTCAGTACGCCTTTCTGGTCAAGCTCCGTCATTTTCAGAGAGCTGCAGTCGCCCAGCGCCTGGGATTTATACGCTGCCCCTTTCCTCCAGTTACCGAGCCAGCACTTTCCTGGGCCGCTCCAGAGCTTTCAGAGCTAATATTATTAACGCTATTTTTTCTTGATTTCACAGGTAATAATTATTCATTAAGACAGATTAGAACGTCCAGATAAACGAAATGCAGTTGAGATGCCCATATTAATTTGTAGCTCGCTTTTCTTCACTTCACTTTCTATGGCGAACAGCTTCCCATGTTAAAAAAAAAACAACAGGGGCGCCTGGGTGGCTCAGCAGGTTAAAGCCTCTGCCTTCGGCTCAGGTCATGATCTCAGGGTCCTGGAATCGAGCCCCACATCGGGCTCTCTGCTCAGCAGGGAGCCTGCTTCCCTTCCTCTCTCTGCCTGCCTCTCTGCCTGCCTGTGATCTCTGTCTGTCAAATAAATAAATAAAATCTTTAAAAACAACAACAACAACAACAACAACAACAACAACAACAGGGCGCCTGGGTGGCTCAGTGGGTTAAGCCGCTGCCTTCGACTCAGGTCATGATCTCAGGGTCCTGGGATCGAGTCCCGCATCGGGCTCTCTGCTCAGCAAGAAGCCTGCTTCCCTCTCTCTCTCTGCCTGCCTCTCCGTCTACTTGTGATCTCTCTCTGTCAAATAAATAAATAAAATCTTAAAAAAAAAAACCACATTTCTATATCTTTTTAAATGATGGCAATATATTCTATTGAAGGCCACACCATAACTTACTGAACCAATTCCCTATTACGGGAAATCTAGGATTTTTTTTCTCCACAATCTTTTGCTATTATAAATGGAAACCATTTTAATAATTTCCTGAGGAGGAATTCCTAAAATTGAATCCTACGTATACATCATTTTCAGACCCTTGATACATACCGATAAGTTTACCTCTAGAAGATTTATACGAGTTTTTACTCCCTCTAATAAAGCATGAGAGCGTACTTGTTTCCCTACAGCCTATAACAATTATTGTAAATGGCTGCTAAATATTCTTTTCAACTGATGGAACGTAATTTACTTACTCTTTGCCCCAGTGTTGACATTTAGACTGTTTTCAAATGTTCATTCTTATAAATAAGACCATTGTGAACATCTTTGTGCCTAATATTTGTCTATGACTAATTGAGTGATTAAAACAGGAATCCTAGATGAGAGGGCACATTTACTCAAGTTACTCCCTCCTTCCAAAGGTTAAAATTAAAATCTTCTGGATATATGGGAGATTTGGGACCCAACTGGCACCCTGCCATGACTAGGGGAAGATAATGGATAGAATAAAATAGAAAAGGCCGTGTGCCAAAGGCTATAGCACTAGAAATGTAGTGCCAGACTGTTTTCCAAAAGGGTACTAATTTAATAACCATTCTGGTGGCTTAAAAACAATTTAATGTAATATTCAAAGATATTAGTCAAGGAAGAAAAGCACTGCCCACCATTAACCCCCAACAATGTCATTCCCCACAAAGGACACTTCAACTGCAATAAAACACACATTTCTGTCCCTCCCGGACTCAAAGCTACCATGCCCATCTGCCCAGCCCGTGCACTTGGCAGCAACCACTGGTGGTGCTCCGGGGGGAACCCACTTCCTGCAGCTTCCCCACCCCAGAGACCCTGTGTTTTCCCACCTCCCTCCCGAAGCTCAAGGAAGAAGCAGGTTCTCTCTTGGTGACACCTGACTAGAGCTGGGGACCACTCTCCTGGCTCCCGTGGAGCGGGGAATCTCAGGGGCACCATGTACACGCCTTCTTGATGGGAAAAACATCCCCTGAGCACCTACTGTGTGTCAAGAACAGCAGCAGGTCCTAAACAAAGCAGCCTCTTGGCTCTTCAGAGGGGTTCCAGGATCTGTAATAAATACATATTGAAGAACGATGGGGTGAGTGGATGTTGTTCCAGATCATTTCAAGTTCAAGATGGAGAGACCTCAGAAAGCATCTTGTTCAAACGCCCTCCTTTTGTTCTTTGATTGTTGAATCTTTGTTTTTAAGTTTTTATTTAAATTCTAGGTAGTTGGGCGCCTGCGTGGCTCAGTGGGTTGAAGCCTCTGCCTTCGGCTCGGGTCATGGTCCCAGGGTCCTGGGATGGAGTCCCACATCGGGCTCTCTGCTCAGCAGGGAGTCTGCTTCCACCTCTCTCTCTCTCTCTGCCTGCCTCTCTGCCTACTTGTGATCTCTGCCTGTCAAATAAATAAATAAAATCTTTAAAAAAAAATAAAATAAATTCTAGGTAGTTAACATACAGGGTTATATTAGTTTCAGGTGTGCGACTAGTGATCCAGTATTTCCATACCTGGTGCTCATCGCCACAAGGGCACTCCTTAATCCCCACCCCCTGCTTAACCCCCCCAGTCCCTCCCCGATGGTAACCACTGGTTCGTTCTCTGTAGTTAAGAATCCGTTTCTTGATTTGCCTCTCTCTCTCTTTTATTTTCCTCCTTTGCTCATCTGTTTCAAACCCCCTCCATTTATGAGTCATTGAGAGAGGGCTTCCCGTGGATGTGGACAGGGTGCAATGATTTTATTTAATGCGCTCAAAACCCCTGGGCGGTAAGCATCATTACCTCCTTTCTGCAGCTGTGGAAATACTGTTCACAGAGGGTACCTCAGGCCTGCAGAATGGCTTGTGGGCTAGCCTGAGGGACTTGACTGACAGCCCTTTTCAGCTCCCCTTGGCCCTCCCGCTCCTTTCAACCAAGCTACTGAGCTAAGCACTCCATACAAGGAATTTTACAAGAGGTTTTTGTAAAAAGCTAAAAATGGACAAATGGTAAAGGCAATGTCTGACTAGCGTCCTCTTCAGAATGTTCCGTGGTCGGTGCTTAGAGCACAGGTGAAGTTACGGCCCTGCACCAAGGCTTGCCTTCTTAGCCCCATTTTCAGCTGTTAGGCTTGAGCTTTGGGGAGAAATCAGGAGACGTTAAGCTGGGCCTCCAAGCATTACCTGGATGTTGAATTCATCTGCTAGAACACACACCCACACACTCGAGGGCTGAACCACCGTGTACTGCTTCCCTCCTGCCTCCACTTTGAAGGGTAGCAGAAAACACCACCCAAAAGATGCCACTTTGGTACGTTGATTATTTTGAGCTGTAGGCATTTGAAAACCAGCAAATGCAGGAAGATGCTTTCTCTGAACTCTCATCCCCTGCCTAAACACAGATCCTCCAACAGGAACTCACTGGTCATAAATCCCCTTCCTAAGAGTTTCAGCGGCCAAGGAAGACTGACTCTTATCATGGGAAAGAAGACTAGAAGTCAATACCACACGAAGGCAAACTGTCACAAACCACCACACCTCCCACCTTGTCCTCTAAGAGCCCATTCATCATCCTAAAAACCATTTATTCTCCCCTAAGAGGTCTACATCCTCCTCCCCTTTCCCTCTCAAGATGGTGTGTAATCCTGAATTCCGAGTGCCTTAGGTAGTTACTCATTTTTCTCAGTATCGTCCATGTATACATGTTAATAGACTTCTGTTTGTTTTTTCTTTTGTGAATCTGTTGTGATTTATAAGAAATGTATCTTTGGTCTTGGTCCATGGTGCCTGGCTCACAGCTCCCAAACGCTTGGAATGTCCAGGGATAAGAGCAATGGGAGCATGCTCTATGATAATGTCGGGTCTCCTGTCCTCACTCATGTTAATGAGGTGACCTTGGATGGGGGCTGGTTGCTACGGGAATGAACTCCTTGAACTGTGAATAGGGGAGTGGACCTTTCAGTCCCACCCCCTAATTTCTGGAGGGGAGAAGAGGCTGAAGGCTGAATCAATTGCCAATGGCCCATGATTTAATCAATCACACCTATGTCATATAAGGCCTCCATATAAGCCAAGAGGAGGAGGTCTGGAGAGCTGCCCGGCCGGAGAACCAGAACTCTTTCACATGCCACCCAAGCTCCCCCATAACAGAAGCTCCTTTGTTTTGGATTTTGCCCTATGTATCTCTTCATCTGGTTGTAGATCGTATCCTTCAGTAGCCAGTGATGTAGTAAGTAAGCTCTGAGAGGCTCTAGCAATGTAACTGAACCCCAGGAGGGGGTCGTGGGTTTGTAGTCAGTTCGTCAGAAGCACAAGTAACAACCCGGGCTTGTGATTGGCATGTGACGTTTGGACTGTCCTTGGGCCTGAGCCCTCTACCTGTGGGATCTGAGGCTGTCTCCCGATACACAGTGTCAGAATTGGGTTGATATCCTGTCATGTATGAGAAATGCTTGTTAGTGGAGAAAACCCTGCCATGTTGGAACTGTGTCCTAGAACACTTTGTGTGTCTTTTATTTAGGGAGTCTCAGCTAAGAACTCAGAAAGGTAGAGGGAAAAATTACTTTTTTTCCCCTGTAGCTTCCCTTCCCCTCTTCTCCATCAGGAGTAACCTGTTTCTGGCTGGTACTTCTGCCCCCAAATATTTCAGGTGAAGAAAGTCTTACTTTTCATCTATTTATATCTGAGATTCATTCTGAAGACGATGATGTTGATGATGACAATAACTTAGCTCAATTCTTTTATCTTAGGTAGAGAGGAATTAAGGTTCATCTGATTTTTATAAAGAATTTTATTGTAGGGGTGTGTGGGTGGTTTAGTCGTTAAGTGTCTGCCTTTGCTCAGGTCATAATCCCAGAGCCCTGGAATGGAGCCCCATGTCAGGCTCCCTACCCGGGGTGTGAGGGGGTGCAGAGAGAGGAGGTGTCTGCTTCTCCCTCTCCTTCTGCCCCTCCCCACCACTCATGCATGTACCCTGTGTCAAATAAATAAAATCTTTTAAAAAAGAATTTTATTGTGAAAGAATACTTATTTATAAAAACCAGGATTGTGTAAAGGAAAAGGTAAATAAATTCTTCAGTCTTCCAGCCCACTCCTGTGCTGCTTTCTGGAGGTGACCACTGTATACCAGCTTCCCATGTATTTTTCCAGATACACTTATACATTGACACACACATATGTTTATGAACTGTTTATTCAAAATGAATCACAATGTACATCCATAACTTATTCTAACATTTACTTAGAATCCTACTCAAAGGATAAACTATAATTTAAGGACCTTTTAATCTATTACCTAAACTAAGACAAATTCTAATTCACAGGGGCTCTTGAGAGCACAGGTGTATACTGGGACTGTCTCAGGAAAACCAGGTTTATGTTTACCTAAAAATGGAACTTCTACTGAGTCAAAAAGTAGTATTTAAAATGATGTTGTCAAGAGTGTCTGGTTGGCTTAGTTGGTTGAGCATCTGACTCTTGGTGTTGGCTCAGGTGATGATCTCGGGGTTTTGAGATGGAGCCTGACCACACCCCCACTTTGGGTTCTGTGCCCCCACTTAGGGCTCTGCATGGGGTCTGCTTGAGAGATTCTTTCTCTCTCCTCTGCTGTTCCTCCCCCCAACTCACGCTCTCTCTCTCTCATATAAATAAATAAATAAAATTTAAAAAAAGAATAAAGTGATGTTGTCAAATGATCTTGGTCATACCAATTTATAAACTATTAACATATAAGGGCTTCTATTTCTTCAAACTTTCAAAATCCTGAGCATTATATATAATTATTCTTGGATTTGCCAAATTAGCAAGAAATTATCTTATTCTAATTTGCATTTAATAATCAGTGAAGTTGAATATCTTTCATTTCTCCTTTTTTAAAAAATATTTTATTTATTTATTTGACACAGAGAAAGAGATCACAAGTAGGCAGAGAGGGGAAAGCAGGCTCCCCGCTGAGCAGGGAGCCCCATGCCGGACTCGATCCCAGGACTCTGAGATCATGACCTGAGCCAAAGGCAGATGATTAAACCACTGAGCCACCCAGGCACCCCGTCATTTCTCCTTTTTTTAAAAGACTCATTCACAGAGGGGAACCTGGGTGGCTCAGTGGGTTAAGCCTCTGCCTTTAGCTCTGGTCATGGTCTCAGGGTCCTGGGATCGAGCCCCGCATCGGCTCCCTGCTCATCGGGGAACCTGCTTTCCCCTTTCTCTGCCTGCCTCTCTGCCTACTTGTGATCTCTCTCTCTGTCAAATAAATAAATAAAATATTTTTTTAAAAGACTCATTCACAGAAATTGAGAGAGAGAGAGAGTGAGCATGCACGTGAACACACACATGCACTTGCAGTGGGGGAGGGGCACAGGGAGAGAATCCTTCAAGCAGACTCCCCAACAAGCCGGGAGCCCCACAGGGGCTCCATCCCACAACCCATGAGATCATGACCCAAGCTGAAACCAAGAGTCCATGCCCAACCTACTGAGACACCCAGGTACCCCTCTTTCATTTCTTATTGGTCATTTGTATTTCACATTTCTATGAACTACTTGTTCATATCCTTTTTGTCTACCTTTCTTTTGAATTATTGGTTCTTTTTTCATTGATTTATAAAAGCTCTTTGCATATTGAAGGAGTTAGTTCCTTGGCCTATATTTGGTTAATATTTTCATACCAGCGTGATGTATGTATCTTGACTTTGTAGTATTTTTAGCCTTATAACATTTTTAAATCTTTATGTACATTTTTTGGGTAACATTTGGATTTTATATCTGAGATTGCAAAAAACAAAAACAAAAAGTAAGTTTTTCTTCATATATTTTAGTTTCTTTTTAATTTTATTTTACTTTACTTTTTTAAAGATTTTTTAATTTTTAAGTAATCTCTACCCGCAACATGGGCCTCAAACTCACAACCTCCAGATCAGTAATCACATGCTCCATTGACTGAGCCAGCCACGCACCCCTAGTTTCTTTTTAAATTTTGAGCCACCTAGAATTTATTTTGGCTTAAAAAATAAATTCAGCTTTATCTGTTTCTCTATTGTCTGGTCACTTTTCCTAACATCAGTCACTGAATAGTACGTCTCTCCCGTCCCCCTGCCATTCGAAATGCAACTGTACCTTGTGCCAACCCTCCATATGTACTTGGTTCTATTTCTAACCTCTCTGTTTTCTTTTATTGATTTGTTTGGCTTTATACCAGTAGTATCTTGCTATATAAAGTCTGCAATCTTTCATATGTCTTAATATCTGGTAGGTCTATTTCCCTATCTTCAATTTTTTTCAGATTTTTTCCTGATTGTTCACTGCTGTTTAAATTCTTCCAGCTGAATCCCCCTCTCTCCCCACCACCCCCAATACAGTTGTTATTTGATCAGGATTGTATGAAGTTTGTAAATGAAGTCAGGGAGGATTTACACCTTTGTATCGCTGAGACTTTTTCAAGAATGAGCTACACTTCCTGTTAAGGCTCTTTTTAAACTACAGGATGGTCATCAAGGAGAACATGGACAAACATATAGATTAAGCGGTTCATTTAGGTTACATTGCAACGCATGACATAGTCATTGTGTTACAGCTTATTAGAATGAGATGCATAACACTTTGTTTCCATTGATCCCAGCCATGATCAGATGATTTTTGCCTCTGATTTCTGCTTGAATAAAACAGCATCCTGGGACACCTGGGTGGCTTAGTCAGCTAAACGTCTGTCTTTGGCTCAGGTCATGATCCCAGGGTCCTGGGATCGAGTCCTGCCTCAGGCTCCCTGCTCAATGGGGGTTCTGCTTCTCCCTCTGCCTGATGCTCCCCCTGCTTGTGCTCTCTCTCTCTAACAAATAAATCAATAAAATCTTTAAAAAAAATTTTTTTAAACCCTGCATCTTTAGCATATCCTAGAAGAATTCATTGAAAGGGCTCTGTTCATTAAAAAGAAAATCTTAGTATTAGCCTTGTTTCCAGATTTTATGGCCGTTTTGTATATTGCACCTAAGTAAAATGCTGGGCTGTAGGGGGAGGTGCCAATCTAGGGACACAAGTTGTACTCGCCCCCCGCACTGCCCCTTGAAGAAAGTCACATGAGCCAGGCTGCTTTTTTCCTGTTCCCCTTCCCCTCCTTTTGCTTTTTGCTTAATTTGATTTTAAAAGTCTGCCTTTGTAATGAACACTCTCTCTCTCAGAGGGTACAACCTAATTGTTTAATTTTACTAATTATATTAATTATATACAAAGTACAGGTAATGTACTTCTAAACTTGACCTACCATGCCAATAACGTACAGTGCCAGCTCACTACACTAATTTGGCTCTTTGTTCTAAAAAGTGATATAAACTGAGGCACCAGGCCACAATCAGCCCCTGCTGAGTACTGACCGGTGGGATTTGATCCTGGCCCAGCTGGGATCGTCAGTGGGTGAGGCAAGAGGCTGCTGACGCTCTTGAAATCATCACACGGAATGTGTTCTGTGTAGTACATGGCCTGCGCTTGCTTGTATTTTTCCAGTTAATATCCAATAGGTTCAAGTTCAGTAGACTGAATACGAAACATAGAAATTCACCGATTACCTACAGACACGGACATGTGACACCTGCGTGATCTGCACCGTGTTTTCGCTGGAAGGGTGTTTGTGGGGGTCTGGGGAGTCCCGAGGTGGGCCTGTCTCAGCTGTTCCTTCTGCTCACTTCCTTTTTCTTGGCCGCAGACCCTGGCACTGTTTTGGGGGTGGGGGGGTTGGTACCTTCAAGCAGACAAGAAGCGGAAGAGGATTTGGCTTTGTCCCCTTTTTCTGCGGCTACAGCTGCAGGTCGTCAGGACCCTGAGGACGTGCCTGGCTGGGAACACCAAGGAGGGCCCCAGCTGACCCAAGGAAATTGGGTTATGTGCTGTTTGGGTCTGACTAATACAAACTCCCATACTTCTCACTTTTTCCGTGTCCTTTCTAGCCAAAGCAGAGAAGTGTTTCCATGCCCATGGCAAGCCAAGAGATGACTGCGCTGGGCAAGTCCGCCTCTGAGCCATGAGCGGATGCTCAGAACCCTGGGCGCAGCGGGGAGGCAGCCTCCAGCCTGCACTTGTCAGGGCCTGGTTGTGTTCTGGGCACCAGAGGCCAGCTTGTTTTGGAGCCGAGGGACTCAGAACTGGAAGGGGGTGCCGAGCCCATCTGTGCCTAGGAGTAGTCTCAAGACAGAGAAAGCTTTGTGCTTAGGCCCGGCAGCCAGACAGGCTTGATTCCAGGCCCAGCCCGGCCACTCAGCAGCGGTGTGACCTTGGCATGTTGTTTTATCTCCCTGGGCCTCAGTTTCCACTACTGTAACAGCAGGCTCAAGGGAGCACCTATTTGGCAGGACTACTTGAAGCTGGAAATAAGCACCTAGCATAGCACCCAGCTCACAGTAGGCCCCCAGGGAGCAGTCAGCTTCGACTTATTACTGCAGGAGAGCCCCCTAGTTCCTTATGCTCAGCAGCAGCTGTGACAGGGGTGGGGGTGAGGGGTGGCAGGGTTCCGTACTACTCAGGCTGGGTAAATCGATATGCGGCTGGAAACTGAGCTATCCCACCACACGTCCCTAGCATGGCCCGCCTTCAGAATCCCTCCATCGCTGGATGACCCCTGAGCCAAGCGAAGTGTGGAAAATGGGACCTGAGGATCTTGATTAGACCAGGAATCTTCCTGAACAGAGACCATCTGGGGAATGCACTCTCCCTCTTTCTTGATGAGACCACTAGCGTCATAAGGCTGGGCGGTCATCAGCGCGCCCCGAGAAATTGGGCTGTGGTGGCAGATCTAACTGGAAGCCCAAGCTGGGCTTCCCAGGAGGCCCTTACCCTGTGCTCCTCGGTGTGGAATTGAACTAGAGCCTTCAGGGCATGTGGGCCTGTGTTTGCAAGGTGGTGGTTTCTATAGCAACAAGAAAGGCTCCAGCTGAGTCCAGTTGGCTCTGCTGATGGAGAAGCAATACGGAGGCCAAAACCCAGACTCGCCGTGAGGCTTCTTGGGAAGGGGGTCAGGGGAGATGGCCTCCAAGGTCCCGTCTGGTGCTTGGTCCTGTGATTTCACCAGCTCACCGTTGTGCATCTCTATAAAGCAGCAGCTCAGCCTTGCTAGGCTGAATACCTGGAGAGCTTTAAGAACTCCTGACCCTAGTCTCCCACCTGTAGAGAGTCTGATTGAATTGGTCTTGGGTAGGGCCTAGACATTGGGATTTTTATAATCTTCCGATTCTTCAGATTCTAACGTGTAGCCAAGGTGGAGAACAACTGGTAAAAAGGCAGGAGAGCAAAAACATAATTAATAATTATAATTTATGTGCCAGATAGTGTGCTAAGCACGTTATTTACATCGTCTCCTTTAATCCTCACAATAATCCCCATTTTTCCAGATGGAGAAGCACACTCAGAATGGGTAAGTGTCTTCCCAAGGCCAGAGAGCAGTAAACACCAGCCTTCTACCCCAGAGCTGTCAGATTTCAGAGGCCCGGCTGGTAACCCTTACACAACTGCTTTGGAGACCATGTGAAAGGGGACATGGGGACATGTCTGGGGCAGGCCCCTGAGGGACCCTTGATACCCAGGCGAGGTTTCCTGTACCCAAGCTGTACCCGTGCCAGCCCTAGCATCTTGTCTGGTTGGATAGGAGGGCGGGCAGGCCAGAGGGAGTTGGCTGCCTCCCCGGTACCCAGCGGCTTGCTTGTGGGGAGGCCCGGTGGGACCCGCCTTTTCATTTCATTTTCATCTGACACCTTGCCCTCAGAGCTGGTGAATCATGTGCTCCGTTTCCCAGCCTTCCTGATGAATGGTAGTCTTTCAACTTGGCACTGCTGCATCAGATGAGACTTTGTTCCCAGGGGGGAGGGGAGTGGCTGGAAATCACATTTTGTTCGCCAGGTGTTTGGGGTTTAGAACAGACGCAGGAAAAAAGTCAGGAGCCGTCCACAAAATAGGACCAGGGCCTTTTTACTTGCAGTTTCATTGAACTTGAGTGAAAGGCCAGCCCAGCAGGTACCTGTTTTACTGGCAGTAAAAGGAAATTAGACAACAGTTATTTAAAAGGAGTGTGAGTTGTTTAAATCTACAATTTAGAGGTGCACGGATGCTTTAAAAGAAAGTTTACAGGACTTGGGGATTTGGGTTGAACTGTTTTTGATAAAAAACGATGTGGAAAATATTTTCCTTTCTTATTTTAAACCTTCCCCTTTGCTGTTTGTTTCCTAAATTAGCAGTCAAGAAGAAGTAAGCAAATCTAGCTGGAAAAAAAACTGAAGCCAGTCAGGCAAGATTCAAAGTTTAACGGAAGTGACGGACTGAAAATAAAACTCTCCAAGATGAGACATAATTCTTCCCATTTTGTAGAGCAGAGTCATTATTTCAGCTTATACAATTTCAGATGTGATTGACCTTATTGGATATGGAAGTGCTTCCCAAAAGGACAGACCAGGGAGGAGGCCGCCATCTAAACATCTAAGCCTTGGCTGAGAGCTCTTGGAGGAGGCTGGAGGGCTGTGGGAGGCCCAGCACGCTGTCACTCACCATCTCCCTACCCTCCTTCCTTGCCAGGGCAACTCAGGAGACCCTTAAATTGTGGTCCGGTTGGAACCCCCCAATCTGAAACCCTGACCACAGCCCTGCCTGCTGGGGAAGGCAGGGAATGCCTCACCTGACTGGAGGCTCAAGTCGCTGGGCCGGATGCTAGGGATCATCCTGGTGTCTTGGAATGGATGGCTGCCACCAAACTGTGTCATTGCCATCGGTCGCTCATTTTTTGGTTTTGTTTTTTGATTTTTTAAAAAAGATTTTATTTCATTTTTTTATTTGATAGAGGTCACAAGTAGGCAGATAGGCAGGAAGAGAGAGAGGGGGAAGCAGGCTCCTTGCTGAGCAGAGAGCCTGATGTCGGGCTCAATCCCAGGACCCTGAGATCATGACCTGAGCCGAAGGCTTAACCCACTGAGCCACCCAAGGGTGCTGGTTTTTTATTTTGTTTCTTACTTAAAAAAAAAAAAAAAAAAAAAAAAAAAGATTTATTTATTTATTTATTTATTTAAGAGAGAGAGAGTGTGTATGTGCTTGGTTGAGAGCACAAGCAGGGAGAGCAGGAGAGGGAGAGGGAGAAGCAGACTCCCCACTGAGCGGGGAGGCCAAATTAGAGCTCAACCCCAGGACCCTGGGATCATGACCTGAGCGGAAGGCAGATTCTTTTTTTTTTTTTTTTTAAGATTTTATTTATTTGTCAGAGAGAGAGGAGAGCGAGCGAGCACAGGCAGACAGAATGGCAGGCAGAAGCAGAGGGAGAAGCAGGCTCCCCGCCAAGCAAGGAGCCCGATGCGGGACTCGATCCCAGGACGCTGGGATCATGACCTGAGCCGAAGGCAGCTGCTTAACCAACTGAGCCACCCAGGCGTTCCGGAAGGCAGATTCTTAATCGACTGAGCCATGCAGGTGCCCTTGTTTCTTACTTTTGGAGAATGGTTTTCTATTCATTGCAATGACTGAAGGACTGACATCTCTATTTTTGGTTATTAGAGAAGATAGTCAACTCAAACTAGCTTAAGCAAAAAAAAAAAAAAAAGATGGAACAGAGAGGTAGCAGGTAGACAGGTAGGTAGGAAGGTAGATAGGCAGATAGATATAAACATATACAAAAAACCCCACAAAACCCCAAGATGAGCTGGTATCAGATATAATAGCCCCAGGGAACCCCAAGTAAAGCACTATAGCTCTTTCTTTCTGTCTCTTGGCTCTGATTGTTTCTTCTTGGCTTCATTCTCCAGACAAAATTTCTCTATGTAATATGTAAGAGGACTTGCCTTCCATGTTTAGCAGTGATGACAAAATGAGCTCATCTTATAGCTCAGTCTCAGCGTGGATTCCGATTGGCCCAGGTTGAGTCAAATGACGATTGCTTCACCAGACTCTGTAAGAGATCAGCCTAGCCTGGGCCTTGTGCCCACCGTGGTTGTGGTGGTCCAGATGGGACAGGAGGACAGTGATTAACAGTCCTGCCAGGAGACATGAGTGGGAAGGAGATCCCCAAGGCAAGCAGAAACTACCCTGCCACCAACTTGGTCCACATCCATTCCAAGGAATGTGTTAGCCAAGTGCACATGCAAGGGAGGGGAAGGGACGAGTAGGGTCATGACCGTTCATTGTTCACATATTCATTAACCATTGATTTTGAATTCTACCAACAGGCACTGTTCCAGGTTTTGGGATCCAGCATTAAATAAAACAGATGATCCCTGCCCTGGCGACTCTCATATTCTTGTGGGGAGAAGCAGTCAGAAAGATAAAATAACTAAGCAAAATATACCTAGAACATCAGATGACAGTAAGTGCTAGAAGGAAATTGAGAACAAGGCAGTAGGATAAGGAATGTGGGGCTGGGGTCATAGTGTTACAGGTAGGGGGGCGGTTAGGGAAGGCTCACAGTAGAAGGGAGGTTTGAGCAGAGCCTTGCAGTGGGGTGAAGGAGGGAGCTGTGCAGACATCTGGAAGAGCCTTCCAGAAAGGAGAAGGAACAGAAGGGTTGAGGGGAAGGGGGCCAGCAGGCTCAAGGAGCATAAGGAGGCTGGTGTGGCCAGACCAGAGCCAGGGAGGGAACAACACCAGAACCCGAGCCCCTGAGGGAACTGGGCCCTTGCTCATAGTGTCCTGGGCCACCATGAGCTCTGCTGGGGCCTGTGCAGAGGGAGAGGGAGAGGGGAAGCCCCTGAAGATCATGTGACCTGTCAGAGGATTCCTTTTTGTTCACTGTGGTTTTCTCCCCTGTTGATTATAGGTAAGTTGAGAGCAGGGACATTATTTATTTAGGTATTCATTCATTCTCTCATTCATTCCTTTATTCTGCAAACATCCTTTCAGTACCTACTATATGCTGGGTACTGGGAGCTCTTTTTTACCATCTAGTAAACAAGAAAGAGCAGAAGAGCACAGATATCTGTGAATTCCACAAGCAGCTCCAAGCGCCCTCATCCCCTCCAGAAAGGGAAGCAGGACAAGTCCCATAGAGTAACTCCACCTGGCTCCAAGCCCAGGATCTTGGGTCTCCCAGGCTGATCCCTATATAGCTCCTCATGGTCCCGCAGCCTAGAGCCAAAAGATGCATTGACCCCTAGCCAGCGTGCTTAGTAAGCAGTATGAGTGGGAAAACTGGGGAGAAGGGGAATAACATTCCCTGGTCCCCAGTCTGTGGCACGTGCCCCATCTCTGGACTCCTGTTCCAGCTAGAGTTCGGGTGGGACCGGCTTCCATGGCCACTCTCCAGCTACACATGATCTGAGGTTGAGGGTGAGGGTTTCTTCCTGATCTTGCATGGCCATGTCCAGCATGGGACGGGGGAGCTGTGAGGGGTGATCTAGGTTCCCAGATTTCTGGGGTCTGTAGTGCTTTTGTTTATTTCCATCTTCCCAGCCTCTTGCACGGTGTCTGCACACACTAGACTTGGAGGAAATATTTGTTGACTCAGCACCAGTGGTGAGCCCATAGGACACCACTGTGGATATGCAAGGCAGTGGTCTCGGTCCGGCTATGGAGCATCAGGGAGGATGTCACAGGCGACCCCTGCGTGTGTTCCTGGGAGGACCAGGAGTCTGGGACTGCCCACCTCTGCAACAGGCAATGCAGGAGAAGCAGCAGCCTTGGTCTTCAGTGCCGAATTCGTTTTGAGATGTTGAGTTTGCAGAACCCAGGGGAGAGTCAAAGTCCTGAAAGTCTCAAGATCAAAGAACAGGGCCAAAGGGGAAGGAGCGTTCAAGAGCTGGGAGGAAATGAGCTGCAGTGTAGGTGTGTGAACAGGTAGAAGAGCTCTGGGTCTGTTCAGGGAGAGGCCAGGGAGGCTCCAGGGAGACAGGAAGTTACAGTCTTTCCTCTGTGTCCCCTGTACTTGGCTGACTCGGGGCTGGCTGTGGGCCCCAGAGATGTGGGTCAATGTGAAAGCAAGGCTAAGACCTCTGGGAGGGGGAAGGGACTGTGTCTCCCCAGCACCCTTCTTCACACGTGAAGAAGGTGGCTCATAGGTGAAGTGTCTGACCTTGGAGGACCATTGGAGCGTCACCCAGGCTATGGGTCTGCAGAAGGGAGCAGAAGATGCTTCTGAACAGCGTCTTTGAGGATGTCTAGCACAGTCTGGAGGCTCCGGAGGGAACTTCTCTGGTGCACCTTGGCCCAGCCCTCTGTCTTCCACAATATTCTCTACCACCCTGAGGAAGCTTCGCCTGAGGCCTTGAGGCTCAGGAAGGCAGCAGGCTGGGGTGGGAATGAATTCAAGCATTCTTTTTTTTTTTTTTAAGATTTTATTTACTTATTTGACAGAGATCACAAGTAGGCAGAGAGGCAGGTGGAGAGAGAGGGAGAAGCAGGCTCCCTGCTGAGGAGAGAGCCTGATGCAGGGCTCGATCCCAGGACCCTGAGATCATGACCTGAGCCAAAGGCAGACGCTTAACCCACTGAGCCACCCAGGCGCCCTGAATTCAAGCATATTTAAACGAATGAATGATCAGATAGGCCTTGGAACTTGCCGAGGGGTGTCCCAAGGCCTGGTAGATGCACAGCTCTCAATCCATGTTTCTTGGGTGATGGGTGAGTGTGGGATGAGGACTCAGAGGTTTCCTGAGCCCGCAGTGTGGCCAGAAGTCCTACATAAGCAAGCACAGTTATTTCCCACAGTTGCCTCGCAGGATAATTCAGTGGCATATTCTCTGTTTGGGAGCTTCTGCAGTTTTTCTTTTATTTTACCTCAGACATCAACTGAAGGCTGCTTTCCATTTCTCTGACCTGGGCTGGGAGGAATTGCGGGGGCAGAGTTAGCATCCATCCTTCTCCTAGGTGGGAAGGACCCAGAGGACCTCTCATGCTCACTCTCAAAGTTGGACAGCTTGGGTCCTTCTAGCAATCCAGGGGTCAGGTAAAAACAGACTTCCTCTCCTTCTCCCTCCCTCCTTCCTTCCTTCCTTCCGTCTTTCCTGAAATGGATTTCCAGCCCACGGGGTTTTGCCACGTCTGTTCAGCCCTTGGCACGGCACCAACTCCAAGTATCAGTCAGAGCGAGGCCGCCACAGAGGTGATCACTATCCTGAGCACCTGTGTCTAGCAAGGGGCTGGGCCTGGTGGACGCAAGGAAAGCCCTCTCACCAGCTCCGACCTGAGGAGCTCAGGGGCTGGCTCCTAGCACAGGGTGCCCTTGGAGGCCAGAACTCGATAGACTGGCATCCTTGAAGGAGCTACTCGCTCCCTGGAGCCTTCTGCATTCTGGTCTGGTGAGGTCCGGGGCTAGGCTTTCATGGAGGCCCTGGGCTGCTGTGGATGTCCACCAGCATCACCCAGCACCTCGGTCTCCTTTCCCCAGGTCTGGCTGCCTTCCAGGGACCATCACTCTAGGGCAAGCCCTGTGATGGGGTCCTCATGCAGAGTTCTGGGTCTGAACAGTCCTCACCCACCTTTCCACTGTCTCTGGGGGCCCATAGGTCCAGCTTGGGCTGCTGGGCAGGTGGAAGGTTTGCGGTCATGATGTGCTCACCGTTGATGCTGTTTCGAGGCACTCTGGGGGAACATCTAGCCAGCAGTTTGATTCAAATAATGAGATGTCAAGATCCATCTGTCTCTCCATTCATCTCAAATGTGTCCTTCCTCAGGGTCTTTCATGGGGGGACTTTGGGAGCACAGAGTGGGGTGTGGCTAAGAGGAGAGGGGCTGGGCCATGGCCAGTGTCATCCCTCACTCCCTGGCACTTAGCAGCGGGGGGCCAGCCGCTCTGACATGGGGCGAGGTCAGCAGCAAGTACCATCCCCGAGAAGAGGCATCACTGACCACATTTGTGTTCTCACAGCTCTAGCACGAGCCACAAGGGGCCTGCATGTCCTCACAGGTAGCTCTCTAAACTCTAAACTCTAAACTCTAAATTCTAAACTCTAAACTCTAAACTCTAAATTCTAAACTCTAAACACAGCAGCTCGTCTAAACTCTTGGTGTCGCACTGCATGCCCAGTCTGGTGTCAGGCCCAAGTTCATCCCTAGGATGCTGTATGTTGCTTGGCAACCAGCAGCTTGGCTGGTGGTCCCCTCAGGACACTTCATATTGGGGGTCACCTTCTCCAAATCCAACAAAGACCACTGGTCAAGAGACTGACTTTCAGGGTCGGAACAACCGGTATGAATCCAGAACTTGTGACTTATTAGCTCTGACCTTGGGCTTTAAAAAAAAAATAGACTTAATGTTTTTAGAGCAGTTTTAGGGGCATAAAACAGAACAGGAAATACAGAGAATTTCCATATGCTCCCTGTACACGTGGGGGTACTGTTTTTAACTTCTTTTTTTTTTTAAAGATTTTATTTATTTATTTAACAGACAGAGATCACAAATAGGCAGAGAGAGAGAGAGAGAGAGAGGAGGAAGCAGGCTCCCTGCCGAGCAGAGAGCTCAATGTGGGACTCGATCCCAGGACCCTGGGATCATGACCTGAGCCGAAGGCAGAGGCTTTAACTCACTGAGTCACCCAGGCGCCCCTGTTTTTAACTTCTTGAGCCTCAGTTTCCCTATCTGTACAAGGGGGGGTGGAAATAACTATCTCCTGCTCACAGAGTTGGGATAAGGTACAAATGAGGTAACGCTGCTGGCCCCACACAGTGGCTGCTTTATCCTCCTGCCTGTCACTCCTCTGATGCTGACCTTTGTCTTAGGTGACAGGAACACCTTCCAGAGGCTTCGATGAGAAGGCGTACCTGGCAGCCAAGCAGCTGAAGCCCGGAGAGGACCCTTACAGGCAACATGCCTTCAACCAGCTGGAGAGTGACAAGCTGAGCCCCGACCGAGCCATCCGGGACACCCGCCATTACAGGTACAGCCTCTCTTGTGCCCTGGAGGGAAGGGCTGGCACCTGTCAGCTCAATTCTGTTCCTCACATGGACTGAGGAAATGAGAAAGATTTCCTCAGGCTCTGTCTGGTTGTCAAGACCCTCAAACCCTCACCCTCAGTTATTCTCTTGCCTCCTCTGTTTCATTGACCTCCGGAGGGCCTGAGATGGCCAAGGGGACTCGGCGGGTGCCGGTGAGGCCCCTCAGCACCTCAGTCTGGAGTCCCAGGGAGCGTGAGCTGCCACGGGACTACAGGGAGGTCGGAGCTGGTGGGTGGGCCTACTGATGGTGCCTGAGGTGAAGAGGGGCCACCGACCCTGCCCACACTGTGCAAGGGATTCTGGGCATCAGAATCCCTGTCCTTCTCCTCTTCTTGCCCCGTGGCCCCCATTTCCTCAGCAGTTCCCAGAAACACTTCCCAGCCTTGCTCTTGGTTCTCCCAGTGTGGTAGGTGGGAGAGGCCCCAAAGCAGGACCAAGGACACCTTCCATGATGATCCCCACTCTGACTCCACTTGGTGTGAGTGACTGACTTTGGGCAAGCCATCCATGCCCCTTCCTTGGTTCAGGCCTGTGATGTGTCCTATCTAGATTATAGTCACCATCTCCAGTGCCCTCTTCCTACCTGGGAACAGTCTGAGGTCCTTACCCTGAAGCGCAAGCCACCTCTCCTGGCCTGAGCCACTGCTCCTTTTCACCTAGGACTTGATGCTCCCACAGTCCTCTACCTTCCTCTCCCTCCCCTCATCTATGCACACAGTTTCCCCTGCCCAAATCCCCACCCCCCCTTGCATTTTCATAATTCTTCTCTCCTCTGGGGAAGGTTCCTTGCCAACCCAGGCTGGTTTGGAGGCTTCCTCTATGCTCTGTGCACACAGGGTTGTTGAAGCAGACTCAGCCACGTGCCTGCAGTATTGAGTGACCAACAAGGGCTGTGTTGGACTCAGCTGTGTACCTAGCACCAGGCTGGTCCTGGTCTAAGGGTAGGTGGGGATGATGCAGGTCAAGATTGATTTTCCTTCTGAAGCGGGTACTCTGCAGCACAAAAGTGGTGTGAGAGATAAGGGTGCAGAAGGGGACATGCTTCTAGCACCTTGGAAGGGAGCTTGAAATCCAGTGGACTGGGCAGCCTTCAGGGTGAGATGGACATGGAGTTGGGGGAGCCCCAGACTGTCCTAACTGTCCTGACACTCAGCACTGCCAGCCTCCAGAAACTCATGCTACCAAGTACGACAATAATTCTGCCAGTCAGAAAGCATCCCCCGCCCAGGTCCAATGGCCAGCTCAGATCTCAGTTCTTTTCTCTGTCAGTCCTGGTGCAGAGTCCACCTGCACTGTGGGGCCTACAAGACTATGTCCACACAGCCCTACTTAAGGACTTTTCCTGGCAACCCTGGCCATGGCAAACCTTGACCCCAAGGCCTGGAGATTCTACGGACCCAAATCTCTGAACTGATACAGGGTTAGCTTGGATCACCTCTGCCCTCCCTCCCACCAAGCCCCCCTCATACCTTCTCAGGTGTTCACTGAAGAACTTAAAGAAGGAATTCCTCTTGGGGTGACACGGGTTTTAAAATGAGACTCTTCAAATCCAAAGCAGGGGTGTTGAGGCCAGTCTCCCTTCCTGCTTCCGTGTGGCTGCCAGCCGTCCCAGAAGCCTGAGGTGGATGGGGTAGGTTGGGGGTGCGCACGCCCGCGCATGGGTATGTAGGTGGAGCAGCAGACAGAGGTGCGGGCTCTCATGTGCTGGGGGTGAGCCTTGCTCTTCTCCCTCCAGACTGCAGCTTCTGCTGGTCTCTAAATTGTCAGGCTAGTTCCTAGTCCAGCGTCAGTCTAGGGAGCCCCCTCAAGGGGAACAGAGAGACCAGGCAAGACAGACCTTCTTGCATCACAAAGAAAAAACCCCACCAGCCCCAAACTTGAAACACAGGCCTGGGGCAAACCTCTTCGGAGGCTCTTGGCTCCCAGGACCAGGATAAATTCCCGTCATCACAGTTGTAAATCCCAGAGAAATGTAGAGTGGAGAGAGTTGGAGGAGGCCGGTAGGGAGGACGTCAACTCAACTCTCCAGATGGGATACGGGTAGGTTGGCCCCCTTCAGGTGAAGAATGGGCATCACTATCCAGATTCTCTCCTTCCTGGGCACCAGATGGTTGGGGTTCATAGTCACTGTCCCTAGAGGTCAGTGTTGGGGGGCCCGGAAGGCCGGAGGTGGCTGCTTCTCCCAGCACTCCCCATCTCAGCAGCACCCCCCCCCCCCCCCCCGCAGTCTACATGCCTCTGGGAGGATGCACTTGGGAAGCCTGGCTTCTCAGGGGGCAGAGGTGAATTTCCCTACCCCTCCACCCATCCCTACTCCCTCCACCCCCTATCAGGGAGAACATTTTTAAAAGCCTCTCAGGACTCCCATGGGGGTCCCCGGCTGGTGGGACTCCTGCCTTACTGACCCAGTCTGCTCTGCCGGGCAGGAGATGGGCCTGGGAATTCAGCTGTAAGCTGCTGTCGGGGCGTGAATGCCAGAATGAAAACACCGTCCCTGCTGGAGCAGTTGGAGAGCAATTGTCATAAAGAAGATTGTCATGAAAACCAGCTGCCTTCCCGCCGGCCTCAGGAACACGCATAAAAGCACCCGCGGAAGCGACAGGGATGGAGGCTGGCAGGGATGGATTGTTTTAATTCCATTTCCTGAGGAGGGGGAAGCCAATGGCTAAAAATGTGGTGTGAGACGGAGAAGAGGAGCACAGAGCCGCTGGGGGAGGCAGCGGGTTGGCAGGCACTGTTCAGGGTCTTCTCGAGGCTTCTGTGTGCTCCAGGAGTCCGGGCCCCTGGAGCAGTGAGGCTGCGCCCCTGGCCCGGGTCACCAGCCAGCTGTCCCTGCTGGGCAGTGAGAGGGATGGAGTCACGGGAGGATAGGAGAGGGGCGATTCCTCTCCAGATCCTCCAAATGTCGTGAGCCAGGAGAAGAGAAAGAAGCTACAGGATGCCAGACACAAAGCAGAGGCTGTCCCCCCACCCCCGCCCCCGTCTCCCCCATTTTGTCTCTCTCTGGCAGGCAGGGAGATCCAGCTGCTGGCCCAGGGCTGCGTCCCCAGGCCTGGAGCGGTGCCCACACAGTCATGATGGTCAGGGCCCTTCTAAACAGCTCATTGACAGGGGCTGCGAGGTCTTTGGTAAAGATGACCAGGCCTGCGAAGCTGCCTCGGCCTGTGGCTTCCCTCCAAGGACTCCAGGCTGGATGGGCTGAGTGGGGGGAACGTGGGCGGGGAAGGGCAGCCTCACAGCCTGGCTTCAGGCTTGCCTTCTCTGTCCCATAGAGGTATTCCTGGGGGGCAGCAGGCTTGACAGAGAGAAGCCTCAAGCCTGCCCTGAGGAGGCCCTCACGGTGCCCTCTGACCCCTATGCTCCATTCTCAGTTGCCCGTCTGTAACCTACTCTGCGGACCTGCCGGCCACCAGCGTCATCATCACATTCCACAATGAGGCCCGCTCTACCCTCCTGCGCACCGTGAAGAGGTAAGCCCCATCTCCGGGACCCTCATTTCGTGAGGCCTCAGGAAGCTCTGCCAAGCCCCTGCAGGGAGTGGGCCAGGGAGACGGGGACATGGAGACAGGGCGCCGGGCCAGAGGGTGTGGGAGTCCTGTCCTTCTGAGAAGCTGGAGCTGGTGAATCAGGGTCAGGGAGGCCCCAGAAATCCGGCTGGGATTATTAGAATGCGCAAGGACAAGGTCAGGTCTGCAGGACAAAGGCAGATACTCAAGGGTCGGGAGGCACGGGAGTCAGGGATGGGCACAGAAGGCCTCAGGAGGATGGATGTCAGCCTGGGAGGTGCCAGTCAATGGATTCAGAGGGAGGTCTCTGTCCTCCTTAACTTGGCCCTGTGGTCAAGTTTAACTCCTGCTTACCCCATGTCTTTAATGAGAATAGGATTTGGATTGTCCCAGGGATTGAAGAAGTTTGGGTTTCCTTTCCCAGTGAGTAGAGGAAGAGGAAGAGGAAGGATGATGGGAAGGAAAGCAGGCGGGCAGTCCCAGGCCCAGCTAGGGGCTGCCAACCCCTCCCCCTCCCCACCCTAGCCAGGGCTTATTAAGCAGCTACAGGTCCTGTCCTGGCGACTCGACTGGGGCCGTTCCCACAAACCATCTGGCCCATCCCAGGGTCAGCAGGTCCTCAGAAGAGCCCGAGGGGCACACCCCTCCTCAGCCTCTCACCAGGGCCTGGGAGTTTGGCTCGTGGCTAGTGTGCCGGTCCCTGAGCTGGGTGATGGGGGAGCCCTGGGGCAGGGAGAGGTAAGTGGAAGGTGAACCCTAAATCCAGGCTCCTCTGTCCCCATCACTCCAGCGTCCTGAACCGAACTCCAGCCAGCCTGATCCAGGAGATCATCTTAGTGGATGACTTCAGTTCAGATCGTAAGCTTCTACCTCCTGTTATGTGCAGCCTTCCACACTCATTTGCCCAGAGTATGGAGCCCAGCCCTCTCAGGGCCGGGCTGGATATCACAGGCGGACCTCTGCCCCCTACCCGGGATCTTTAGTCTTTTCTAGGTGCCTTCTCTGACTCTGTTCCCAGGTGCCACGGAAGGGGAAAGAGTGGGGTTGTTTTGCCACTAGTGAAATGACATTTTTTAAAGACAGAAGCAAAATCAGCAGCATCCTTTGTTATTACAAATGCCTTATGCTGAGGCTTGTCCCTTCAGTGTGGCTGCGGGGTGGGGGTGGGGGTGTTGGCTGGGCTCCCTGCTGACCTGCTGGTGCTCTCTGCTGCCCCCTGGGGGCAATGCCATAAGGAGTCCTCAGTCTGGCCTGGGAGTGGGGCACAGGTCAATCCTTTGGCCATAGAGATGACCATGCCCCTGCGTACCTCCCCATCTTCAGCCCTTTCCCTGGACCTACTGTGAGACACCTTCTGGGCAGTTCCAGGGGCGACCAAACCTCTTGTGGTCTGACGTCCATATCTGAATGAGCTTGCTTCCTTCTCTTCACCTTCAGCTGAAGACTGTCTGCTCCTGACCAGGATCCCCAAGGTCAAGTGCCTGCGCAATGATCGGCGGGAAGGTGAGTTCTTGGACCCTGGGTGCCACTGCAGACCCATTTCGGTCTACACCTCTGCACCTCCCCATTCCCTTTTGGCACCATGTCCCACTAAGCCAGCATGCTCCTTCTGCATTCCTTGTGGCCAGGACCAAGGACTGTGGAAAGACCCTTCTGCTAGCCCGGGTCAGCCCCGGCCACGGCATGACTGTGGGCAAGTTGCTGTACTTCTGGCTGCCTGGGTTGTCTCTTCTGAGAAGTGGAGTTAATAATAGACCCTTTCTGTTTGCATGGCTGTTGTAAGGATTAAATGAGGTAAACTATATGGAAATGCTTTGAGAAAACCAAAGGGCATTATTTTTTTTTTAAGATCTTATTTATTTATTTGACAGAGAGAGTGGGAGAGTGCGTAAGCAGGGGCAGGGGTGGAGGGAGAGGGAGAAGCAGATTTCCTACTGAGCAGGGAGCCCGATGTGCAGCTCAATCTCAGGACCCTGGGATCATGACCTGAGCGGAAAGCAGACGCTGAGGCCCCCAGGTGTCCCCAGAGGGCATTATAAAGCATATGTAGCCTCACTTCCCATCTAGGGGTGTTTTGGGGCATCAGCCACATGGCCTAGTGTTGTATGTGGTGCTCTAGGAGACACAAGAGAACTACAAAACATGGCCCCTGCCCTTGGAGAACACATCATAAGGCCAAGGAGTCAGGACCCACCTCAGGGACAGGTTGGTCGTGATTATGTGCAGTAGATCAGAGACCCCAGGAGCGGGGCGTGATAGGGGAGAGGGCCTCGACTGGGTGATGGCTGGTAGAACAGGTGAAGGGAGCAAGGCAGGGCAGTCCAGGCTTGAGGGCTCTGCAGGCACGAGCTCTGGTCAGGCCCAGGTGCCCCTGTAATACTAACAGCCCTCCTCCCGAGTGCTCGCCCATAGGAGGCATCCACTCTGCCTAAATCCTCACAGTCCCTCCTCCTAACAGTCCATTGTTCCCTTTTGCACAGAAGGGAAGTGAGACCTCAAGAGGTTCTGCCCAGGATGATCTGCCCAGGGTGATGAGTAGAGGAGCCAGAATTCCAACCTGGAGGCGGGAGGCTACACTTAACCTCCCTCTCTTCCTTCTTCCCTGGGAGAATCTGGGTCTGGTCAGCAGGGGAAATGGTGAGGTGAGGGTAGATGGCAGAAGACCTTGGAAGCCAGAGACAGGCATTTAGACTTGATAAGGCAGGTAGTAGGGAACCACTGCAGGTTTGAGAGTGGGGGAGGGGAGAGTAAGAGAGAGAGATGCAAGGGGCATAATTGAGACAGACCAGTCAGACCAAGGAGACCTTCTCAGTGGCATGGAAGAAGCCAGAGAGTAATTTCTCTCAAGCACTGGGTTGTAGGTACCTTTAGGCCCAGGAATATAGTGTTTCCAGGGGTTTGCCCAACACAGGTGCAAACCTTAAGTATTTGCTAGCCTGATGGAGTGCAAGGATGGGACAGATGGATTTTTGCACAGATGGATGGATAGTCAGATGGATGGAGGCCGAGTACAGGGCAGAGGCATGGCCAGGGAACTCTCTCCAGGAAGCAACTGTATTCTGAGCTCTTAGAGCGAGTCCCCTCCATCTCCACGGCTCACGGGGCACCAGCAGTTGCTCTCTTAGCACCAGCTAGGCCTCCTCTCTTCCCGGCAGTCGAGTCCCCAGCCCTGACCGGGGAGCTGCCAGAAGTGAGGCCATTCTTTGACAGTCGGTGAGCCATCAGCAAGATTGTTTGGGGTGGGGGCTGAGACAGATCGGAATCTAGCCCGCAGAGGCCTTCTAGACATGGGGCACTCTCCCCAGCAGGTGGGGGTTATTTTTTCCCTGAGTCTTTTAGCTAAGAAAACCCAAGCTCAGAGAAGTTAAAGAACATTCTTAAGGTACGTGAAGGGGCTGACACACTGACTCCAGCCTGCCTTAGTCTAGAAGATTCTCACCGGGTCACACGTGATAATGCGGCTGAAGGGGATGGCCTGGAGATCCCCTGGTGGGGGGCGGGGCAGGGAGGAAAGGGTTTTGGTTTCTGGTTTTCTTTGGGTACCAAAATACCCTCTGTTGCACTTTCCATTCACTAATGCCTGACTGTTTACCAGTGTGTCCCCAGAGCCCAGAACAGGGTCTGGCACAATGAAGGGCACTCAGAGAATGAGCCTGGAGTAATGACAGTTGATGAGTGGATGCAAGAAAAGAGAGGGATGGAGGAAATAGTCAAATACAAAGTAAAGCTCAATCGCAGTAACTCAGAGGAAGCCTTGGCCCCTGATGGGTGCAGAGCCCTGAGCCTTTTGAGGGATGGTGGGGAGACAAATTGGCCCTGTCCCCATACCAACCCCTGTCCACTCCCATGGCAGGGCTGATCCGGTCCCGAGTTCGTGGGGCAGATGTGGCCACAGCTGCCGTGCTCACCTTTCTGGACAGCCACTGCGAAGTGAACACTGAGTGGCTGCAGCCCATGCTGCAGCGGGTCAAGGAGGTAAGTCCCTCTGTCCCTCGGGGAGATCTGCCCCTTGGGACATGCCCACCATGTTCTTGGCATGAGGGCATGTAAACAGTCATTGACTTGATAGATAGGCAGAGTAGAAGCCTAAATGTTCTGCTTCCTCCAGAGTGATGTCATTTTAGTGAGCTTTCTCCTCTGAAAATGGGGGTAATTGTAATATTTGTCTCACTGGGTTGTTGGGAGAACTCATGTGGACATGAACTTGGGTGAGCTGTAAAGCTCCAACTAGGAATGTTGGGCTGGTATTCCTCCTGGAGGAGATGGGTCCTATGCTGGGGCAGGGGACAGCTTGGGGTCAAGGCTGGAAAGTTTGAGAAGGAGGAAAATGGGGGGATGGTGTTGTCAAGAAGAGATGAGAACAGGGGCCTCCTAGCACGTGCCAGCAGTTCACTAGAAGGGGGAGGAGGGTAAGACAGGTGGAGGGAAGGATGAGGTGATCACAGGTCAACCATAAAAAGACAACCAAACTCAAAAATGGGCAAAGGATTTGAATGGACATTTCTTCAAGGCAAATGCACAAATGGCCAACAAGCACAGGAAAAGATGCTCAACATTGTTAAGCTTTGAGAGAAACACAAGTCAAAACCACAGTCAGATACCACTTGAGACCTATAGGATGGCTGTGACCAAAGGATGGACAGTAACGAGGGCTGTCGAGGATGTGAAGAAGTGGGAGCCCTTTCACTCATTACTAGTGAGAACGTAATCTGAGGCAGCCACACTAGAAAACAGCCCGGCAGTTCATCAAAAGTTTAAAGATTTTTTTTTTTTAAGATTTTATTTATTTATTTGACAGAGAGAAATCACAAGTAGGCAGAGAGGCAGGCAGAGAGAGAGGAGGAAGCAGGCTCCCTGCTGAGCAGAAAGCCCGATGCGGGGCTCGAACCCAGGACCTGGGATCATGACCTGAACCGAAGGCAGCGGCTTAACCCACTGAGCCACCCAGGCGCCCCTAAAGATTTTTTTAAAATTTATTTATTTGACAGAGATCACAAGTGGGTAGAGAGGCACACACAGAGAGAGGGGGAAGCAGGCTCCCCGCTGAGCAGAGAGCCCGATGCGGGGCTCCATCCCAGGACCCTGGGATCATGATCTGAGCCAAAGGCAGAGGCTTAACTCACTGAGCCACCCAGGCGCCCCTCATCATAAGTTTAAACACTGAGGGGCACCTGGGTGGCTCAGTGGGTTAAAGCCTCTGCCTTCGGCTCAGGTCATGATCCCAGGGTCCTGGGATCGAGCCCCACATCGGGCTCTCTGCTCAGCGGGGAGCCTGCTTCCTCCTCTCTCTGCCTGCCTCTCTGTCTACGTGTGATCTCTATCTGTCAAATAAATAAAATCTTAAAAAAAAAAAGTTTAAACACCGAGTTACCTGATGCCCCTTCCACTGTGGGGTACACCCCCAAGAGAAATGGAAATATACCCTCCACACGCAAAAACTTACCCTGGAGTGTTCAGGGCACTATCTCTCAGAAGAGCCAAAAATGTGGAAACAGCTCAAATGTGTACGGATATAACCACACGACTACTACTCAGCCATAAAAAGGAATGAAATAGTGATACGTGCTACAATGTGGATGAAAACACTTCCCTGAGTGAAAGAAGATGGTCACAAAAGGCCATGTGTTCTATGATTCCACTGAGGTGAGATGTCCAGAATGAAACAAAGCCATAGAAATAGAAAGGTGATGGGTGGGGGCGCCTGGGTGGCTCAGTGGGTTAAGCCACTGCCTTCGGCTCGGGTCATGATCCCAGGTCCTGGGTTCGAGCCCCGCATCGGGCTTTCTGCTCAGCAGGGAGCCTGCTTCCTCCTCTCTCTCTGCCTGCCTCTCTGCCTACTTGTGATTTCTGTCAAATAAATAAATAAAATCTTTAAAAAAAAAAAAAAGAAAAAAAGGTGATGGGTGGTTGTCAGGGGCTGGAGGGAGAGAGGATAGTGGGAGGTGACCTCCAACAGGTACAGGGTTTCTTGTTGGGTTGATGAAAATGTTCTGGAATTAGGTGTGATGGGTGCACAATCTTGTGACTATATTGTAAGCCACCGAATTTATACACATTATATTGGTGAATTTCATCACATGTCAATTACAGCTAGTGAACTTGCTATTAAAAATGTGAATTACACCTTGGAACAAAAAAGTCTATGAAAAGGCAGAGGCAAGGCCCGCACAGAGCTCTATGAGAAACCATGGGTGGTCTCCCTGCTCCGCCTCCTCCCAGCCTTTTGTGGTTCTGAGACAGGGTGTGTGTGAACTGAGGGGCAGAGCTGGGTGGTCTCCATGTTGCAGATAAGAGGATTACGAAGGTCAGCACAGTCTGGGGAGAGATGGGCCTCTAGGCCGGGTCCCTTTGTGGAGGGAGAGGGAAGAGAGGGCTGATGGTGGTTGATAGTTTTGCATGGGGTGTATGTCATAAGCCCCCAACACCACTACCCCACATCCCAAATCTTTAATAAAATTGACATTACCCCCCAATGCCTGAGGTGGATTTGTGTCTAGGAGGATGAAGGGAGTGGTGAATCTGACCTTGAAGCAGATGTGGCTTGAGAGAATGACAGCCAGGTTGCACAGGGACCACAGAGTCCCTGCCGTCAAGCTGCTGGTGGTCCAGTTGGGAAGACTCAACCGAAACATGTACAAATGATGAATAAAACAGCAGTTCAGACCAGCACCAGAAGAGCCACCTCAGGCAGCATAGGATTCAGTGCCCCAGGAATTGTCTGGTCTGTAATTGTGAGAGCAGTTTAAAAGAGGAAGAAATCCTCAGACTGCAGCAATCCAGCAGGGCTTCCCTGAGGAGGTGAGATCCCAGCAGGGCTCAGCATGATGTGAGAGGAAGAGGCTGGGAGAGCCCATGGGACCCCAGTGGGTCCTTCCAGGAGCCTGGCTGTGGGGCTGCAGGACAGCTCCCAAGATCCTGCCCAGTCCTGCGGGAAGGGCTGAGTGCCCCATGGTGGGAGAGAACTTCTCAGAGCAGGCAGCTGGGCCTTTCTTCACAGAGTCCCTGGCCTCACACCATCTCTCATTCCTCCCCTAGGACCACACCCGTGTGGTGAGCCCCATCATTGATGTCATCAGTCTGGATAACTTTGCCTACCTTGCTGCATCTGCAGATCTTCGTGGAGGTGGGTCCATCTCCCAGAGGAGGGGCTGTAGGCTTGAAAGGGGCAGGTGGGGGCGATCTAAAGCTTTGGTTTGGTGCTCTTCTACCCAGCTGTGCCAGAGCGTCTCACACCACCCCCTTACCTCGAGAAAATGGAAAGGGATGGTGGAAAGCTCTGGGATTGGGGACAAAGCCCTCTGGAACCATAAGTGACAGAACCAGGCTAGTCTTGGGTCTTCCCCTCCCAAACACTGACACATCCTTTCCAAATGCTGCCAGCCCAGGGACCATGCCTACAGTCCTGGCAGAAGGACATGCTAGGACAGTGTCTTGTGTGAATTCCCAATACATACACCTGGAGGTGGTCTGGACCCAGGCTGTCGAATAGAAGAGCTATTAGCTACATTTGGCTATTGAGCTCTTAAAATGTGACTGGTCTGCATTGAGATGTGCTGTAAGTGTAAATACACACTAGGTTTCAAAGTCTTATTACAAAAGAATGTAAAAAATCTCATGAGTAGTTTTTTTATATTGATTACATGTTGAATGATAACATTTTTGGATATATTACATTAAAATATATTGTTCAAATTAATTTCATACGTTCTTTCTTTTTGATATGGCTGCTAGAAAAAAATTTTTTAAGATTTTATTTTATTTATTTGACAGACACAGAGAGAAAGACAAGCAGGGGGAGTGGCAGGCAGAGGGAGGGAGAAGCAGGCTTCCCACTGAGCAGGGAGCACAATGCGGGACTCGATCCCAGGACCCTGGGATCATGACCTGAGCTAAAAGCAACCTGAGCCACCCAGGTGTCCTTAAAAAATTTCAATTACATATGTAGTTTGCATTTCTGGCTTGCATCATTTGCATTCTTTTGGACAGCTCTGGTCTAGACTTTATAGCCATGCTGCTATAAGAGCCATATTTGGCTATTTAAATTTAAATTAATTACAATTAAATAAAATTCAAATTCACTTCCTGAGTTGCACTAGCCACATTTCAAGTGCTCAATAACCCCATGTGGGTAGTGCCTACCATATTGGACAGTCAGTGAAGATATAGAACATTTCCATCATTGCAGAAAGTTCTATTGGACAGGCTGCACTAGACAATCTGTTGCTAGGAGCTAGTGGGCAGAGTGGTTTTCCTATTTGGGGCCCAGACTTCCAAAAAATGGAAACAGCTGTTACTTAGATCTTAGAGTTGAGTGGGGTTCTGAAGTGAGCCAGGCGTTTCTCCTTTGGGAAATTACCTCAGGGCCTTTGCACTTGCTGTTTCCCCTGCCTGGAATTCCATTTCCCCAGATACCTGCATGGATCAGACTTTCAGGTCAAAAGTGATCTCTTTAGAGAGCGTTTCCTGACTACCCTTACTAAAATAGCATAAAATAAAATAAATAAAATAGCATAAAATAAAATAGCATAAAATAGCATTTAGCATACTAAAATAGGGTACCTCTCTTTTCTTTTCAGCACTTTTCACCTGTGGCAGATTATTCCTTTATTGATTTCTTTTTGTAGCCTTTGTCCTACCCAGTAAATCAATGAGGTCAGGGACCCGTCTCCCTCTGAGTGAAGGAATGATTGCATGAATTGCCCAGGGTCCTCTGTGAGCTGGGCTCTGATCAGGGGAGACCAAGGGCTGGTGGAATGAAGGGACAGCAGCTCTGCCCTGAGCTCTGTCCTCACCCCTCTCTGTCCATTAGGATTTGACTGGAGCCTGCATTTCAAGTGGGAGCAGATCCCTCTTGAGCAGAAGATTGCCCGGACCGACCCCACCAAGCCCATCAGGTCAGTGCTGCTTGTGGGCTCTGCAGAGACCCCTTCCTTCCCTGGGCCAGGGGCATGGGAATCTGCAGGGGGGGCCGCATTTCAGTTGCTGGTGCTCCTGAGGGCACACTGTCTAAGTGCTGACTCAGTTCTGGGCCCAGGGACAGAGAGGACAGAGGCCAGGGAGCTGCTGGATGTCCTGCCCCTGTGACTCTGCAAGTGGGGGATTGTAGGGCAAATGACCTGGTGTTCTGGGGCCATCTAGAAGGGCTCCCAGCCTCTCCAGTTCATGTGTTGCTTCTTTCCTCTCCTTGCTCCCAGGACTCCTGTTATAGCTGGAGGAATCTTTGTGATCGACAAGTCCTGGTTTAACCACTTGGGAAAGTATGATGCCCAGATGGATATCTGGGGGGGAGAGAATTTTGGTAAGTTGGAAATAACACTAACAGTGACAACAATAATAGATAACCATGCTCGAACACATTCTATGCATAAGGCCCTGTTCTACACATGTATTCATTTGTTTAATCTCACAGCTCCTCGAGGTATGTATTATATCTCCATTTTACTGATAAAGAAACTGAGGCACAGATAGGTTAAGTAATTGGTGCAGTGGTCCAGAGCCACACAGCTCGTAAATATTGAGATGGTCAGGGGGAGCCTGTGGTCCCACAGCTAGACGTGTGTGGAAGAACAGAAAGACTGTAACCGGGGCTGCAGCTTAAACCCACAGCTAATTTTTCTTCCAGAAAAGCCAGTGGGAGTGGGGAGTGCGGAGTGCAGCCGAGTTTGGTGGTTAAATGTAAGGATGGGGCCAGATGGCCTGAGTGCAAATCCTGGCCCTCCCACCTGCAAGCTCTCTGGCCCTGGGCAAATTAAAGCCTCCCGAAGCCTCGGTTTCCTCAAGAGGTTGGTATGAGTGCCAACTGGGAGATAGGTTAAAACACAAGGCACGCTGCTGGCGGCCATCATCATTACTTCCGGGGCCAGGGGAGCCCTCTAGCTCCAGCAGAAAAGGGAAGAGCCCAGAGAGCTCCCAGTGTCACTGGCAAGGTTCTGTTAGATAAAGGCCTGATACAAACAGATCAGCCAACTTGGGTACTATAAGGGGGTTTATAAAGAGACTGTCCACACAGTGTGGGTGAGACATAGGGAAACTCTGGGACAGTGTGGCCCTGGGCTGGGCTGATGACTGCTGTGAGGTGTGGCCATCCCTCAGTCTGGAAGATGGGGAGGGAGCGCCCCCTGACAGGAGCTGTGGTCTTGGGGCACCTGCAGCCAGCCCATAGCCCAGGCAGAGGGTGTCGGGGGAGATAAACACCCACCCTCCCTCTCCCCTGTCCGGGCTCTGACTGACGCTGCCAGCCCACAGGAAGGAAGCCAGTGGTGCAGCCCGCTCGACAAGGAGTGGGGTGAAGGATGGGGAGTGACCCAGGGGTCTCCTGTTCTTCGCAGAGCCCTCTGTTTCCTTGTTCATCCTCACCAGGTTTCTTGCGACATAAATACGGCCAGTGGTATCTCACCCGTTTGACAGGTGGGAAAACTGAGGTGAATGCTGCCTTCCAGATTTCAGTCAGGAAGCTCCACATCAGACGGGTGTGCATAGTGCCCCCAACTTCAGTGTTGTGAAGGGTGATCAGAGCAAATTCTGTGTTTCTGAGAGGCGAGGAGCAGCTCCTTCTACGATCTCCTTGATCAGGACACAGATGAGCCACGGGGCTTTTGTTGTTGTTGTTGTTTTTTAATTAAGATTTTATTTATTTATTTGAGAGAGACAGGGATAGTGACAGATAGGGAGAGAGCACAAGTGGGGAGCAGAGGGAGAAGCAGGGAGAAGCAGGCTCCCCACTGAGCAGGGAGCCCAACACAGAGCTCAATCCCATGACCCAGGCCGAAGCAGATGCTTAACCCCTTCACCGGCTGAGCCGCCCAGGCGCCCCAGCAGTGGGGTTTATCATAGGTCTGATCTTAACTCACAACCAACTGGAGTGGAAAGAGGCATGAAATGTTCTCCACTTTGTAACTTATTCTTTTTTTTTTTTTTTTAAAGATTTTATTTATTTATTTGTCATAGAGAGAGAAGCGAGAGTGAGCACAGGCAGACAGAGTGGCAGGCAGAGGCAGAGGGAGAAGCAGGCTCCCCGCCAAGCAAGGAGCCCGATGTGGGACTCCATCCCAGGACGCCGGGATCATGACCCGAGCCAAAGGCAGCTGCTTAACCAACTGAGCCACCCAGGCGTCCCTGTAACTTATTCTTGGAAACTATATGCATACAGGCATTTGGAGAAGTAAATTCTGGGAACCGGGGTGCACTGACCCTTCCCTTCTGACCTCCTTCCACATGTTCTGGGCCCAAGTGACCTCCCATGTGCCCTCAGTCTCAGCCTGAAGGGAGCTTCGGCAAAGCGAGTTTCCTGGACAGACACCAAGGACTGGGAAACTAATGGTCTCTCCTGCATCCAGGAGTCTTTTCTCTTTCTTTCTTCTTTTTTTTTTTTTTTACAGCTGGTGATTGACAGAGGAACAAGTAAATGATCAAATGGCTAACTTCAGATTTGGCCTGAGGCAAGGGCTCAGTGGTTGGGGAACTTGAAAGGTGAACCACAGAGTGGTTCTGGGAAGGTTTTTCTTTCTTAGAAGAAATTCAGAGAAATTTTTAGGCTAGCCTTGGTGCTCACACGTTCAGCTGCTGGGAGCAGTTTTGAGTCAGGAGGGCTCTGCTGCTGGTAGGTTTGGGCCTTTCATTTCCTTCTTTTGTTGAAGGAAGGAAGATGCCCAAACTGAGACTCCTTCCTGTGTCCCCTCAGAGAGCCCCAGAGGCAAGTGGAGGTGGCAAACGTGAAAACCTTGGGATTCCCGTTAGAGGGCCTTTTAAAAGGTAGTCTGATCATGTCGGTCCTCAGCTCAAGACCCTGCAGGGACTCCGTGCCATCTCTGAGAGCAAAGCCCGCAGTCTTCATGCCATCTGCCCTTCCCCCACAGCACTCCACCAGCTCTGCCCACATCTCCTGCCTCTCTCACCTGGCCTCACTCCACCCCGAGCTGCCTCCGCCAGGCCTCCTAGCAGCCCTGGAACTTGCCGCCTACTCCAGCCTCCACAGCTTTGCCCTTGCTGGTCCTTCTGCCTGAAATCCTTCTCCCATAAAAGCGACATGACTTGCTTCCTCACCTCCTTCAGGTCTTAGGTCAGATGTCCCCTTTGGATGGAGAACTTGCCAATCAGATTAAAACTGTAGCCCACCCCCGCCCTGGGGGCTCTCTTCAGCCCTTCCTGCTTCATCCATCTCCATTGCTCTTAGTATCATCGGATAGACCGCATTTCACTCGTTTTCTTGTCTACTTGCATTTTTGTCCCTTATTTTAGTGACTTCTTGTCGCCTACCCACGAATGTGTAAGGATTCTAGAACAGTGTATGACACATAATTAACAGGTGCCCAGTAAAATTTTGCTGAATGAACTAAGGGATCTGATTCGAACAGTGCAGCTTGCTGGACAAAATGTGAACTTGACATTGTAATTCTGCAACAGGGTATTTGGGTGGTCTTGGAGAGGTTAGCATGTTTGAGCTTCCCATGACTCAGTTCACAGAGCATGGGACTCTCAATTTCAGGGTCATGAGTTCGAGCCCCATGCTAGACATGGAGCCTCCTTAAAAAGAATAAGTAAATTTTTAAGAAATTAAAACAAACAAAACACCAGGGTGATAATAGCAGCTTCGCATGCTTGCTGTGAGAATTAGACCTGGGTTCTAGAGCATGGCACATAGTAAGGGCTCAGTAAATGAGTGATGGTGACGTGTTGTGGGTGGTGACAATAACAGCATGGACAGTGCAGGCTGGCAGGATGAAGTGACTTATTAGCATAACCAAGTTAGTCTGGTAGGAATGGAACCAGAATGCAGCTCTTCTGTCCCCGAGGTCATCCCTAGTTCTAAATTTCACTTGCTGACCCAGCTCCAGAGCTCTTCCCAGGAGAAGGAACACAAGCCTGGCAGTCTACAGGCTGCCCTAGGGAACCCCATCAACATGACCATCCTTGCTATACCACATGTCCAGCCCTGGCCCCTGGCCCACATCTGGAAGCTTCTTCTGCCCACAGGCTGGACAGAGACGGGTGTTAGCTGAGGGGTAGGCAGTGGGCCCTGACAAGTTGCACCAGGTGAGAACCCCCCGGCCTGTCCAGGGACAACGAGTGTCTGTACTGCCAGCTGAGGGGAGGGAAAAGGGACCAAGGCTAGAAGTCATGAGTAAATGGTCTTTCTTTCGTTTTTTTGGGGTTTTTTAAAGATTTTATTTATTTATTTGACAGAGAGAGATCACAAGTAGGCAGAGAAGCAGGCAGAGAGGAAGGGAAAGCAGGCTTCCTGCTGAGCAGAGAGCCTGATGGGGGGCTCAATCCCTGGACCCTGAGATCATGACCCGAGCTCAAGGCAGAGGCTTAACCCACTGAGCCACCCAGGCGCCCCTCTTTTTTTTTTTTAATTAAAAACAAAACAAACACAAAACAAGGTTGTGTATTTTCTGGGATAGGAATGAGTGTTTTAATGTCAGAGGTGTCTGTCCAGCTGTAGGGTTCATAAGAAGGGATAAACGGAAGAGATTATAGGAGGTGCAGCCAGCTGCCCAGGTGGGCCCTTGCCAGAAGTGACAGCAGGGTGGGCAGTTTGTGACAGCCTCCTCTAGGAGGCAGAATGGCCACTTGCATCTCCCAGCCCTAATGGGGACCACAGTCCCTCGAAGTCCTGCACAAGCTCATTCAGCATTCCCACCACTATCACAAGGAAGCGTGTCTCAAGGGGACCAGTGGGTGCCTGTAAATGGAGACCCCCTGGGCCAAGAGGGAGGTCTGGAGCCAGGAAGACACCAGCCGGAGTGGCCTTTGGCCTGGTTGGTGGCTGGTGTTTCAGCCTTGTGAATGCCCAGAGCAGACTGATGAGCAAATGTGTTCTTCCTTAGCAATGTCTGGATGGGACTTTCCAGGCAGAGGCTGGAAATGATGCTGCCGTTGATTCGGTTTTTCTTCTCCTCATGGTCTTGGTGCTGCTGCAGGGCTTTCCCCGCTGCTCTTCCAGGGCTCAGATGCGGGCAGGGTGTATGGCCGTCAGCAGTGGAGGGTGTGTATATAGAGGGGGGTGGCTATGTGTGGTGTGTGTGGGGCAGGATGTGTACGTGTGTGTGTGTGGTGTGTGGGGTGGGATGTGTGGAGAGGGTGTGTGTGCAGGGGGGTGTGGGGTGGGTTGTATATGAAGGGAGTGTGGACGTGGTGTATATGGAGAAGGTGTGTGTGGGATGAGATATGGGGGGTGGGGTGTGTGGACAGGGATGTGTGTTGTGGGGGGTGGGGGTGTGCACATTCATGGACTGAGCAGTCAGGAACGTGTGCAAGGGTGGGCACATCCCATGTAGATGGGCCCAGAAACCCTGAACCCCACCTGTACCTCCAAGCAGACACCCGGGAGGCTAGCTCCTTCCCACTTTTGCTCCATGGGGACTTGCCAGGGGCTCTTCCCTCCTGACGGCTGCTGTCTCCTGCAGAGCTCTCCTTCAGGGTGTGGATGTGCGGTGGGAGCTTGGAAATCGTGCCCTGCAGCCGGGTGGGCCACGTCTTCAGGAAACGACACCCCTACAACTTCCCTGAGGGCAATGCCCTCACCTACATCAGGTAGGTGACAGTGCAAAAAGTGCCAGGCTAGGAGCCAGGCCACCTCGGTCCGAGACCCCCCCCCTGTTGGTCTTTCCTGCAGCTTTAGGCAGCTGCCCCTCCCCCATTCTGGGCCTCAGTTTCCCCATTTGTTCCTTCCAATTTTGGGATTCCAGGTACCCTGAGGGGTGGAAGGATGAAACTGACAGTGTTGCCACCAGGCCTCCCTTGTCTTTTTTTTTTTTTTTTAAGATTTTATTTATTTATTTGACACAGAGAGAGAGTTCATAAGTAGGCAGAGAGGCAGGCAGAGAGAGAGGGGGAAACAGGCTCCCTGCTGAGCAGAGAGTCCAATGTGGGGCTCGATCCCAGGACCCTGAGACCATGACCCGAGCTGAAAGCAGAGGCTTTAACCCACTGAGCCACCCAGGCGCCCCAGCCTCCCTTGTCTTGACCCTTTTTGTCCATGAGCTTCTTGGAGAACTGGCCCAACACCTGACCGGGGGCCACCCTCCACTCACCAGGCCCCAGGTTCTGGTCATGGGTGTCATGTCCTGAACCTGACCTGGTCAGCGTCTCCCCATCCATGTTCCCAGCCACAGGGTGCGCTTGGCCCTAGAGTCCAGCCATCCTCCGAGTTCCCGGTGGGGATGGCAGGGGAAGAGGGTCCCGAGGACCCCCTGGGAGGACAGTTCTTGTGCTTGTCAGGCCTGCGCTTCCTTGGTTGCCGCAGTGGCTCCCCGGTCTAGCTAACTAGATGCTTTATTATTTTGATTTGCTTCCCCCAACCCCATTTTTTGTTTCTATAATTATAAAAGTAATCCATGTTCACTAAAAAATGCAAGCTGTACCAGAATATACAACACATCCATATCTGTACATATATGTGTTCTTACTCTTCTATCATATAGAGAGGAAAAAGCAAAAGTTCCTTTTACCCGATCTGACTCCTATCCCACTTGTCTCTCCAAAAGTAACTTCTGTGACTAGGTTTCTGATCTATCATTTCAGGCCTTTTAACTCCTTTGCATATATGCAGTTCACGGAAAGAGAAGCGCGCGCACACACACACACACACACACACCATAACTTTGTGTTTTTCTATAAACGGGGTCACGCTGTGTGTCCTGTCGGCGGTCTGCTTTTCTGCCACTCCACCCTGAATGACAGGCGTCCTTCTGTGTCCATACCTGCTACCCGGGGCGTGCCCTCCATCCCCTAGCAGCGTCATATAAAAACCGTTGTTCTCCTACGGATGGGCATTCAGGTCGTCACCCATGTTTTATCAAACAAGTATTTGGTACGCGTTCCTTGCGCCCACAGGCAGGCATTTCGGCAGAACAGAGTCCTCCAGGGGACTGTAAAGGGTATGCGGACATGCGCTGATGGAGGTTCACAAACCCGACTCATCTCTCCCACTCCAATCACTATTACTTTGTGTCACCCTGCACGGCACAGAGCGAGTCGCGGTCCTCACTCTGTCACCTCCCTGGTGACTTTGTTTTGTTCCTTCCTCCCCTTTTAGGAACACTAAGCGCACCGCGGAGGTGTGGATGGACGAGTACAAGCAATATTACTACGAGGCCCGGCCCTCGGCCATCGGGAAGGCCTTTGGCAGGTGGGCCCCTCCACCAGCCCCGTTTGCCTCCCTCCACCCACGTTAGCACAACCAGAACAAAACACAAAATGGTGTGGACGCCAGGGAAGTGCTCACAGTCTCCTTGGTAACCGAGCCCTTCTCCGCTGGGCTCTTGGGAGTGGGGGGCTCTGGTAGGAGAGGCAATGTGGGGCAGGACCGGGCCCTTGAGGACCATGCAGCCACATGGGGAGAAACAACAGCTAGAGGAGGTACTCTGCGGAAGACGAGCTCCCATTCACCAGCCGCCCGCAGGAGAAAGGACATCTGTGGGAGTAGTCAGGGCCAGGCCGTCTGCAGAAAACACTTGGGGTCTGGCCGCCGTTCAAAACACGCTTGTGATCTTGTTAGCCTGTTTTCCTGTCCTGGGCTCATATGACGACAGTCTAGTTAAGCATTTTCAAAATGTAGATTGGTTATGAAATCAATTTCATGGGTCGTGACTGACATTAAGAAAAAAATCGTAGAGAACATGATAGATTGGACCAGAACAGAATAGAAAAGAACAGTTGATTGCAGTTAAGGCTAAGTATTGTTTGGTGAAATGTCTTTCAGTTAGATGTGTGTGTGTGTGTCTCTGTGTGTGTGTGTGTAGCTATATACGCATATGGGAATACTCGATCACAGTGTGAGATACATTTATTTCTAAAGGTTGTGATCAGAACATTAGTGATTGTCTCCGAATCTTCTGCACTCTGTTTATTCTTAGCTATATCCCTTTAAAAAATTACATCACTATTTCTTTCCGTGGTGAACTAACCTTTACTGAAGATCGACCCTGTGCTAGGCTCTTATCCTGTCTTAATTCATTTGATTCTCTGAAAACCTTCTGGGAGAGGTGGTCATGTTTACCGGTGGAGAAACTGAGGCTCAGAGAGGCGGTGAGGGTCATCTGTCAGTGGCCATTCCCATCAGGATAGCTGAGGACACTGGGGAGAGGAAACTGTGGCATCCAGGGGCACCTCAGAGGGATCTCATTTGCCAAAATTCCTGAAAGACCTTTAAAGCGTGCTTTTCTTGTTGGACCCTTTCTGCTGAAATTGGAATGCAGGAAGGGAAAACTTGGAATTCCCTAAGGCTTTGTTTGAGGACCAGCTAGGGGTGCGCTGAGGTCTCAAGGTGTGAGAAGTCAGAGTCAAGCAGGGCCCCTGGGGGGCTGCTCTGATCCTTGAAAGTGCACAGGAATTTGGGGAAAGAAATGAGGAATGGCGAGGAGACCTGGGGGGACCTTGCAGGTCAGACAAGGATTTTTGGCAATTGGCCACGGCTGGAGGGCAGGCTGGGACAGCTCCTGGCCCTGCCCCGCCTGGGGTAGGCAGAAGGAGGGGGCCAGCCTCCTGGGGCTTCCTCCCTGCGCCTGCCTGCCAGAGCCTGAGGCTTCCCTTCTCTTTCAGCGTAGCCACACGGATTGAGCAGAGGAAGAAGATGAACTGCAAGTCGTTCCGCTGGTACTTGGATAATGTCTACCCAGAGCTCACGTGAGTACGGCCCTCAGCTTGCGCATCTGGCCTGGCTGGGGGGCCAGCGGTTTGGGGGACCCCCACCCTGAGATCGCCCCATCTTGGGCAGTCCGGCTCTTTCCAGCTATCGGTGTTTCATCTGCATGTGAAGGCTCTGCGGGGGGGAAGGGGAAAGAGTTACAAGTAAGACGGGACAGGAAGCAATTTTTTTTTTTTAAGATTTTATTTATTTATTTGACAGACAGAGATCACAAGTAGGCAGAGAGGCAGGCAGAGAGAGAGGGGAAGCAGGCTCCCTGCTGAGCAGAGAGCCCGATGCAGGGCTTGATCCCAGGACCCTGAGATCATGACCTTAGCCGAAGGCAGAGGCCTAACCAACTGAGCCACCCAGGTGCCCAGGAAGCAATTTTTAATAGACTGGGCCACAGAGCCGGAAATGGGCCTTGTCCCCACAGGGAAACAACGCTGCATTACGTAGCAAAAGCTGCAGAAATAAAGACTCATCCCTTTTGACTCTGTTCTCTCCCTTCTGGGAGTTTATCCTCAGGAAGTAAAGCAACCGAAGCAAAAAAACTATTGACAAGAGCTGTTCATTCAGCGTAAGCTTCTTGGCTGCTATGAAAAATCTAGAGATAACTAATGATAAGGGGTGGGTTTAGTGAGTCCCAATGCGTGGATCTGAGCAAACAGTAGGCGTCCATTAAGATCTCAATCAGAGAGACTGCAAAGCCCCAGGGAAATGTTTGCTCTGACAAACTGGAAGTAGACACAGATGGGGGGCGCCGGACCCACAGCTGCTTCTGAGCGTGTGTGCAAGCTCCCAGGCTAGGGGTGAAGTGAAGGCTGCTGTATGGCCATGAGGCTTCCTTTTTTCTCATTTCAAAAGCCTTCTCAACCACCTGGCTCATGGCTTCATTTCCTTCGGGTCTCGACTCAAATGTCCTCTTTTGGGGGAGGGGAGCTCCCTGAACAGTCTGTGTTTGCAGAGCACCCCCTTCCCCAGCATCCCCTGTTTAGTCCATGCTCACCACCCTCCAGCGTCTATGTGGCCAACTCATTTCCTTGCCCCCCCCCCCCCCCCGCAACGTGACAGTAAGCTCTGTGCGGGTAGGGGTGTGATCTGCTTTGTTTGCTGTTGGTGTCCAGCCCCTAAGACAGGGCCTGTCACAACACAGGCACTCGATATGTATCTTTAACCAAACAAATTGCATGGTCAATAAGCCTTAATAGTAATAACTCGAGAATTAGCGTTCTCCTTTCTAGAGCTGTCACCGTAGGGAACGGGTAATTCCATCAATGTCAGTCGCAGCAGCTTTCCAGAACACTCCACCCCTCCGAGCCTGCAGGTCCTCGAAAAAGGCAACTCCCTGTTCTTTAAAGGCAGCTTTGTTTTTTGGAAAAGAGCCATAGTTAGGTTGTCGCCAAGTCCAGTGAAGAAGGCGATTACCCCCCATAAGGTGATCCTGGCTCCCTGATAGAGCATGACAAGGACTGAAACAAGTCAAGAATAAACTGACACTGGGAGCCAGTTTCAAGGATTTCAAAACAGTTCAAGCAAGAGCAACATCTTTTATTTATTTTTTTTTTAAGATTTTATTTGTTAGAGAGAGAGTGTGTGTGTGTGTGCACAAGTGGGGTGAGGGTCAGAGGGAGCCCGATGCGGGACTGGATCCTGGGACTCCAGCATCACAACCCGAGCTGAATGCAGACGCTTAATGCCTGAGCCACCCAGGTGCCCGAGAGCGGCATCTTTGAGAAGAGCTGGCGGCCTGGATGAGCCAGCCCCCGGATGAAGGCTGTGAAGGGAAAGAACATTATACGTTTTATAAAAATATAATAAATGGACCACTTTCTCCAGTGGCCACTTTTAAGGGAGGTAGTTTCATTCAGACAGGTCATTTCTGAGGCAAAAAACAATCGTTTCTTTACATCCTGTCAGAGTTCAGACAACACTGGGATGGAGCCCCGGGCTCTAGACCTCGGGCAGGAGCTGGGAGGCCCATGGGAGACACGGGGATGACCGGGAACATGCCTTTCCTCTCCACACCCAATCCCCATGGACAGGGTCTCATGTCATCCCCTGAGGACTGAGAGAAAAAAGTGTTTTATAGCTACCAGAAACCTGAATCCATGACAAGACAGGACAGTGGATGAAACCAGCTACGTGAAGTCAGGAGTATGAGTCTTCTTCTGTTTCTTCTGTCAGTGTGGGGAGGTTTTATAAAATGATCCTGTGTCGGTAATGTAGAAGCCATGCACCTCATTCCTGTCCAGGTTACCATCCCCGGTCCACTCTCCAAGTTCTGCCCGGGGTGAGGGGCCAGCAGCGGCTCAGGTCATTGGTGAGGAAGGACTTCTGTATGCCAAGTGATACAAGCTCTCCTCCAAACAGGGGAGCCTAATGGTTGGCCCCACTTGCAGACGGTCAGTGGGGAAAATGAGGTGGCAAAGGGAGAGGCCTCTGTTTTTCTAGGCCTGCCTCAGTCCCTGCACAGCTCTGCCCCCTGCAGACCGGAGTTCTGCTGGCCTCAACAACAGCAACGTAGTCCTTTTGTTAGGATGTCAGGAATAGTAGGGCAAGCTGTGCACACCACATGCGCCAGGGCACTAAGCGCACCATGGATATCGTACATTTATTCTAACACTCCCTGGCAGATGGCAATAAAAGTCTTCTAACAAGACCAGTAGATTATGATAGTTCTCTAATAGATGGAAGTAAAAAGTCTCGAGGAAGGGACACTTTTGCTCTTTCTACAAAGGTATTCTAAGGGCTGATGGCTGCCCCACTAGGAGGAGGCCCACAAAGAGGGAAGCAGATACAGATGTAGTCGGGCTTAGCCAGGAAGCCGAGGGAGGGTGGTAGAGATGACCGTGACAGCAGCTCCAGGGCTGGGACCACAGGGACACCTCACGAGCCACTGCGGGTTTGGAGATTGTTGCCCAAGCCTCCCCCCCGGCCCCCAAGTATCAGTAGCCAAGCCTTCCTGCCACTGGCTGTTGCCACATGTATACAGTGCCCACCTCAGCTCTGGAAGCCGACCACCCCGCACATCTCCCTGAGGACAGGGCCAGGGAGAGGAAGCGCACAGAAGGATCTGGAACAGCCTGGGCTGCATTCCTGAGCGGGTCCAAGGGGCCTCAGCAGGCATCTCTTCTCCACAGGGAGGGGTAATAGAACAGGTTGCCCCTGGATGAAGCAGAGTAGGGGGAGTCTTTGCATCCTAACACCCTCGCCCTCAGGAGAGGATACGAATTCAAATCCTGCAATAATCGGTTGGGTGCTGCAAACCAATCAGGTGGGCAGCCGTGACAGGCTAGGGAGTTGTGGGGACAGTGGCCAACTGGCATGCAAAAGCCCGTCCCCCAGGGGGCAGCACGACCTTGTGTTAGTGCCTTGAGTGCCTTGTGGGAATCCAAGGTTCTGTGTGGCCTCATCTTCCTTTTTCTCAAGAGAAGCTGGATTCAGATTTCTTTGTGTAACCTTCAGATTTTTAATATTGCCAATTAGCTAAAAGCCACAACAACCATGCTATGTAGGACAGACAAAATGTGTTTGAGGCCAGAGCTTCTCCCCAGTCCCTGAATCAGAGGCCTCCCCTTGACACCTGCTGGCATGCGCCCACCCGGATCCCAGGACCGAGAGACAGGAGAGGGCAAAGAGCTTGAGGAATGCCATGCTCCGGCTGGCCTGGGGTTGTGTGGAAATTTGGACTCGGAGGGTCTGGGTTGGAGAGTGACTCAGAGGCTGGTCTGGGTACCCAGGACCTGAGGGTCCTGACTCCTAGCCTTTATCCTGTCTTTCTCTTCTGCTCCCAGCCCCTAACTGTGCTGGCTACTGGGAATAGAGCTGCCCTGAGGCCCATCTGCCCGGAGTCCAGGGGGATTATGCCAGAGCTCTCCTTTCCAGTGCCAAGCCTTAGAAAACCTGCAAGCAAGAGTCGGGGTGAGGGGTGGAGAAGGACTGGGTCCCTGGGGGCAATCTGGGTTCTTGACTATGGACTGTCCAGCCTCTAGGTGGGTCCAAGTCTCTGCTCAGGGTCAAGGTAGGAAAGACAGATTCTGATCCAAAGGAAAGGAGGATGAGGCGCCTGGCTCAAGTCAGTAGAGCATGCGACTCTTGATCTCGGGGTTGTGAGTTCAAGCCCATGTTGGTGTAGAAATTACTTAAAAAAAAAAAAATATATATATATATATATTTTTTTTTTTTCTCCCAAAGGAAAGGAGGATAGACAAGGAGCAGGGAGGATATAGGTGAAAGAGGACATAGGTGAAGGAAGTAGAAGAGGGAAGGGGAAGGAGAGGAAGTGGAAGATGCAGTGTTAATGGTTGGCAGGAGGGGAAGGCATCCAGAGGAGAAGGACAGGGATAAAGGGGGGCAGTGAAGAGTTGCAGAGAGTCGAGGGGGCTGGGCCAGGGGGTGGCAGAACACTACTGATAGGAGCCTTTCTCGCTGGGGAGGAGCTTGGCGGACTTGGGAACAGAGAGGGGCCTTGTGAACCAACTGACATTGCATCTAATCTGTCCCTGGGGGGCTGGGGTCATTGCTAGAACGGGACAGGATGGGGAGGGTATTTATAAAGGCTGCTTGGTGGGAGATGGCACCTGATGGGGGGCGCTGGAGGGTCCCCAGGCATTTCTGACCCCTCCCAGAAAGGAGGGGTGGTCCTTTTATTCAAAGCCTCAAGCACCTTTATATTAGGGGGTCATAGGGGGCATTTTATTATGGGTCATATTCATTATTACTTTTTTATATTTTATAATATATATTATATTTTATATCTTTTATATTATCTTTTTTATATTACTACTTTTATTAGACTTCCCTCTACTGACAAATTGGGAGCAAAATAAGTATTTATCTCTTTAAACGCCATATTCCCAGGAGGGATTGACCCTGATGCTCTGTGAGACAATAAAAAACCAATAAAGACGACTGAGAAAAAACATGAAAACATGTTCGGGACCATATTTAGCTTGGGAGCCAGCAGTTTTCAACCTGTGGTCTAGAATTATGCGAATTCTCAAGAGGGACCTGGCAGGAGGGTACGAGAGAAAGTGAAGGTGTCTTCCTGAGGCTCTGTGAGGGTGGGTCGTGGTTTGGGGTTTCTGGGGCGTTCCAACCAGCCCTGAGGAAGGAGGAGCTGGTTTGGTTGAGATCAAAGAATGCCAAAAGTGTTATGATGCCCCCCTCCCAAGCCCACTTAGGTTCTCTTTGGATAGAGGTAACAAGAGGGGGTTAAGATTAGGTGCATGGCCACACTCTAAGCCCCATCACTCGCTGGGGCCATAACCCAAGAGTGTGTGTGACCTTCTAAACCCAGGAATAGGGCACCTGGGTGGCTCAGTGGGTTAAGCCGCTGCCTTCGGCTCAGGTCATGATCTCAGGGTCCTGGGATCGAGTCCCGCATCGGGCTCTCTGCTCAGCGGGGAGCCTGCTTCCCTTCCTCTCTCTCTGCCTGCCTCTCTGCCTACTTGTGCTCTCTGTCAAATAAATAAAATAAATAAATAAATAAATAAAAATAAACCCAGGAATACAAGCCTGCATCAGCTGGGCCCAGCAGTCTCCTTGGGTTTATTAACCACAGAGTAAGACAATGTGTCATGTAGGGGTGTGTTTTGTGTGTGTGTGTGTGTGTGTGTGTGTGTGTGTGAGTGAGGGGGGGGGGATGTGTGTTTAAGCATATTTTCCTGTGCATTTTAAAATAATATTTAAAATATTTTGAAACACACCTGTTTTATTTAACAGTATGTTCTAAACATCTTTCTGTGATATCAGATATTCATTTGGAGTCATTTTCAATGACTCCGGGGCTTTCCATCCTACAGATGAAACGGGTATTTAATTAGCCTGTCCCCTATCATTGGATATCTATGTTTTCAGTATAACCAATCACCCTGCCAACAGCCCCAATATTATTGCCTCAGAATAACAAAGTTCCAGAAGTAGGATTAGGATTGTTAGGTCAAAGGTATGTCCATTATTTTTTGTGTGTTTTTTATTATTGAACTACAGCTGACATACCGTGTTGTATTCATTTCTGGTGCGAATGTGGTGAGTCAGCAATCTCTGCATTAAGCTGTGCTCCCACAATAAGCGTAGTCACCACCTGTCACCATGGGTCGTTATTAGGGTAAATTTGACCATATCCTCTAGGTTGGACTTTTCATCTCTGTGACTTATTTTACAACTGGGGGTTGGCCCCATGTAACCCTTTTTATCTATGTGTGCCCATTTTTGAGGCTTTGGATACACAATGCCACACTGCCCTCCAGAACTGCAGGGAAGGAGAAGGTTTGATCCCACAACTATTGCCAACACTGGGAACTGAGATCATCGATTGGTGTTGTTACACTAGAATACATATGAGATATTTTATATAAATAAAAATCTAGAAATAACGCATGTTATTATATATTATATTTCATGCACATAGTTATGGTAAACAGACAGTGGGAACTCTCAAATATGTATTTCCTTAATCATTAGTGAGATTGAACGCATTTTCCCATTTGTGGGTTTTCAGTTTGCCTCTCTGAAGTGACCTCTTTCCTGTCATTTTAAGATGTCATATTCAGTCCATATTTAGGCCTCAGTCTCTCACCCAGGTTTTCTTCTTTCTGGTCTGGGGAGCCCTGGGTTTCTGGTCTGAGCTCTTTCCCCAGGGTTCTCTCAGGCTCGGCCTCCAGGGCTGCCTCTGGGGCTCCCACAGCAGCTCAGACCCCGTGGGGCGAGACTCAGTCTTCCCAGAGGCATCCCTGTTCCTTCTCCCGTCCCCTGCCCTCCTGCCCCTGCTGGCTAGGCCCAGGGCCCCTTCCCCGAGACTGAGACCAAGAGCATGGTTCCCTGGGGAGCTGACCAAGCACTGCCCTTACTCACCCCCTGGCTGAGAGGTGAGTAAGCCTAGAGAGGGCAGAAGACAAGCCTGATTGCTCCCTTTTCTCTCAGAGTCCCCGTGAAGGAAGTACTCCCTGGCATCATTAAGCAAGGAGTTAATTGCTTGGAATCCCAGGGCCAGGACTCGGCTGGAAACTTCCTGCTTGGAATGGGGATCTGCAGAGGGTCTGCCAAGAACCCCCCAGCACCCCAGGTAAGCTGCTGAGGGCCTTGAGGTTAGAATCAGGAGGGGGGAAGGGAGCCTGGGTCATTGTCCAGGAGTTGGGGTGGCAGGGGAGGGGGCTTCCCTTGGCTTATTCTCATTTTATCTCTGCTTACACCCTCCACAAGCCCACATTCCCAGAGACCACGCATACTGTCCCCCCCAAACTGCTCCTTGGGTCTGCTTCTGCCACATTTCCCTTTTCCCATCTGTTGCACAGTTGCCCTCTGGATACCACCCACGTTCTTGGAGGGAGAAATGCTACTCAGAGGGCACCTGGGTTCTCTCCGGGGATGTGGCTATGGTCAGCATGAAGCGTGGCCAGACATCCAAGACTCCTGTGTGTACGTGTGTGCGACACAGGAGGGTCGTGGAATCCCCTAGCTGCCCTGGTCCTGTCTCTCCCTGTCTCCCCTACCCCCCATAGCAGCCCTTGGTACATTCCGGATTGCTCTCCGGCCAGCTCCAGCCAATCCTTTTATTATGGAAACTTTAAAACATACAGCAAAGTTGAAAGAACAGTACAGTGAACACCCATATATTCACTCATATTATTTAGAGAAAATTGTCCCAGCAGAGTATTTGTCTTATCGTTTACCCGCTCCCCTTCCCTCACCGCATCCTTGGACTTGGCCCTTCCGGTCCCTGTCTTCTAGGCATGGCTGTTCAGTGACCATCTCATCCAGCAGCAGGGGAAGTGCCTGACTGCCACCTCCACCTCCGTCACCCCAGGCTCCCTGGTCCTGCTGCAGGGATGCAACCCGAGAGAGGGCAGGCAGGTGAGTCTCCTTACCCACTGGGGTGTGCAGGCTGGGTGGCAGCTCCTGGCAGGGGAGCCCTGGGCTGAAGCAGATGGACTCGAGCCCTTCCAGAGGGAGGGTCAGTCCAAGTCAGCGGCCAGGTCCAATCCGTTGTACTCATGAGGAAACACTTCTTCGAGTAAATACTGTTATGTGTCCATCCTGCCAGCCTGTGAGCTCCACAAGGGCAGGGGCCATCTGGCTTGGGTCCCTAGCCCCTGACAACCACTGCAGCCCAGCTCAAGCTAGCTTTGACCAAGAGCTGGTGATGGGAGTTTTACACAGATGGTCTCACCTTACCCTTGAGCCACCCTGGAGGTTTGGGCCCTTGTGCCATCCTCGTCTTATTGGTGAGTCGGGCTTGCTGAATTTAAGAAACAAGTGTCAGAGGAAACCCCGCTGGGAAGGGATGGAGCTGAGATTCAAGGTCAGTGTGACCCCTCAGCCCACGGTCTTAACCCAGAACTTAGTAGATGCTCAGTAAGTATTTCGCTTGTGGCTGCCAGGAAAGTGAGACCAAGATGCCCCGATTTCCAAGCTGGCATGACAACCTCACATGAGCACTGCCTTTTCCACTTGTCAAACCCTCAGTCACCCTGTCTCCGTGAATCCTGGAAGTCAGGCCAAGCCCACCCGTCTGGGAAGAAACTGGTATTCCGAGAGAGGATATCACTTGCTCAAGATATGCAGCGGCCAGTGGCAGAGTCAGCCCCCTTCCTGGCTGGGGGGCGGGGGGGAATCCCTCTGCCCAAGGTATGGGACATAAAGGCCAGAGGTCTGCTCCAGCCCTTCCACTGCCCACACCGCCCGGGAGCCTTCTCTCCGTGCTTGACCCTGGCCAGCCGGCAGGACAGTGGAGGGCTAAAGAGAGTGCCTGGCTGCAGGGTTTCCTCTCACCCTTTTCCTGTTTGCCTGGGTCAGCTCTTTCTTTAGGGATGACTGGCAACTTGCTATGCCGTTCTGGAAAAGCAGCCAGATCCCCTCCCTCCAGCCTCTGAGTGTGTGTGAGAGAGAGAGAGAGAGAGAGAGAGATCTGCTGGCTGGGCCTGTTGGACCCTTCTGACATGGTTCTGACTGGCAGATGACATTTGTCCTGCTCCCTCGGACTGCCTGCCCTCCGCCCCTGCCCTGCAGTGAGGGATGTCCTCAGGTTCTTCTTCACTGAGGGCAGCAGACCTCTCCCAGGGTCAGGCTTTGAGCCCACTTGCACCCCTCCTTGCTGAGGACAAGCGAGGAAGTGGCTCCTGAGAAGGCCCCCACTTCCATAATTCTCTGGAGCTCCATCTACTCTGCTCCTGCAAGGCCTGCCAGGCCCCCAGCTGCATCTGGGCCCCCCGGGCCCTCTCCTCCCAGAGGATAGGATGAGCAGGTCTCCCATGCTGGGGCCTTTCAAAGCTAGGCCTCCCTTCTCGGTCCACCTCCAGCTTCCACGGCCGCTGGGCGTCATGGATCTGAGCAGCTCAATAGGATGGAGTCGGCAGCCCCAGCACCCCCACCTCTCTGGGCCTCGGTCTCCTCCCTGCCCGCCTTACAAGGTGCCTGCCGAAACAGAGGCTGAGGAGATAGGAGAGGGCCGTGAGGGGCGCTGTTTCTCTGACCAGGCCCAGGCCTGAGTGGCCGGGAGAGTGCTCAGTGGCACGGGTAGAAAGTGAGAATCCCGTGGTTTGGGGGGTACCCCCGGGGATCCGGTGATCCCTTCACTCATCCTCACATTCCCACTTTATAAATAACACTGCGCTGGGTCCCTGCCCATGCTTGGGAATGGACGGCTCCTGTTGGCCATGGGCAGAAAGGAGGACAGGGTCCAGCGAAGCCCAGGAGAGTGGGGAGCATGGCCAGCCCCTCCCAGGAGGTCGGGGACTAGAAGAGCACAAAGCAATAGGATGCTGTGAGTTCCAAAGGGACCAAGGCCCTGTCCTACGCACTGCCCAAATTTTAGGCCAGGGACCCCTCTCCCCTAGGGCTGCGTGGGCACCCCACAGGCCCACATTCCCAAGGGGAGTCCGCACCCCCCACCTTCCCTCCCAAGTCAGTTCGCTTCTCTGCCCACCCCAACCCCTGCAGCCCTAGGCCCGGCCCTACCCCCACAGAGCGGGGGAGCCGGGCGTTGGGGGGATGGGGGCTCCTCACTTCCTATGCCGAACAGGCGGGATACAGGGAGAGGAGAGATGGACAGACAGATCTCTCTCACTATTTATATTTCCCTGAGCCTTGAAGCCTGGGCCAGCCTCTCATCTCCTCCCCTGAGTCTTCCAAAGGACACTCTGTCCTCCACCCAGGCACCCCCAGATGTTCCACAGGAACACCTCTTTCCCTTTCATCAGGTCTGGAGAAGGGGAGGCCCAGGAGAATACCGTAACGAGGACCCCAGGCCTCCCACCATCCCGCAGACCCTACTCCTCATCACTGCAGACAAGGTGCCCCCCCCCCCGCCCCCGCTCTTCCGGCTCTTGGCCACCTGTTGCATGGTTACAGGCCAGGCCGGAAGCTCTGAGCTGCAGGGAGAGGAAGTCTTGTGGGAAGAAGCCGTAGACTCCCGTGCCCGCAGGGAGGAGTGGGGTGTGCTGCAGGGGTGGGGCTAGCCGTCCTGGGCAGGGCCTGGGGAAACGGAGAGCCAGAGCCCCACCTCTTGGAGGGAGCAGCAGCTCCGCCCCGAGCTGCCCTAGGCCACACAAGAAACTGGGCCCCTGTCTAAAAGGAAGCTAGAAATGCAGATTTTCATGGGACAATGAAGCCCAATTTCAAATATACACTGTGCAGGCCCAAAGAAATACAGATTCATTCGGCCCACGGACTTGGAGGTAGACTTCTGCTGAGCCATGGAGACAAGTGTGCGTCAGAAGGGAAGGGGTTTAAGGCTTCTCGGGGCCGGGGAGCTCTTGTGTCCGGGGCACGGGGGCGCGTTGTCCTGGGGATAGGCCCCTTACATCCGTGCACAATGAAGTTCTGGACATTATTGTTAATCTTTGTGTTTTTCTCCCCCGTCCTTCCCCCCCAGAGATGGAGGAGAAAAGCCTCTTTCATCCAGCACTCGGTCAGCGGCCTCTGCCTGGAGGCCAAGCCCGCCCAGCTGGTGACCAGCAAGTGCCAGGCCGACGCCCCGGCCCAGCAGTGGCAGCTGCTGCCGCACACATGACGGTAGCCCCGGGCCTCCTGGACCTTTTGCATGAGACTTCGGGACCGGAAGCGGGTTAGGGTGGGGGAGTGTAAAGCCGTTCCCATCTCCTCACATTTCTGCCGGACTCATCAGCAAACACCCCTGCCACGACACACGTCTCTCCAAAGCTTGTTTGGGGCGGGCGCGGGGAAGCAGGCCCCAGTGCGCTGGCTGCCAGCCTGGCCTTGCCCCAGAAGAGAAGGTCAGGATGCTGGACTGCTGCTGGACAGAGACTGGGCAGACCCCCCCTCACCCCCCGGCCCTTTGTCCCCTTCCCTTTACCCTCCTGGGGTCCTGCACAGTGTTTGGGGAGCTGTCCCCCATTGGCTGGGGAGAGCAAGGACAGAAGCCCACACGGGGCCCCTCCTGGGGCACAGGGCCTACCTGTGGGATCGTCATGAGAGGAGACTGTGGACAACATGGATGGGGAAGCTGAGGGCTGGACGAGGGGCAGGCTGAAGGCAAGTGGAGAACAGGAAGCAGGTGAGAAGTTCGGTGGCCTGTCCCAGGCAGGTGCTGGGTTGAGTGTGGGAGGGATGGGATCTGGAGCAAAGGATGGATAATTTGCAGAAGGACATGGATGGAAAAGCAGCAAAGCACCAGAAGAGTTAGTTTCTTCCCAACAACCTATAGTTCCTCCCAGGCTGTGTCAGTCCCTGGGCATTGTGCCCTCCATGTGCTCTGGTCTCCACGTTCCTACCAGAAGCTGCAAGAGCCCTCATGGGCAGCCTTGGGACCCGGTTTATGAAACAGATCCCACTTCTGTTTGGCTGTGCGTCAGGCCAAGACCTCTTTCTTGGGCCTTAAGACCAGCTGGGGCCGTGTCCCCTCCACCTGGGCCCATGGTGATGACCCGGTGAGGGCAGGCAGCCACCGCACACCACAGGAACAGCCCCATCCTTGTTAGGCCTTTTGACTTCTACCTTCTCGAAAGCCTTTACCTCTATAAATACAGCGTTGGGATGTTGAAGTGGCTGGTAAGAACAGGACCTCCCTTCTGGAGCTAAACATTCCCCAAGATTTGGGCAGTAAGTCGTGGAGGCTAAGCCCCTCCCCACTGCAGGACGGAGGCCTGAGAAAGGGTGGGTTCCCACAGTGAGGAGGGAGGCTGGCAGGTGGCTCCTGTCTGTGTGCAGAGCCCCTAGTTCCTTCTCACAGCCACTGGGCCCACGGCCTGGTCTTGGAAACGTCCCTGCTATTTCCCATTTCCTCTTCCCCAACCCTGAGGCTCAGGCAGTGTGAGCTTTGGCAAAAGACCAGGAGTATGCGGACCCCTGGGTATCCCCCTCCCAAAGCAAATCAGCCTGGGGCTTCTAGGCAGTTCATGGATTCCACAGGGCCTGGGACTCTCCTGAAATTGTCCCCCAAATCGTGCGTGTGTATGCATATGTGCATTTCCTAGGGAGAGGGTCCACAGATCGTCCCAGCTTCTTGCCGAGGTCCATGATCCCCAAAGGGCTGAGCCTCTGCTCTGGACTAAAGTGACACCACTGCCCCCCCCACCCCAGCTGAGCTGCCCTTCTCCCTCCCTGGCATTCCTAGACTGCTAGTTCCTGCTCCCCAACGTGGCCCTCAGGCCAGCAGCCCCACCATGGGGGTCTCAGTGGCTTCCTCTCACGCCCCCGGCTCTCACCAGGCCCCCTCAAGCAGTGCTCCTGGGCCCCAGCACGGGGCCACCATCTCCTGTCCTCTGTCCCTGTGTTTCCTCCACCCCCATCTCTGTTGTGCACGTCCCCCCCACAGGCAGCATGGACCCTTGGGGATGGGGAGGGGGGCACAGCTTCCTTCCTTGAATGTAAGGGGGCTGCTGCTGGGAGAAGCCCCTGAGAGCCCCCTCCTTCCCGGTGTTCAGAGTGCACCTGTCAGCCATCCTCTGTGGGACTCAGCCCCGTTCTGTTCTTGCTTTTCCTCTTCTTGACCAAAGCACGTGCCACTCGCTGTCCCCGAGGGCCTCATCTTTATAAAACACACACCTGGAATAAAACCACTTCTCACACGTACACGTGCACCAGCGCCTTTCTCTCTCTTACTCCAAAGCCACCCTCCCCCGCCTCACGGGCAAGTTGGGGCCTTGATGGTGTGAAACTGAAACTGAAGTTGCTCGGGTCTCACCCCCTCCCATACCTGACAGCCTGTTCCTCTGCACCTCAGGGCGTCCTGGATGCAGCTCCGGGAAGGGGACCAGCAGGTGTCCCTGCTGCTGCGGCAGCCTGGGACCAGAGGCCCGCTCCGGCTCCATGGCCTCATCTCGGGACCCTACTTGGGCTTTGAATTGGAAGCCACGGGCTTTCCCTGAACGCCTGCTTTTTGCCAAACCTCGCTCCTTCCCTGGGCAACAGCCCCGACCTCACAGAACTGCCCTCCCCCGCCTCTACCACGCAAGAAGGCAGTGGGGAAATGCAGGTAGGAATCTTCCTGGGTAGATTCAGCAAAATAATTCCAGAAGGAGTCCTATCAGCCCAGCCTAGTTGACTGGGTAGCAGATGCTCTGCCTAATGTTTCCATGGAAACCAGCGGAAAGCCCCCCAGCGCTCGGGTGAGCAGAAGCTGAGCCTTAAACGCTGCCTTGGCGCACATGTGCACTGTGACGGGCAGGCTCCCTGCCCTTCCCTGCGCGCAGCCGTTCCTGCCCCCCGCCCCCACTTCAGCGCAGGGCCGCTCTTTTGGGGTTCCCAGAAATTCTGACCACCATGCTCCGGGCTGGTGACCGTTCCAAGCTCACAGTATGGCTGCAGAGCCCAGCTTGGGCTGACTGGGCATAGGTAACAATTCACTAAAGACTCTGGCTGTAATCTCTATCTGTCCATCCTCTCAAGGAACACATCCCATTGCCTACCTTCTCAGGCCTCTGTCCTGGCCAAGCTGGGCCAGCTCCCCACATTCCTTCTGTTTTCCTTCCCAGCCTCCAGGGGCTCTGGTGCTGCTTCTCCTGAGTCCTGCTCTCTTGCCTCCTCCAAACCTACTTCTCTGAAGTCCCATTTTTCTCTTCCACCCCGACAGGTGGGGAGGGCAGGAGGGACACGGGCATGAGGCCAGCCTCCCTTTTATCCAGGAGGGAGGGGTGCCTCTGTCCTTGGGCCTCTGTGACTTGCCTTCAGTTTTTCCCAGAGGCTTACCCCGCGCCCCTAAGGAGAGGGCTTCCATCTGCAATTGGGAGAGATAACATGGGCAACACCTGTCTTCCAAGGGGTCCGGCACCCCAGGCCTGTGGACAAATCTTCCATCACCAAGCAGGATGTGGTCCTCTCCCACCAAGAGAACAGGAGAGGAAACCTGGAAAGGAGAAACTACAGTTCGTGACACCCACAGCTTCATTCCCGACAGTGCTCCCACAGTCCTTGGTGTGTCCCTGCTGTGGTTGGGTCTGTTTCCCCCAGGGGGAGGGAGGGGTCCAGGCAGCTTCTCAGCTGAAAAGGTCTTCACTGCTGGGCAAAGAGCTCAGGTGAGGCAGGTGGGGGCCCTCTCCTGGACCCACAGCTGGGCTGTGTGTGCTGCCAGGACGGTGAAGGCTCCAGAGCCATCTGAGGACAGCCTCTGCCGTGGGACTTGGCCCCATGAAGTATGAGGAAGTGTGTAGATGGAGTGTGGACCCCAAGGCCCTCATCAGCCAGTCTGTCCCCACTCTGCCCTGTGGCCACGTGGTCTTGAGTCCCTCCTGTCATCTCTCAGCCTTGGGTTCCTCACCTGGAGGAAGGGGTTGCTCCTAGCCCTGGAGGGGTTTTGTGGGGAATTATTAATTCCACAAGAGCAAAGCATCTCTCTAAAAGCCTAGTAAACATGGATTCGTGCCGCTATTAATAAACATTTTTGGAGCGCCTTCTACGTACTGTGTACTTTACCAGGGGTGGTGTCACAAACATAAACAAACCAGAAATAATCTCTGCCCTTAAGAACATTCTAGCAGGAGACATGGACAAAGAAACAGGCTCCTGGGATACCACATGATAAAAGCCACAGGGAAGGCAGGAACTATGGAGGCAACAAGGAGAGGCCTCTTGCTGGGGGCGGGGGCTGGGGGCCAGGAGTCCTGGTGCTCCCTGGACAGCTGCATATGACCTTCTGGGCAATGCCTGCTTGGGCTGGGCGGAGGGCAGGCTGGATGTGGCGTGGCGGGATCTAGTCATGCTAGCCGGGCTGGTGGCTTGGCAGGTCTTGCGGAATTGCCTGGGCTCGTCACCTCGGTGCACACAGCATCGTGGGGATATAGACCAGCCTATAATCATAGGAGGATTCTAGAAGGAAGCTGTGGCAGCCGTGTACACCCAAACAGATAAACCCTTTGCTTCTTGAGCTAAGGACCATTCCTCCAGGGCTTAGTCTTCTTTGGTGAGGCCAGAGAAAAGGATGGGGAAATAGGTAGCCTGGAGAACTGGGAGGTTCTTACCTGGAAAGAATGAATACGACTAACCAGGTGGTGTTCCGGAAAGACTTGTTTTCTCCTTCCTCCTCTGTTCAGCTTATCTCTGGTGCACTCAAGCCATCTGAAAACCGAGCCTGTCTCTCAACAATTTGTCTTTCAAATAAATGTCTCTCAAGATTTGGCCCCCAGATAAGCTGTGGCAATCACAGGAGGTGCTTGTAGGCATGTTTGTCTCCGGGGTCCCCGCCCCCCACCTGCTGACTCCGAATTTCCTTGTGTGCCCTGCAGCCTCGGTGACACAGATGCCGCTGGGCTCTTCGACCCTCTATAGCAGGAGGGACACCTGGAGGCTCAGGGAGGAGGAGCCATGCAGGGGGCAGTCAAGATGAGCCCCGGCTCTGGGGCGCCTGGGTGGCTCAGTGGGTTAAAGCCTCTGCCTTCGGCTCAGGTCATGATCTTAGGGTCCTGGGATTGAGCCCCGCATCAGGCTCTCTGCTCAGCAGGGAGTCTGCTTCCCTTCCTCTCTCTGCCTGCTTCTCTGCCTACTTGTGATCTCTGTCTGATAATCTTTGAAAAAAAAGATGAGCCCCGGCTCTGGACTGACTACTCCAGTACTCGACCTCACTATGAGCAGGAGAAGCCAAGAGGAAGGGAGGCCACCCCCATGCTCCTTACCAGCAGAAGGCTGTAGGAGCCGGATATCTGAACCAGAACGGGCCCCTGAGGAGAGCAGGGATGGAGGGATGCCCCCAGCTAGGACACTTCATCTGAACAAGAAACCAGGGCTGGCAGGAGAGTCTGGGGTTCTGGGTCCAGGACAGGACCAGGAGGGAAACGTCTCCGGATGTGGTGGCTTGGGCCTCCCCTGGGGCCTCTCCCCACCAGCCCCCCGCTGAAGTCCCCAGCTGAGTCAGAGGCAGCTTGCTGAAGTGTGGGTGGTCCTTAGACCCCACAGCAGTCTCAGACACTGCCACTCACGTTGGCAAGGGTGGCCCTCGCCCAGGGATGACCGCTCCCCAGAGCCTCATTCTCTGTGGCAGTAGGAGGGCGGGGAAGGGTAAGGTTAGATCGGGTCACAGTGAGAGGTGGGGGCAGCAGGTGGAGCAGCAGGGCGGCCCCAAGGGGCTTTCTCCTGTGTATACAGTGCCACCTTAGCCCTGTGCTCACATCCTGCAGCCGTCAGGTGGAGACTGATGGCCTCTTGCATTATGGGGCATGGCCGGCAGGTGAGCAGGCTCTGGGCAGAGGTCTGAAGTCCTCAGGGATGCCTCTCGTGGATCGTGCAGTCTCTTACCCCTGTGACGTCTTCACCATGAATGTCACTGAGCCCACGATGATGTGCTGAGTGCCAGCCCCAGAGGATATACAATGGGCTCAGAGAGTCCTGCAAACCCCCAACAGTCAACGCTGTCCACTACTAGACACCAGAGAGCCAGGCCAACCTCAGCTCCCGCCCTGTGTCTTTCATCCTGTGATCCAGCCACACTCACCTGTGACATTTCTGGAAGCTGCTTTCTGCCTTCTCTTGCCTGTGATTGCTGCTCCTTCCACTTTCCATCTTGTCATCTCTATGGGTCGATGCTACCCGTTTTTCCAGTCACATGGCTGCTTCCACAAGGAAACATTCCCAGGTCTCCCCCTTGTCTGAGGGCATCCCTCCAACGTGTTTCTTCAATGTCTTGGATGTTCCGTCCAGCCGCAGTGCTCACTGTCCTCCATTTGCTGTGATGAGGACTTGCCCTCTCGGGTCCTTATTTGTCCTCTCTTTGCAGTCACACTGTAGCTCTTGGATAACAGGACATGTGTCTGCTCCCCGCAGCCACAGCTCTGAGCCTGGCTCTCAGAATCACAGTAAATGTTGGCTTGCCAAATGAATGAACTCACGGATTCTCCCTGGGCTGTGTCTTTGTTTTGTTTTGTTTTGTTCTGTTTTAATGACAAGGCATTTTTACATTTAGGAATTAGGACAATGCATACAGAAAGTCCCCAGTCCATATTTGTTCATTTCCCCCCTCCGGATAAGCTTGAGATCTTCACGGCTCTACCCTTGCTAGTTAGTTGTCTCCAAGCCCTCAACAGCGAGGCGCTGGTGATGCCTTGGGCTGCCACGGATGGAGCGTTTCCTGGATACCCCAAACTTGATACTGCTACAGGTGCTGGTCCCCTATGTCCCCTGGGATGGAGGTCCTGGTGTGCCTACTTCCTGGATGAGGGAGCGGGCGTTTGGTCAGAAGAAACTTGCCCAAGGACAATAGCGAGATTTGAACTCGGTCCCAGAGAAGTGAGCGTTGTGCAGGCCCACAGAGCAGCAGCATCAGCAGCATCCGGGAACCTACTAGCCATGCAAACTCTTGGGCCCCACTCAGACCTACTAAATTAGAAACCCATCCCCAGAGGCTTCTGAGGTTCACTGGAGTCTGAGAGTCACTGGCTTGGTGACTAGGATGGGTCCTGGTCCCCTGACTGGAGGGCATGGGGCACCACCAGGCACAGAGCCCTGGGCTGTGATGGATCTCTCTGGGGTCAGTGCGGGAGTGGTCAGAGACAAGGGCCAAGGCTCACTGCTGAGCCCCATGCCCCATGCCAACCTTGCTTTGTGTGATTTATGAGTTTCTGTCCCAACAGCAGCCACAGAAGGCTGACGTGTTTGTAGACGAGCTCTCCCACCCCAGAAGGTTCATTAATCAAGGCCTCAGTAGTGGTGCGCCCCCCCAGCCTGGAGGATGGGCAGACGTTCTATTGTGAATGATATGGCTCAGTCCTTTCTAGGGACCACCTGAGCGGTGACGTTCATGTACTCACCAGTCACTGAGCCTCCCACATGTTCACTTCCTCCTCACAGCAGTTCTGCTGGCTGAGGATTCTCATTACTCCTCCATTTACGAGCTGGGAAACTGAAGCCCAGAAAGGCCAGCACACCTGCCCACGATTACCCGAGCCGGAAGGGGTAGAGCCAGGATTTGAGATCACGAAGTCCACCACAGGCTCCCTGCCCTGCACCGTGCTTTACTGCCTTTCACATCTGAGCTCACAGCCTCGTACCAGCACCTACACTCGTGTATTGTTCTGTCCCCGCCCTTGCACTGTGGAAACGGAGGCCCCTTGCAAAGCTCTCAGTCTCAGCCCAGAGCCCATGGCGTGGGTCCCGCCACCCGACAGCCTTTCACAGCTGATCGTGGACACCGGAGGGCAGGCGTGGCCAGGGCTGGCTCATCACCTACAGGTGCAGGAAAGGCTGCGCGGCCCATGAGCCCCAGGTCACAGGCAGGGAATCAGGAGCACCAGATGCCATTGACCAGAGAACGCGACTGTCCCTTTCACAGCGACAGAAGCAGTGCTGCTGGCTCTGCCCGGCACAGGTACCTTCTCCAGAGCTCAGGGAGGTGAGACCCTCCGCAGGACCTGGCCCCACGGGCTCAGGGCTGCTTTGCCGCACTGTCTGCTTTCTCTCTGTGCGCCGGCCGGGGCTCGTTTTCCAAACGCATTCTTTCTCCTTTGACACTAGCCTTGTGCTTGTGTAGGTCGCTTCTCCTTCTGCAGGCCCGCCACTTTGGCTCTATAACCCTATGGCAGGGAGCGGAGGGTGCCTCGTGAAGCCCAGGGGATCACCCACACTTTGTACTGGGAGCCTGGGTCACTGTGTGCTCATCCGGCAGCTGGGCTGATTTTAAATTTACTCTACGCAAACGTATCCATTCCAGTTACTTTTGGCTGATTGACTGGGTGCCGGCAGAGGTGGAAGGGAGAGTTGTAGCCTTGCAGTAGGAGAACATTCACTCCAGCTCTGGCCCAGCCATCCATGAGCTGGGTGACCTCCGCCGAGCCACCCAGACTTCCTGAACCACAGCATCCTCAGCTGAAAAATGGGGCTGACGTGGGGGAAGACGAGATGAGAATATGTGTGTGCTCAGGCCTTGAAAACTGGAAAGTGTGGGCCGCGGTGTGGGAGCCACGAGGGAGCGTTTTTCTGACCCTGGGGCAAGGCTGTGGATTTTCCAGATGCTGAGGACATGCACCAGCCATCAGAGCTCAGTCATGGGGGCCTGCAGGGGTCGGAAGCTAACTAGGAAAAAGGACTTCAGACTAGTGGGGTAAGAAAAGGCTGGGAGCCAGAAGGGAGACTGAGGCAGGAAGAGTGGCTCTCTCTGGGGTCTTCAGAGCAGAGCTGCCCCTCTCTCACCCACGTCCCCCACCCAACATGGAGTAGATCTCATGGGGCCTGCCCCACGGAGCAGAAGAGCTGGGGACTGGGCTGACTGTCCTCACCGAGGGCCTCTCTGTCTGTGGAGGACACACAGGATGAGGCCTAGCTACTCTCAGAAGGCCTCAGGGAGGATGACCAAGCCACACTGTTGAGAAGGCCCCACAGATGCTTGTCAACGACACGGAGAACGCCATGGCTGGGAGCCCCCTTCCGGCCCAGGGTTCAACCCACTAGCAGGACAGAAAGAACCTGGGCTATGGGGTCAAACCTCGAGCTGAAGCCTGGCTGTTTCTGCTAGTAGCTCGGCCACACGTGGCAAGTTACCTTCTCTTTCTCAACCTCAGTCCTCTCACTGGGGAAACAGGGAGACTACCACCCACTTCTTAGGGGTGTTGTGAAATTTGACGAGCTGACAGTTGTGGAGGGGTTGGCGTAAAGAAAGAAAGGGGGGCACGGTGGCCAGAGGAGTGTCCACCCTCTTTGAGGGGATATTTGTCTTTTCACAGCTGGACCACCAGACCGTCACACACAGAATACGGTCAGTAAGTGTTTGTGAATGAATGAATGAGGCAGCGAATGAATGAATGAAGCTCTGTGTGAGGCAAATGCATGTCCCTGGGAAGGCCTTGACTCCAGGCTTAGCCCCAGCCCTTGCCCAGGGTCCCCAGGACTCCAAAGGGAGCATGTATTCAAGATAGATCCACGTTAGCCTAGTTAACTTTTTTTAAAATTTTATTTGACTGAGAGAGAGCACGAGTAGACAGAGAGGCAGGCAGAGAGAGAGGGAAGCAGGTTCCCTGCTGAGCAGAGAGCCCAATGTGGGGCTCGATCCCAGGACCCTGGGATCATGACCTGAGCCGAAGGCAGAGGCTTAACCCACTGAGCCACCCAGGTGCCCCTAGCCTAGTTAACTTTGCAGACTGACAAGTCCTGGCAGGCGAGGAACTGAGAGCTGGGCATATAGGTGTCCTTTACAGGAAAGCATGCCGGAGACCATCCCTTAGATTCTCCACCCCCATCCCTACCCCCTGGGTCGGGGGTCTTCCTAGAGGTTCTTTGAGCGTCTGTGCTGCCGCCTTTGACCGTGAGTCACGGTCGTGTTGGGGGTGCTCGTGTTCTCCTATACTCCCACTAGCCTGCAAACTGCGTAAAGAAAAAGACGTGTCCACAGCGCCTGGTACAGGCCGAGCACCTGCCAGCTGCTCCGTAACTGTGTGTTGAGTGAATAAAGGAGTCTAATAAAACTTGCTATTCTCCTTGAGGGCCCAGACGCTCAGGTCTTGGAACACAAGGTCTGGGACACATGGCAGTTTGCTCTCAGCTTTCTCTTCTAATCTGGCTGTTGATTCGGGTTTTTAAAGAATCGGGTGAGGTTTGACCAGTGAAAATTCCTTTTCATCAGTCACAGGAGACCCAGCATTTGCAAGTTAATGCGAGATCGGTGCCTGATTAAACAATGCATGTGAGGACAAGGGGAAACAGCAGAGATGATGTGGCAAATTCAGATGGGGATGCCCAGACCTGGGGAGAAAAGTGCCTTACATACTAATGAACGTGTCAAAGGCTAAGGCAGTGAAAACTGCAGCTTTGGGATTATCAAAGGTTTTAGTTTAACCTGACAGCAGAGAGAAAGGACGAAGACTTCTCTGCGTACCAAGCTATGGTCTTCCTGAAGCTTTTTGGGCCAGGGCCAGGTCTCAGCTCAGAATATGGAGTCTTTAGTTTATTTGCATACAAATTGCTAACATCAACAAAGTCTTCGCTCAAGCAATTTTTAAGTACAATGTTATTGCTTCCCTGAAGGCTATAACTCCTTGGTTTTTCTCAACATTCTTCTCACTTAGCAGCCATTCGCTTTGAGCCAGATCTTTCCAGCCCTGGAGTGTCCGGGGGAGTGGAAGGAGCCAAAGGAAGGGAGCACACAGAAGGGAGGAGGTGGTTGAGAGCAAATCGAACCTGCTTTTCAGGATGCCCACAACTGGACCTAAGGGTTTTAAGTTTTATTTTGTTTAATTCTCAAGCCAACTTGGTGGTGGTGGTTGGCGGCGGGGGGGGGGGGGGCGGGGGAGGTGTTGCACACTATTACCATCTCCATTTGTAACAAGGAAACTAAAGTCGGGAAATGTTCTATGAGTCGTTCAAGGTCACACAGCCGGGAAATGGCAGGGCCTGGATTCCAAGGATGTCTGACTCTTAGAATTACGTTCTTAGACTAAAGATCCCTATAAATCACTTACCTTTTGTAACTCTTTAAATATATAAGACAGTCCAGGTACGATTTTTTGATAGTGTGGAGGAGCTACTGGCTTGTCCCTGAACTGTATTAAACTCTGAGTGTGCTGGGGACGTTTCAAGAGTTATCAACGGGGTAGGGCTGGCTACGTAATTTGTGGGGTTCAGTGTTAAGTGAAAACGTGAGTCATCTCATTCACAAGTTCTTAAGAATTTCAAAAATGATGAGAGCAGCATAGGTCCCTCGAAGCACCAGGCCCCGTACAACTTTTAAGTGCTTAGGTTGTATGCCTGTGAGGCTGGCCCCGACTCGGGGTTCTGGGTGGAACCTGGCATTAGGTCTGGCACATGATAAACATTAAACATGTTGTCTAACTGAATGAACCAATTCAATAAGTATTCGTCAACTGTTACGAACCGCGCCATGTTCTAGGCACAGCAGATACAGCGGCAAGCAGTACATGTCTGATCCCGCAGCCCATGGAGCATATATTCGAAAGACAGGAAAACAAGTGAACTGAAAAACGTACAAGAGCATTCCAAGATACCAACCGGTGCAATGCAGAAAAATAAACAGGGCCAGTGTGATTGTGTTGCTAGGAAGGTAAGAGCTAACTTTTTTTTTTTTTTAAAGATTTTATATATTTATTTGACAGAGATCACAAGTAGGCAGAGAGGCAGGCAGAGAGAGAGAGAGGAGGAAGCAGGCTCCCTGCTGAGCAGGGAGCCCGATGCGGGGCTCCATCCCAGGACCCTGAGATCATGACCTGAGCCGAAGGCAGCGGCTTAACCCACTGAGCCCCCCAGGCGCCCCAAGAGCTAACTTTAGACGGGGCAAGAGTTGACATTTGACACAAGACCTGAGCGACGGGAGCCAACGGGAGGATTCTCTGGGGAAGAGCGTTCAGGCAGAGGGAGCAGGGAGTTCAAGGCTTTGCAGGACGGGCCCTTGGCCCTAATTAATGGATGAGTGTGTGGAGTGGCTGCATCCCCATCGGAGTCCCTGTGTGGTAAGCTAGGACCCTAAGGCGTGCCCCTCCATCTGTGACAGTCCCCCGCCTACCTGTCCCTCCTCATGTGCTCCTCACCCTCTCCGTGTCTGTGGCAGTCTCCTTGGAATTCTGCAGAAGCACCAACCTCTTTCCTGTTTAGAGCCTTTGCACCGCAGATCCTCTGCCTACGACACCTGACAACCACCCCCCGGCCCCGTGCCCGCCCCCCTCTGTGTGGATCTTTCTCATCTTTCGGATCTCAGCTTATGCCAAGCCTTAGAGGGGCCTCTGCCCATCCAAGCTCAAGGAACTCAAAACACCATTCTCTCTTGGGACACCCTAATGATTTCCTTCATAATGGTAGCCACGTTAGGGTCTAGTCTGGCCTGTCAGCACCATAAGGGTATCATGGACCAGGGTCATGCCGATTTCATTCACTATGAACCTGAACTGAGGTAGTAAAGACAAGTTGACCCCCAAGCCCCTCACTCCTTTTTACTGGAACCAGTGTTGATAGGCAAGCGCAGGTGAGAGTAGCTCCTTGGTGCCATTTCTCAATTGATTAGAATCACTAAATGATTTACCAGTTAGTCCACAAACATAAACTGAGAACCAATTATTTGGAAGGTACTAAAGATTCCAATATGAAAGATTAAATTCTTCCTTCAAAGAACAGGGATTATTGAAGGAGGTGGATAAGTCACACCGGCAATTTCACACAGTATGATAATAGCCATGATGGAGGACCGTACCAGCGCTCAGAAGCTAGATAAGTAGAGGATTTGGTGATCACGGAGGGCTTCCTGGAGGTGGTGATGCCTGAGTTGTACCTTAACCTATGATACCTTAACTCTAACCTAGATTAGAGTATGTGGGCCTTGAGGAGGCAGACATGCCCATTAAAGGCAGAGAGTGTGCAAAGGCATGCAAGAGATGGTGTGGCATAGTCGTGGAGCTGTACAAAGTGTGGCCAGAGCAGGAGGGAGGGCGACTGGTCGGAGCCAAGTTTGACAAGTGGGCAGATGTTAATCATGAGGGACTTGGGGTATTGAGCTACAAATTTGGATTTTAAGAGTGATAGAGAGCTGTAAGAATTTTAAGCAGGAAAGTGACATGATCAGATTTTTCATTATAGAAAAACCTCTCTTCTGTGACGGGATAGAAGACAGACTGGGAGAGAGTAGCGGGGGAAGGGGGCAGCTATACTTGTCAGCAGGCCTGCCCTTCCTTTCCTGGAACATGTGCCTTCCCTCATGCTGTGGACCAGAAGCTTCTGTTTTGTTAGAGACTGTCTCAGTTATCCATCGCTGTGTAACAAATACCTCCTCCCTTAGGGACTGACAACAACTGGCATTTATTTTCTCCGAGGTTCTGTGGGGCAGGGATCTGGAAACAACTTAGCTGGATGGTTCTGGCTCAGGGATGCTCGTGAGGTGGGAGTCAGGGAGTCAGCCAGGGCTGCCTTTGTCTCCAGACTCAACCATGGCTGGACAATCTGCTTCCAAGCCCAATCATGGGGCTGTACAACACGGCAAGCTGGCTGCCCACAGGGAGTGGTCCACGAGAGTGAGGGAACATGAAGATGGATGTCACAGTCCTTTTATGACTGAACACTGGAAGTGAGGTGCCATTGCTGCGGTGGATTTCTGTTCCTCAGAAGAGAGTTGTTCCTAAGTGCAGCCCTCACTGAAGAGTAGGGGTCCACACAAGGGAATGACTTCCTGGAGGTGCGGATCCCTGGGGGTCATTCAGAGGCTGCCTACTACACGGATCCCACTTTTTCCATCGGTCGGGTGACCCACGCTGGGTCAACCAGAACACTTCCTTGGGATTCGTGAACTCAACCAGAAAGATGAATGTGAAGCGAAGCTCAGAGACTCTGTGGACAGCCATGTTGCCCACTAAGTGGAAGAAGCTGGTCTTTGGGAAAATGGAGCTGACCTCTAAAGGGGGTCAGAGATCCGAAATGGTAGGCATTCCCGACTGTCCATGTTTCTGGCTTTATTTGACCCTGAGATTCAAGTGTGTTCTGGCCGTTCCTGTAGTTTGGACTCTGACCCAGTGAACCACACCCCCTCTATTGCTGCCTCTGCCATGGGTGGCCGGCAGCCCTATGGGAAATAGAAGGGCTGTTTTGGATGGGGTCAGCAAGGAGGGCTGATGAGTTCCTCTTGAGCCGGCATGTGTTTTCAAGACGAGTGCCTGCTCTTAGGGAACAGAAAAGTTAACCTACCTACATGAGGAACATTCATGTTGTTGCCTCCTTAACTCTGACCTTGTGACCAGCTGAATGCTACAAATACCCACATTCAAACCACATTGACTCAGTAGAGAAAGACCCAATTTTGCAAATAGGCAATGCTCACAATCCCCTTGGGGGACTGGTTGGTCCTTGATTAGGAAGGCACTGAAGTTAGCATGAAAAAAATCAGCTGTCAAGTGTCAGCCTAATGAGTCCTTCTGACTCCTAGCACAGTTCCTTTGGTCCCCTGTAGGATGGCTCACTTCCCAACCAAACTGAGGAAGGTTATGGAGAAGGATAGAGACGCTCGAAATTGGGTATGCAGAAAACACATTTGCTGTTCTCTAACAGGGATGACGTGTCAAATGCAATTACCCACGCTGAGGCTGAGCAGAGTTGACAGCTTTTTAAAAACTGGAGATGTACAGCTGTCGGAGGTGGGTATGCCCCTTTTACTGGCCATCCGTGTCCAGTTGGAAGCAGACAAGGGAAATGGCTAAGCAAAGGTGGTTAAATTCCCCCAGAATGTAGTCTGAAGTGCTGGCTCTGTTTATATCCCTGAAGGAAGTTCATTAGCATGTGTCAGAAATGCAACTTCAGGTGCCCACCGCACCCTCCCAGGATGGCAGATTGCCAACCTGACGCAGCACAACCAGCTCAGCTCCCAGAGGTCCTCCTGCCTGAGTGGCCAAATTGTAGAGCAAAGGCTTCATTTGTGACCCAAATATGTCCTACTTGGAGAATGGGGCATTCCCTCCCTGCCATTTCCTCCCACCGGCCTCAGGTGGTGGGGGAGGGAGCTGGGCAGGGTCCAAGGCTGGAGAGTCATGAAGGGGAGGCGTGGAGATAGAGGAGTGAGGGCCCAGTGCTCCTCGAAAGCCTCAGACAGGACCAGACTGGCCTTGGAGTGCTAGGTGCTCGCCGCAGAGGAGTGAAGACAGGATTGTCACTGCATTCTCAATGGTTTTTGTTTTTCACTTTTCATTGTGGAAAAGTTCAAGCACGTCAAAAAGCAAAGGAATTAATAATGCTCACCATCCAGATTCAACAATGATCAGTTTATGACTAAATCTTGTTGCATCTACATACTTCTTTGTTTTAAATGGATTTATTTATTTAAAGATTTTTTTTTAAGATTTTCATTATTTATTTGATAGAGATCACAAGTAGGCAGAGAGGCAGGCAGAGAGAGAGGGGGAAGCAGGCTCCCTGCTGAGCAGAGAGCCCGATGTGGGGCTCGATCCCAGGACCCTGAGATCATGACCTGAGCCGAAGGCAGAGGCTTTAACCCACTGAGCCACCCAGGCGCCCCGCATCTACATACTTCTACTGGATTATTTTGAAACAAATCACAGATATTATGTCATTTTATCTGAAAACATTTCAGTACCTCCTCTAAACGATACCTTAAAAAAATAACAATACCATTACCAAACCTAAAAAGCTTCACAATAATTTCTTAAGGCTGATGGAACCCATACTGGTGAGAGGAGGGCTCTTGCACTCCCTTCTTTTTCACCCTTGATTTCTAGCAGGAACAGTGGATCAAATGCAAAACAATGGGGAAAAAAAGGCGAAGGTGAAGGATCAAAGCAAGACAAGATTATGCCCACATTAGGAACATCACCCACGTATTTTGCAACTTTGATTGTTTTATTAATTTTTAAATTTCAATTCAATTTAATTAACATATAGTGTATTATTTGTTTCAGAGGTAGTTTAGTAATTCATCTGTTGCATAGAACACCCAGTGCTCATTAGGTCAAGTGCCCTCCTTAATGCCCATCCCCCAGCTACCCCATCCCTCCAACCACCTTCCCTCCAGCAGCCCTGTTTCTTTTCTATAGTTAAGTCTCTTATGGTTTGTCTCCCTCTTTGTCTTATTTTATTTTTTTAATAAATAAAGACTTTAATTTTTTTAAAGTAATCTCTACACCCACTGTGGGGCTCAAACTCACAACCCTGAGGTCAAGAGTTGCATACTCCACTGACTGAGCCAGCCAGGTGCTCCGCAACTCCAGTAATTTTAAAACATTTCTTGAAAGAGTTTAATATAGAAGGTAAAAAAGACAGCGATCCTTGCATTTTTATCAGGCCTTCTGATGTTTCTCAGGGCTACAGACAGCCCATTAGACAGCCAACAAGTGTTGGAAGGTGAATGACATTCTTTGACCCGCTGGTGCCTGGACTGCCAAAGTGTCCTGGGCTTCTGTGAAGGTACAGGGATGACTTCATGGTAACGTGAATTTTTCTCAACTTCTTTCTGGTAGTATTGTTTTAAATATTTCTGAAGAATAAACTTAAAGTACAACATGTTATATACACACACATATATGTAAATATGCATAAAATTATCTTTTTATTTTTATTAACATATAATGTATTATTTGCCCCCGGAGTATAGGTCTGTGAATCGTCAGGCTTATACACTTCACAGCACTCACCATATCACATAGCTCCCCCCATGTCCATAACCCCACCACCCTCTCCCGACCTCCCTTCCCCCAGCAACCCTCAGTTTGTTTTGAGATTAAGAGTCTCTTATGGTTTGTCTCCCTCCCAATCCCATCTTGTTTCATTTTTTCCTTCCCTATCCCCCAAACCCCCCACTCTGCCTCTTAAATTCCTCGTATCAGGGAGATCATATGATCATTGTCTTTCTCTGATTGACTTATTTTGCTCATTATAATACCTTCTAGTTCCATCCATGTCATTGCAAATGGCAAGATTTCATTTCTTTTGATGACTGCATAGTATTCCATTATGTATACATACCACATCTTCTTTATCCATTCATCTGTTGGTGGACATCTAGGTTCTTTTCCATAGTTTGGCTATTGTGGATATTGCTGCTATAAACATTCGGGTGCACGTGCCTCTTCAGATCTGTATCTTTAGGGTAAATATCCAGTAGTGTGATTGCTGGGTCATAGTATAGCTCTATTTCAACCTTTTGAGGAAACTCCATGCTGTTTTCCAGAGTGGCTGCACCAGCCTGCATCCCCACCAACAGGGTAGGAGTGTTCCCCTTTCTCCACATCCTTGCCAACATCCATCGTTTCCTGAGTTGTTAATTTAGCCATTCTGACTGGTGTGAGGTGGTATCTCACTGTGGTTTTGATTTGTATTTCCCTAATGCCGAGTGATGTGGAGCACTTTTTCATGTGTCTGTTGGCCATCTGGATGTCTTCTTTGCAGAAATGTCTGTTCATGTCCTCTGCCCAATTCTTGATTGGATTATTTGTTCTTTGGGTGTTGAGTTTGATAAATTCTTTATAGATTTTGGATACTAGCCCTTTTATCTGATATGTCATTTGCGAATGTCTTCTCCCATTCTGTCAGTTGTCTTTTAATTTTGTTGACTGTTTCCTTTGCTGAATATACGCAAAATTCTTAAGAGTTTGTTTTGAAATAGAGGCACCTGGGTGGCTCAGTGGGTTAAAGTCTTTGCCTTCAGCTTGGGTCATGATCCCAGGGTACTGGGATCGAGCCCCACATTGGGCTCTTTGCTCAGCAGGGAGCCTGCTTCCCTTCCTCTCTCTCTGCCTGCCTCTCTGTCTACCTGTGATCTCTGTCTGTCAAATAAATAAATAAAAATCTTAAAAACAAAAAAAGTTTGTTTTGAAATAATAATAATTGTAAAGCTTTACAATTGTCCCGAGGATTAAGATAAACACTGAAAATGAGACGTAAACAGCACAACCACTATTGGAGTAGCCAGTCATATAAATGTTTACCACGTGAAATCACCTTAATGGTGAGGAGGAGAGAGGCCCATGATGGAATGGCATGGAATGGGAAGTCAGAAGCTAAGTGGGAGGACATGCTTATGCAGAAGGTGGCCAGGTGGGGGGGTGTCAGAGCCCAGGTGGAGTGAGGAGGCTGTCCATGGTGGGGGGAGGAGGAGCCTGAGTGATCCTTCGCTATCCACAGACTCTCAGGACAACAGGCGTTATGTTGAGCTCCAACAGCAGCTCACTGCTGGGTGGTCCATTCAAAGGGTAATACACAATCCTTTATACCAGCTGCACAACCCCAGTATCTAGGTTGGTCAATTGCAGGGATTACTGGGCAATATTCCAGTGATTATTCACATATGGGCACACAGGCCTCAAATACTCTATTAAGTAGAGCTCATTAGCCTCTTACATGAAGGGAAGGTATAATTTTTCAATCCAACTACTTGAACAGATCCAGAGAGGACCTGGCTCAGAGATGCCACCAAATGCTGGAGATTCAAGACTTCCTACCTTGAGAGATCCCTAAGAGTTGCATCACGGCTTCATACTAATGAGCATTGGCCCTCAGTGGCCTTTCGGTACCTGTACCTTCAGATCCTTTCATAACACTCCTCTGAAGGGAGTATGAGGCTAACTGCCCTCCCTCACAACTGCAGTCTCCTATGGGGACTTGCTTAAAAACTGGAAGGGCCTTATGGTAATCCTTCCTGGAATTGCATTACAGGTGGAAGGAAGTGGAGACCATGCTTCCAACAAGCATCTGGGCCCACTGTCAGTGTCAAGGACAAAGCAATCTCTGGAATGCCCACGGCCACTGGGGAGAAGTGGCCCAGTGTTAGATGCTCCTCAAATTGTTCACCCTACAGCAGGTACTAAGACTCAAACATACTCGTTTTTTCTCAAAGACTAGAGGGGCAATATAATTGGCCAAGCCTGGGGGGCCCTAGAACAGAGTAGGTAATCTACAACAAATGCCAGTAAGTAGAGTTAGCATCACCATGGCAACCCATCCAACCTCGGGCTTCCAAGGAAAAAACCATGATCTATTCCATTTCTCTTATAGTCCAAAGACCTTAAATTCAAACTTCTGTGGACAAAGACATAGGGCCTGTCTCAGTTAAGTGATATAATCAGTCCTCATTAGCCTTCTCCCCACTCTCTTGAAAAGCATAAAGAAAATTACCTTTGGCACAAAGAGGCTTTTAAGCCAAGTTCTTCACAGCATGCCTCAAATTGAATATCTAGTTAAAGCATGTAATTGTAAAAAAAAAGAAGTGTGCTAGGTAAGTTGACACAGAATCTCTAAATGTAGCTGAAAGGACTACCACTGTCTTCAAAGGTAAGATATCTCTTCTTAGATCAGGCTTCCAGGTAGAGAACTATGTAGTGTGGGAGACAGGAAAGTGAATCACTAAGAAATTATCTCCTCAGGTTTCTATCACTGAAATTCCCCTCAGACCATCATCTAGCCTCTCTTAACTTCTGTCCTGAATGTCTTTGTGATTTCCATCTCTCAGCCCCTTCTTCTGTCTTAGCCCCTCACTCACCTGCCTCCGTGTGCCACCTGGAGCTTGGCAGGTTGTTTTTGAAGCATAATGGCCATCCAATGTTACATTACTTTCAAAGTTAGCCTTTCCACATCATACTTGTACCTATGATTATGTACATTTTATAATAAACTTTTAAAATCGTAGATCCTTCCTCTACTCACATTACTTATATACATGGACAAATTGCTTTTACACATTAAAAAAAAAAAAAAATCTGTCCTTCCAACTCATCATTCCATAACACCACTTACTTCTTTCAAGTTCTCAGTTAACTTTGCCTTCCCTGCCTGTTCCTATTTCCTGGGCTCTTCACGGCAAATTGGTTTTTGTCCTCATGTTACACTCCTGAAAAAACTGCCTAAATTCCAAATCCAAATCCTTTACACAATTCCTCATCTTACCTGTCTCACTGAAAAATTCTCTTGACTTGGCTTCTGGGACATTAAGTTCTCCAGTTTTCCAATCTCATCTACACAGAGCAGTGAATTTCATCCTCCTAATGCAGATTTGACAGGTTTGCTTTAAAAATCTTGAAAGATCATTCACAGCCTACAAAGTTAAACTCTGTGGCTGCGTGTTCCAGGCATTCCCCTACCAGCTTTCCTGGCCTTTACACCACCGCTCACCTAAATACTTACTTTATTCTGGCCACGATGGCTTCCTTGCTCTTCCTCAAACATTACAGTGTTTACTGCCTCGTTATTTCTCCTGTCCTATTTTCCTATTTTCCAAGTTTAGCCACTCTTCAAGGTCCAGCTCAAATGTTACCTCCTGCGTGAAACTAAGCTAGATGTGCCCTCTCACACTTCTCAAATACCTGTGGATGAAGGCTTACCAAAACTTCTGCCCTATGGCCAAGTTTGACCTTGGGCTAACTTTCTAGCTCTGTTCCTAAGAAAAAAATATGGTGGAATATATTACTAGACAAGATCGCTGATGGTAAAATGACCTGTGATCACTTATGCTGAGAGTGGGTGAAAACTACAAATTCCTGATGGGAAGGTAGAACTTTGTGCTTCCCTGAATGCAATGACTTGTAACTGGGGCAGGTCTCTTGGTGACCTAGAAGCTAAGTCTATGGTGTTATGACAAGAGACAGTGGCTCCTGTTGTACACGAGGCTTCTAGGCCGGCATAGCTCTGGCACCTGAACTATCATTTGTGTGTGTGTGCGTTGAACACTTCTTGGATTACTGTGTGAACTGCCATGGGGACTGCGCCAATGGAAGAGAAACACTCCATAATGCTGGGCTGGCAAGCTGTTTTATGTCTTGTATGCTTTTGATTAAACGGGTGACAAATGAGATCTATTCAGGTCTTAGGAATCTAAAAAGCTTCCTTTGACAGGCAGGGATCCATTATTTAGCTCACAGCTATTCGTTTTGGGGGGCCCTACTCACCTCAAGATCTGAGGTTAAGACCATGTCTTTTTCAGCTAGTGAAATCTCTGTGGTTATGCTGTGTGATCTGGGTGAGGGACTTGAACAATCTGAACCTATTTTCTCACCATTAATAGAGGAACAATTATTTCCAACTTCAAAGGGCTGCTGTGTGGATTAAAGAAGATGTATGTCAATGTTTCCTAAGTAGGAAATGCTGTGTCTAAGGGGTAATGTTAGGAGCTTTACACCAACACACAAATTAATCATCTTTCTTCTAAATGTATCTGTACAAACGTAATGAAATTTAACAATTCATTTATTTTTGCCGATTCTCATTCTGATCTTTGAAAAATTAGTAAAAACAAGTTTGATAAAGGAAGGGCCAAACTGTTATGAGGCTGATGTCATACTAAGAACTGCCCCACGCTCCTTCTAAGCCTGTCTGGTCTGCTGCTGGAAGGAAAACAGGCCCCAGCACTCCCAATGCAAATGACAAGAGTAAGATGCATAACTTGTCCAAGCAACGCCCAAGGGATTTAGTAAGGTGCTGCAAATATTTTAACCCAAGAACTGCCAGTGAAGTGAGAGAGTTAAAATCCCCCTTTTACACTCCTTTAACCTTTTAGATAAAATGCTGAGAGAAGGAACATTGTCAAGAAGTATCTTAGAAATGCTCAGATATATAAAATAAGATGAAGAGAATCAAGGATTTTGTAATTTGTCTGTAGGTTTCACTTGTAGGTGGTAGTGTGAAATATTATTGTATGAACAGTAATCAGACCTGTATTCCTTGTGGTTAGGAAAAGGCCAATCAATATACCAACTCTTAACAAGAGGGGAATGGTGGCTATAGCTTGGCCAAACCACTGAAGGTTTTATCAGACTTCACCTCCACGGTGAAAGTCTCCTTCTGTTCCTTTTCTGTGTGATTCTGGACGTAAATGTCTACTTCCACATTTACTCCAGTCCTATTCTTTCTTAAGCCTTATAAAATATGATCCGAAATACTGCTTCCCTCTCTTTTGCTCTCATCACCCAAAATCTAGGACTCAGATGTTTTCCACTTTCCTTAGAAAATAGTATTTTCCTCTGTAAGCTCAATAGAAACTGTATTGTATCTGAGTATCCAGGGGTCCCATTCCCTCCAGATGTGCTCTAGTTTTTTTTCAAAAACTGAAGCCAAGATCACATCTGTTACAGAAATAAAACTATATTGGCAGGACAGACCAAATGAAAAGCAAGACAATCTGACTTACTGTTGGATCTATTCCTTTTTTACTGAGAACATTTAAGCTTTAAAATTTGGCTGATTCACAGTGAAATATTAACCACAGCTATATGTAACTTAGTAAGTTATGCCCCTTAATTCAATTTTATTTTTTAGAAGACTTTATTTGAGAGAGAGAGAGAGAGCACAAGCAGGGAGGAGGAGCAGAGGGAGAGGGAGAGGGAGAGGCAGACTCCTTGCTGAACAGAGAGCCCGATGTGGGGCTTGATCCCCAGACTTCAGGGATCAGTGATGAGGCAAAGGCAGACACTTAACCGACTGAACCACCCAGGCATGTCAAGCACCCTAATTTTTTAAAAAAGATTTTATTTATTTGACAGAGACCAGGCAAGAGAGGGAGCACAGGCAGGCAAAGTGGGAGAGGGAGTAGTAGGGAGGCTCCTGCTCAGCAGGGACCCCGGGATCATGACCTGAGTTGGGGGCAGAGGCCTAATGACTGAGCCACCCCACTGTCCCCCAAGCACCCTAATTTTAATGATCCTTTGGTACAGTGATGACATTTTTTTAAATAAGATTTTATTTATTTATTTGATAGAGAGCACAAGTAGGCAGAGCAGCAGGCAGAGGAAGAGGGAGAAGCAGACTCCCTGCCAAGCAGGAGCCCAACAGGAGGTTCGATCCCAGGACCCTGGGATCAGCACCTGAGTCAAAGGCAGCCGCTTAACTTACTGAGCCGCCCAGGTGCCCCAGTGATGACATTTCTTAATAGAAAAACTAATCTACAGATAAAGTGAGCACACAAAACTACGAACTCAGAATTTCATTCTGCATAAAATAAGAAAAATAGTTAAGGCTCTAACATGGAAGTAGGGCTAGGGACATGGGGAAGGCCGATCACAAAGCCTCCAAAGAAAATGCCAATCTTAGGGAGTGTGTAAAGATACTGACTGTTGGTGAATTGTGAGAACAGCAGAATTGGGGAATGTTGGCACATTTGGGATGACTGGTACAGTACAGTGTATGTTCGAGTCACAATGAGATCAACACTCTTTCCATTAAAAAAGCAAGATTATCTTGACCTTTTCTTTGGTCTTTCCGTCACCCTCACACTTTCATACAGGAGTGGTAAATAGTGTTTAACTGCTGAAGACTATGAGAAGGGCACAAGAACCTCCCAGAAAGAGTACATTACCAAAACTAAGAACTAACCTGGCTGCTGCTGCAGACACGCTATGTCACCAGAAAAACCCTGCATAACATTTGCATCAATAGCAAGTACAAACCTTGGAGCTACAATCAAGACTCACTTATTAGCCTGGAAAAAGGAGGGGAAAGCTTGTTAGCTTCACATAAACCACAGTGAAATGTACTCAACACATACATATAAGGTTTCTCCAAATTCTTTGTGTGGCAGCCTAATGGTTTTGAAACGGATGCTTTCTAAGGAAATTCAATGTTCAGAGACCAAGAAAAAAAACACTCAAGGGGAAAATAAACTAAAGAACATTTATTCATTTTTTTCACTAAGACTTTATCTTGAGGACATAACTAAACTGTCACCACCCCCCCCACCCCAACCTGAAGAAGGGTTAGTACAGTGAATGTTATGAAGCAGATATGAACAGTTTGAAGGATTGGAACCAACATTAACTGACAAACAACCTCCATCTAAATTATCATAAAAATGTTTAAGTAAAAAAAAAAAAAAAAAGGTGGGAGGGAAGGGGGCAAAGGGGGTTTCAGATTGAACAAGATTCTCACATTTCATCTAATACATTCAATCCTGGCTGGAGTATACCAAAATGGAAACAGGATTACTATAATACAAAACTTCCACTACAGCACGCTGTACACACCTGTGTTCCAAGCCCACCCCCATCCCCCTACTGCTTCCAACTCAACTATTTCCCGGCCTGTTGAGCCTGCCGACGAAGGAGCACATAGATCTTCTCTTTAATCCAGTCTTTGTTATAGGGCTGGTATGTCTGGGTATCAGCTCGGTAACTGAGAGACAGAAAGGTAGAAATAGTTATAATAGTCAATTACTGTTGTGTTGTGTTTTTATTTATTTATTTTTAAAAGTTATTTATTTATTTATTTATTTGAGAGCGAGAGAGAGAGAGAGAGAAAGAGAGAGAGAGAGAACACAAGTAGGCAGAGCAGCAGGCAGAGAGAGGGGGGAAGCAGGCTCCCCGCTGAGCAGAGAGCCCGATGTGGGGCTCGATCCCAGGACGCTGAGATCATGACCTGAGCCAAAGGCAGAAGGCTTAACCCACTGAGCCATCCAAGCACCCTACTGTTGTGTTTTTAAAACCCTAAATTATAACTGCCCCATGATGGTACAGGTGGGCATGTTTATACATGAACTTAATGAAACATAAAAAGAGCCGCTCACATCACTGTTGAATTTTAAGTGATGTGAACTTTAGACCACCAAATACAAATTTACAGCAGAAAAAGAAACCAAGGTCTAGAAACCTTAAGTTAAATGCTCAATGTGTTACACATCTACTTCTTGACATAGTATGACCAGAAACTGTGTGTTCTTTCTCCTATCTATGGTTTCTTTATTTTTATGGTTTTCTTAATTATTAAAATACAAAAACCAAACACTGGTACAAACTTGAGATTTGCTGAATTTCTTTAGAATTAACTAAAACATCTTAAAAAAAACATGTTACTACTATGAAGACTTCTTCCCTATAAAGTGTTAAGGAAATCTTTTAACAGATACCTCAGGATTTCCCTTTTTTTAAAAAAAAGAGTTTATTTATTTATTTGAAAGAGAGTGCGCACATGAGTGCACAAGCAAGGGAAGGAGCAGAGAGGGAGAAGCAGACTCTCCACTGAGCAGGGAGCCCAACTCAGGCTCAATGCCAGGACGCCAGGATCATGACCTGAGCTGAACACAGAAGTGTACTGACAGCCACCCAGGTGCCTCAGGATTTGCTTTTTTAATTAATTAATTAATTAATTAATTTATAAATAAATAAAAGATTTTATTTATTTGACACAGAGAGAGATCACAAGTAGGCAGAGAGGCAGGCAGAGAGAGAGGAGGAAGCAGGTTCCCCAACAAGCAGAGAGCCTGATGCGGGGCTCGATCCCAAGACCCCGAGATCATGACCAGAGCCGAAGGCAGAGGCTTAACCCACTGAGCCACCCAGGCGCCCCCAGGATTTGCTTTTTAAAGTAAACCATACTACAGGCTCGTACAGAATTGCTGGAAGACATAACAAGCTTCAGAATAGTTCTAATCAGAAGAGGAGGGTCAGGAGAGCCAGGACTGGAGGCATCAGCAATGAGACGCCAGTGGACTCCAGGCATCCTGAGGCCAATGTTATCAATGAATAGCCAACCACTCAGGGTATCTGTACAAGACTCAGTACAAACTTTCCAGGTGACCTACCACTGAAATCTGATTGGTTAAGCATTAAAATCATTTTTGGGGTAAAAAACTAAGGCTAGAGTATAAAAAAGCAGACCATAAGTAACCAGAGATTGTACAAATACAAATCAGTTCAGTGTCTCAAAGGCATGTGCACCATGTGGTAGAAACACTACATGGCATCCAAGAGACAAAGATGCACTTTGCCTTAAAAAAAAATTAAAAATTAAAAAACCCACCAACCTTAGGGATACTTTAGAAAAACAAAATATCTAATTTATAATTAGTACTTATCTGAATCAACTCACTTAATCCTATTACAGCCCTATGAGTAGATACTATTTTTTAAAATTTATCTGAAAGCAGACTCCCTGCTGAGCTAGGAGCCTGATGCAGGGCTCCATCCCAGGACCTTGGGGTCATGTCTTGAGCCAAACCAGATGCTTAACCAACTGAGCCACTTAGGTGCCCTGCGAGTAGACACCATTACCTCCCCTTTCTTTTTACAAAGGAGGAAACCAAAGAACAAGCAACTTACTAGCTCAGTGATTTGGGCAGGCAGCGAAAGCTTAAAACACTCCTGAACCAGAGTCCTCACTTTTAACTACTGAGCTAGGAATCTATGCTCCAACTATTGGCATGAGAGACAAACTCAAAAGAAGGAACATTTTATACCATTATCATATTCTTCCCCTGAATAGTAAGGTCAGAATCTGGTTTATTAAAAATGCATAAATCTTCTAGTTTTACAAAATGCTTAACAAAATAAAATAAAGGGCTTACTAATCTCCTTTTGTTATAATGAGAAATATTCAAAAAAGTTAAATAATTTTCTCTGAATATTCTTTTTTCGTGCTTCCTAATTAAATAAGGGTTAATCTAGTCTACCTAAGATATGGTATAATAGACTACAATATTTATATCAATACTGGAGAAGAACTAAAACAAGAACAGAATTTTTTCAGAACTGTATCAGGGTGGGACAGACTTAAGATTTAATTATTTGGGGTGGGGGAAGTGCACAGTGGGGCGGAGGAGCAGAGGGAGAGGGAGGAGCAGACACCACACTAAGCACGGAGCGCAATGCAGGGCTCAATCCTGAGGCCCTGAGACCAGGACCTGAGACAAAAATCAAGAGTCAGATGCTTAAATGACTAAGCCAACTAGGTGCCCCAATAAAGCTTTCACACTGGGGCGCCTGGGCGGTGGTTAAGCATCTGACTTCAGCTCAGGTCATGTTCTCAGGGTCCTGGGACTAAGTCCTGCGTAGGACTCTGTGTTCAGCGGGGCGTCTGCTTGACCCTCTTCCTTTGCCCCTCGCCCTCAGTTGTGCTGTCACTCATGTTCTCTCTTAAATAAATAAAATCTTAAAAAACAAAAAACAATAAATAAAAACCCCTTTAATAATATATTTCATTAAAGACCAGACCTGAATCACTGGAATGTTTTGAGTTAGCTAAGTAAAACTCAAATATTCCAACAAAATACAAGTTTTCAACAGGAGTCACTGGTGAAACAGCAAGTCCTGGTCTGGCCCCAGCTATAATCCAGGAGTCACATGAAGTGCCTGTGAGTAAGACATATATATTTCAAAAACATATTTGCTCCTAGGAAGTATCTGGCATGTAATATTTGAGCACCTCATTATAAGGTATAAAGATCATCTCATTATAAGGTATTCTCATTTTTCCTTTGTCATGAAAACAGAATCATCTTAGTTTTAACCCAAAGTCAACTGCTTTAGGACAAAGACTTTGAGGGAGAAAAACAAACAAACAAAAAAACAAAAAAAACTAAAACCAAACCAAACCCAAAACAAAACAAAAAACCCCAAAAACCCCACCCCAAAAAACAAATGACTTTAGTTTAAGAAACCAAGATCAGGACTTTGAACTTCTCAGCATCCTTTCTGTGTACCAATTGCCATCAATTAGCAAAATTCTCAAGCTTCTCCTGCGCCTGTAAGGTTTATGTTGCCAAATTAACTTATCAGCCATATGTAGATGAAATATCACTACATAGTAGTCAAAATGCAAAGACCAGTGTCAGGCATAGAGTGACCACACAATACCATAGATCCCCTCAAACGGCTGGATGAACAACAGAAAAATCCACCTTAAGAGATATGGTGGCTAATACTTACACAAGGCAGCTGAGGTCTGCCAGATCGTCAATAAAATCAAACAACTGACTGATATCATATGTGATAGAGGGGCTGTTGGGATTCATTCTCTTCAGATGTTCTTCATACATTTTACAAACACCTACGAGAGGAGAAAAAACAAGATCTTACAACCCATAAACTTTAGATATGAACAGCATATATATAACATATATATAGCAATGCCATAGTGTTTTTTTTAAGGATTTAACTTTCTAAAGTAATCTCTACACCCAATGTGGGGCTTGAGCCTACAACCCTGAGATCAAGAGTCGCGTGCTCCATTGACTGAACCAGTCAGGGACCTCCACAATACTTTATTTTTATAAAGTTAGGCTGGGAGCGGGACGCCTGGGTGGCTCAGTGGGTTAAGCCACTGCCTTCGGCTCAGGTCATGATCCCAGGGTCCCAGGATCGGGCTTCACATCGGGCTCCTCGCTTACTGCTTCTCTCTCCGCCTCTGCCTGCCTCTCTGCCTGCTTGTGCACACGCTTACTCTCTCTCTCTCTGACAAGTAAGTAAGTAAATAAATAAATGAAATCTTAAAAAAAAAAAAAAAAAAAAAGTTAGGCTGGGAAAAGAACAGTAAGTTGGTCACTTTCGTTTTAGTTTGGCACTAGCAAATTTCTTTTAATTTTATCTATTTGCCAGAATGTTCAGTATTTTATGCCTTAATAATAAAATAAAATGATTACTTCAAGCCACTAGGTCTAAAAGAACTTTAAAGGCTTGTCATATGAGAGTTCAAACAAGTGATGACAGTGTGGGTCTTACCAAGTTTTTCAATAAATAAATATTCCTAAAGACTCAGAATAAAAGAAAAACAGCACATTTGGGAATGAAGGATGACAAACAGGCTTTTCTATCCTTTCAAATTTTGATACAATGCAAAAACAAATGAACAAAAAACTGGCACCCAGGAAGAGATTATGTTAAGAGTACTTTACTTAAGAGACGGGACTCTGGATTCAAAGACTTGAATTCTAGCTCTGTCCTTTACTAACAACTCCGTCCCCAGAACCCTACTTGTCAAATGGTGAGGATAACAATATTCTTGATGGAGCTATGGTGAAGGTTTTGCAAAACGGTGCATATAAAAGCATTATTAGCACGTGTAAGTGCATGTAAGTACTCAAATATAAATCATAAAAAAACAATAAAATGAACGAAGTCACTGATAGCAAACACACATTAATTATCTAAAGAGGACATTATTTAATTTTTATTCAGTGACATACTCTTGTTCCCACACAATGGAAAAATAACCTTTTCATCAATTCCCACTAACAAATGCTTTTAATACCACTATGATGAATGAACAATCGAATAAATGTCATCTGGGAAAACATGTCTTATCCTTTACACTCAGGTCTTTCATGTACCTATAAACTGACTTAGTAAATTTCCCAACAGAAAGTAATATTATAAAAAAAAAAGTATGGGGCGCCTGGGTGGCTCAGTGGGTTGAGCCTCTGCCTTCAGCTCGGGTCATGATCCCAGGGTCCTGGGATTGAGCCCCACATCGGGCTCTCTGCTCGGCAGGGAGCGTGCTTCTCCCTCCCCCTCTGCCTACCTCTCTGCCTTCTTGTGCTCTCTCTGTGTCAAACAAACAAACAAACAAACAAATAAATAAATAAAATCTTAAAAAAAAAAAAAAAGAAGTAATATTCAACTAAAGATCTATGAAAAGCTCTCGAGTTAGGGTTTTTGACTGGTACTGGCACACCACACTGTGATCCGAGAGATCACTCATGAGTTACTGAACAGAAAGGTTGAAGTAGAAAGGAAATAAAAATCAGCAAAATGGGTGTCCGCCAGTGGTGCGCCTCGGCCCGCTCATGTGGGAGCCATCGCTGCTGCTGTCCTCCTGCCCTCCCGGCAGCCATCATGTTGGCGCTCAACTCCTGCCTGCTGGGCTGGTTTCGCTCACTCTGCTGGAAAGAGGAGATGGAGCTGATGCTGGTGGGGCTACAGTACTTGGGCAAAACCACCTTCGTCCGTCAATGTCATCGCGTCAGGTCAGTTCAGCGAAGATATGGTACCCAGAGTGGGCTTTAACATGAAGAAAGTAACTAAAAGTAACATCACAATAAAGATTTGGGACATAGGAGGACAATCCCGATTCCGGAGCATGTGGGAACGGTAATGCAGAGGAGTCAATGCCATTGTTTATATGACAGATGCTGCTGATCGTGAAAAGATAGAAGCCTCTCGAAATGAACTACATAATCTTCTCGATAAACCACAATTACAAGGAATTCCGGTGCTAGTACTTGGAAAACAAGAGAGATCTTCCTAATGCCTTGGATGAGAAACAGCTAACTGAAAAAAATGAACCTGTCTGCTATTCAGGATAGAGAAATTTGCTGCTATTCAATTTCTTGCAAAGAAAAGGATAATACACGGGGCGCCTGGGTGGCTCAGTGGGTTGGGCCGCTGCCTTTGGCTCAGGTCGTGATCTCAGGGTCTTGGGATCGAGTCCCGCGTCGGGCTCTCTGCTCAGCGGGAAGCCTGCTTCCCTCTCTCTCTCTGCCTGCCTCTCTGTCTACTTGTGATCTCTGTCAAATAAATAAATAAAATCTTTAAAAAAAAAAAAAGAAAGAAAAGGATAATACAGATTCACACTTCAGTGGCTTATTCAACACTCAAAATCTAGAAGAAGCTGAAGCATCTCCTGAAGTCTTCCAGTCCTTCCTGGCTATAATCCTGGAATTACTGTCCATTCCTCTGAAGTACTTCCCAGAATACGGTCCTTCGAAACCCAGGAAATTGCCTTTTCCAGAGTTTATTTCTCTTGTGCACTGCTGAAGGTGTGTATCCCTAATCCCTCATAAAGAATCAGCTAGAGTTGTCATGATAAAGTCAGCACACACAGAAAAGCTTCTTATACATACTTGTCTCAAACAGTGTGTAGAGCCTTTTTAAAAACAAAACAAAACAAAAAACACACAAAAAAACCACTTGACCATCTTAAATCAAGAAAATGGCATATTTCTGCTCTGGTCTTCCTGGGCCAGACTTTCATATTGGTTTTCAGTAAATGTCTATGGTATTTCATTGTAGAATCCATTCGCTTAATACTAATACGGACTAATACTGACTAATACTGACTTGATACAACATGAAGTTTCTAGTGCCACACAGTATTTAGGAAACCTTCAGCTTGACTCATGTGGGATATAAACATAATGTTTATATATCTCACAAACGCATGTGAAATGTATAACTACACCTTAGGAATTTTAAAAAATGGTCAGCAAGGAGTGAGCTGAGGCACCAGATCAGTGTTGTTATGGTTTTTTACACTGGTGAGATTGTATATGAATTTTTAAAACATCTGCTTTCTGAGAATTCTTCATCACAGATAGCAGTTGGGGATATGAGAGGAACTAAGGCATGCTGTTATATAACTGTCCAGATCATTAATTCTCTTTTTTTTCTTCTTTTTCTTTTTCTCTTTTTCGGGGTTGGGGGGGGCACGGAGCTCAACACACTTTTTTAAAGGGTTGGGAATTGAAGATTTTCTCAAAGGCTTTCATGGATTTAGAGCATTCCAACCAATGTAATAAAATGTGTTAAGAATGTCAGACTTTGTTCAAACACCTGTTTGTTCCTTTTACCTCTAGTCATTAAATCAGTGCTGCTTCATGACACTCTAACTCTCCACTTTTTATATCCAGCCTGCTTCCCTTTCTCTCTCTCTGCCTGCTTGTGATCTCTGTCAAATAAATAAATAAAATCTTAAAAAAAAAATAAAAAGAAAAAAGAAAAAAGCTCCATGTACAACAGCATCAAAAAATAAAATTCTTTGGCGGGGGGGGGGGGCGCCTGGGTGGCTCAGTAGGTTAAGCCTCTGCCTTCGGCCTAGGTCATAATCTCAGGGTCCTGGGATCAATCCCCGCATCAGGCTCCCTGCTCAGCAGGAAGCCTGCTTCTCCCCTCTCTCTCTGCCTGCTGTTCTGCCTACTTGTAATCTGTTTCTCTGTGTGTCAAATAAATAAAATCTTGAAATAAAATAAAATTCTTTGGAATAAATTTAATGAAAAAAGCATAGAACATACACTGAAAACTACAAAATGTCACTGAAAGTAAAGATTTCAAGTATTTGAAGATCTAGTATTCATGGATCATGAGACTTAATATTAAGATGGTAATGCTCCACAGGGACACCTGGGTGGGTCAGTTAAGCATCCAACTCTTGATTTCGGCTCAGGACACGATCTCTGGGTTTTGAGATCTGAGCCCCTCATCAGTCTCCTGGTTCAGCAAGGAATCTGCTCCCCACCACCACTCATGCTCTCTAATAAATAAATAAATCTTAAAAAAAAAAAAAAAAAAAAAAAAAGAAGATGGTAATGACCTCCAAAATGATCTATAAATTCAATGTAATCTCTATCAAAATCCAACCCAGTTTTGCGGAAATTGACAAGCTGATCTTAAATTTGATATGAAAATACAAGAAGCCCAGGATAACCCAAAGGATCTTGAAAAAGAACAAAGATGGAAGACTCACAATTACCAATTCCAAAACTTACTATGAAACTACAGTAACAAAGGGTATAGTACTGCTTCTACATTAAGTATGGGTATATAGATCAATGGAAAAGAAAAAAGGGTTAGCAAATAAACCCTCACATTTATAGTCAATTTCTTTTTTTTTTTTTTTAAAGATTTTATTTATTTATTTGACAGACAGAGATCACAAGTAGGCAGAGAGAGACAGGGGGAAGCAGGCTCCCTGCTGAGCAGAGAGCCCGACATGGGGCTAGAACCCAGGACTCTGGGATCATGACCTGAGCAGAAGGCAGAGGCTTTATTTAACCCACTGAGCCACGCAGGTGCCCCAGTCAATTGCTTTTTGACCAGGATACAAAGACAAAACTTGAAAAGAAAGAACAGTCTTTTCAACAAATGGTGCTATGACAGCTGGAGAGTCACATGCAAAAGAATAAAGTTGGGCCCACACTTCACATCATAAATGGCCCAGAGACTTAACTGTAAGAGCCCAAACTATAACAATCCTGAAAGAAAATACAGGCACAGATTTTCATGACTTTGAACAAGGCAATGGATTCTCAGATATGGCACCAAAATCATTAGAAGAAAAAAAATAAATTGAAGTTCATCAAAATTTAAACCTTTTGTGCTTCAAAGGGCACTATTAAGAAAGTGAAAAGAAAAGCCACAGACTGAGAGAAAATCTCTGCAAAACATACATCTGATATAGGACTAGCATCCAAAATATACAAAGAACTCATAAAACTCATCAATCAAAAAAAACTAACACCTCAATTAAAAAGTGGGCAAGGGATCTGAACAGATAGCTCACCAAGGAAGATAAACAGATGGCAAATAAGCATGATGAAAAGATACTCAACATCATGTCGTTAGAAAACTACAAATTAAAACGAGGTATCACTATCTACCTATTAGAATGACAGATATCCGAAACAATGACAGCACCAAATGCTGCGAAGGATGTGGAGCAATGGGGATTCTCATTCCCATTGGTGAGGGTGAGGAAGCTGGTGAGGATGCAGCATGGTACAGCCACATCTGAAGACAGTTTGTCAGCTTTTTACAAAGTTAAACACAATCTTACCATATGATGCAACAATCACATTCCTCAGTATTTACCCAAAGGGGCTGAAAATAGGTCCACACAGAAACCTGTACTCAAATGTTTGTAGCAGCTTTATCATAACTGCCAATACCAGAAGCAATCACTATGTCCTTCAGTAGGTAAATGGATAACCAAACTGTGGTATTTCCAAATGATGGATCACTCAGCAATAAAAAGAAAAGAGCTTTCAGGCCATCAAAAGATACTGAAGATTCTTAAAAGTACACTCTCTTGGGGGCACCTGGGTGGCTCCACTGGTTAAATGTGTGACTTCGGCTCAGATCATGGTCTCAGGGCCCTGAGAATCCTTGTTCAGCGGGGAGTCTGCTTGTCTGTCTCCCTCTGCCCCTCCCCTGGCTTGTGCTCTAATTAATTAATTAATTCTTTAAAAACAAACAAAAAACCACTATTTTGTGAAAAAGCCAACTTGAAAAAGCTATACACTGTAGAACTTCAACTACACGGCATTCTGGACAGGTGGTGATGCTACGGAGACATTAAACAGATCAGTGGCTGCCAGAAGTTTAGGGGAAGGAACAGGTGAAGCACTAGAGATTTTTAGGTCAGTAAATGATAGATACCTGTGATTATATAAGCCAAAACCCATAAAATGTCTGAAGCAAAGGCTGGATACTAATGTAAACTATGGCCTTTTAGTCAATAATAACGTATCAGTACTGGTTCTACAATTGTAACTAATGTACCACAGTGAAACAGGAGGTAAGTGGTCGGGGAAACTGGAAGGACAAGGTAGAGAAGAAAGGGTGTGATGGAATTCTTTGTACTTTTCAATTTTCCTATAAACTTACAACTACTGGAAAGAAACTAATCTATTAATTTAAAAAGACATGGAAGAACCTCAAATGCACACTGCTGAGGGAAATAAGCCAGTGTGAAAGGGGATACATGCGGTAATGATTCCAATTCTATGACATTCTGGAAAAGGCAAAACTAAGGAGGTGATAGTAAGACCAACAGTTGGCGGAGGCAAAGGGTGAACTGGGGAGGAGGGATGAACAGATTAAGCACAGGGATTTTTAGGGTAACTGAAAATTGTTCTGTATGATACTGTACCAATAGGTATATGTTATGCATTTGGTCAAACCCAAAGAACTGTACAACATTAAGAATGAGCTTTAGTTAATAGTAACAGACTTTAGTTAATAGTAGACTTTAGTTAGTAATAATAATAGACTTTAGTCACTGTATCCATACTGGGTTCATGGGGCACCTGGGTGACTCAGTTGGTTAAGCATCTGCCTTTGGCTCAGGTCATGATCTCAGGGTCCTGGAATCAAGCCCCATGTCCGGCTCCCTGCTCAGCAGGTTGTCCGCTTCTCCCTCTGCCCCACCCGCTGCTTGTGCTTGCATGCTCTCTCTCAAATAAATAATCCTTTAAAAAAATATTGGGTTTATCAACTGTAACAAACATACCACACCAAGGTCTTATTAATGGGGGAAACTGTGGAGGTGGGGAAAGGAAGTACATGGGAACTTTGTATTTTCTGTTTTCTTCTGTAAATCTTAAACTGCTCTAGAAATAAAGTGCATTAATTAAAAAGAAAAAAATAGGCTTCACTAAAATCAGCATAGGTTGGCAGGGTACTGCAGAAGCGAAGACATGGTAATACAGTTAAGGCCCTAATGTGCCAAGGCAGCATGTGCACAAAGTCCACCATAATGGTCAGCAGAGAAAGGGTCCTGAAATGGAAGGAAGAATAAGAGCTGCTCTTCTTTTAAAATTAAGAGAATCTGGGACGCCTGGGTGGCTCAGTTGGTTAAGCAGCTGCCTTCGGCTCAGGTCATGATTCCAGCGTCCTGGGATCGAGTCCCGCATCGGGCTCCTTGCTCAGCAGGAGCCTGCTTCTCCCTCTGCCTCTGCCTGCCATTCTGTCTGCCTGTGCTTGCTCTCTCTCCCTCTCTCTCTGACAAATAAATAAAATCTTTAAAAAAAAAAAAATAAAAAAAAAAATAAAAAAAAAATAAAATTAAGAGAATCTGCAATCAGGAAGGCATGGTGCCAACTACCTAGAAGATGTCTCTAATTACTACTAGTTTTTTTTTCCCACGGATCTACCCATTGTTGGCTTTATAAGGACAGATTTTAAGGCTAACCCAGTTAGTTTTGGATAATCAACAAATTCAGAGGCATGCCCAGCAGCAAAAACAGAGAATATAAAAGCTTTGTAGGAAGAAATAAATAATGGACACCTTGCTAAAAAAGGGTGCAGAATGTGCACAACTGGTTTACTTGATATGATGATTAAATGTAAGGATGAATCCAATTTGTGATGATCCAATCTATACCCTCTCATCTAATAGTTTACTGAGTAAAGAAACGTTAAGGGCTAATAGTTCCCTTCAGGGTGGTGTCAGCTTATCAAATGCACAATAAATTATACTTACTTGGTTCCATTTGCTTTTATTCTCTGAGCTAATTTTTAGTTTCTAACACTCTGATGGAGTATAACCAAACCTCAATAGCTTTTAATGTTTATTTGCTCAATGACCAGACTAATAGGTTCTGAAGATATCCCTAGAGCCTGTCTTAACAACTCTCTAGTGTTTGAGTTTAACCACAATACATAAGGAGTAACTGATAAGATATTTACATATCATGATAAACAATGGTATATTAACATAACAAAGGGAGGCTTCAGAAAGTCATTCATTGTTAAAAAAAAAGAAAGAAAGAAAGTCGTTCATTGTAATCATGAGCTGGATAAAAAAATATTTGCAGCAGAAAGATAATATATATAATCAATGCTTGAACATTCAACAAATAAGGTCCTTAATATCTTCCTTCCCTGTTCAAATTAATAATTCAAGAAGTCTGGAGAAAAAACAAGCCCAGTTCCTAAATGAGACATGTTCTAATGTGAATGTCAGGAAAACAAAAATAAAAACTCTTGATTAGTGTTTAAACTCACCCTCCATGCATTCATTCACAGATTCATAGTCAGCGTAAGTTCTGCCTTCTGGCCTCTTGGTAGGCTGTACCAGCAAAATGGTGTGAGACTGCAGGGGGAAAAGTGATTTCAACATAAATTTCCAACTCATATTTGAGAAATTCATAGTATGATGTAAAATCCTCAGCCATGACACAATGACCATTGGTTATTAAAACATTATTAATTAGGGTGCTCGTCCTACATTTATGCCTTTGTTTGCAAGCGTGGTGTCAGAAGGTGGACTGCCAGCTTCTTCCTAAGGTCTCTTCTCTGTAAGGTCTCCAAGTCCTTAAAGGCTGCTTTCTCCAACTGCTGGACCTACTGCATGTAAGCATTCAGCATAAACTACGCTGTACTGTTTTTTTCTTTCCTATCATTCTCCCCAACCAGATCATAAACGCACTTAGTTTTCTATCTCTACTGGTCACTTTCTATCTCTAGCCTTATTAAGTCTCTTAATAAAAACTCAGATGGGGGTGCCTGGGTGGCTCAGTGGGTTAAAGCCTCTGCTTTCGGCTCAGGTCATGATCCCAGGGTCCTGGGATCGAGCCCCGCATTGGGCTCTCTGCTTGGCGGGGAGCCTGCTTCCTCCCCTCTCTCTCTGCCTGCCTCTCTGCCTACTTATGATCTCTCTCTGTCAAATAAATTAATAAAATCTTTAAAAAAAATAAAAATAAAAAAATAAAAACTCAGATGGAGGCTGATAAAAGTAGAAAAGGAGAAACACTATTATGACTGTAAGCACTGGATCTGATTTGTTTTTTCCAACCTTGGCACAACAGTGGAGTTGTGGAGCCCTCTTAGCCAGGGCTTAGACTACAGCGTGAAGGCAGAAGATAAATGGGCAGTATAAAATTAATAGAGTTAACATTACCCTAGAAAAACCGTTAAACTATTCACCCAGTAGATGACTCACCTTAAGAGTCTCAAAACCACATTAAAAAAAAAAAAAGATTTTATTCATTTATCCGACAGAGAGCACAGCAGTGGTGAGCAGCAGGCAGAGGGAGGGGAAGAAGCAGGCCCACTGAGCAGAGAGCCCAACATGGGGCTCAATCCCAGGACCCTGGGATCGTGACCTGAGCCGAAGGCAGAGGCTTTAACCCACTGAGCCACCCAGGCGCCCCAAATCACATATTTTTAAACACTAGAATCACAGGAAATAGATGACCACACTGTGATGACTGTGAATATGCCTCCAACAGCAGACAGACTTAACATCTTCCACCTCATCATGCTCAGTGTGGGGCACATTTTGTTAGTGGGTCTATTTCACAGTTTCTCAATCTCTGCACTTGAAGGGCTCCCCTTACAGAGGCAGAGTCCGGTGCATTGCAGGATGTTTAGAAGCATCCCTGGCTCATTCCCACTAAATACCGTAGTACTTGAACCCCCTGCTCCTTCCTGCACAAGACTGTGACAACCAAAAATGTCTCCAACTACTGGTCTATTGAAATTATGTCCCCTTCCAATCTTTTGCCAAGTGTGTAAGGTCAATTAATTAAATGCAAGTATGATGCAACCTCACTGTAAACACAATCCTCCAACTATTCATATTTTTCTCTTTTACTTTTTGGGCGTCCCAGAAATCCTTTATGGCAGGTCCCCCAAACTGTTCTGAAGTGATAAGAATTTTTAAGCATCAAGATATTGGAACTGAATAGTTGAGGCCTAGAGTTTCTGAATAAGCATCAAAAAAACCCAGTACTCTGAACACTATATAAAAAGCAAAGAAATTGTTCATATTCCTCCCGCCCCATCAAGAACCAACTCACTCTGATGAAAACCTTTTTTCCCCCCAAAGATTTTATTTATTTATTTGACAGAGAGAAAGTGACAGCGAGAGGGAATACAAGCAGAGGGAGAGGGAGAAGCAGGCTTCCCGAGGAGCAGGGAACCCAATGTGGGGCTCAGTCCCAGGACACTGGAATCATGACCTGAGCTGAAGGCAGATGCTTAACGACTGAGCCACCAGGCGCCCCTGATGAAAAGTTTGAGAGGATGTGAGATAAAAATAGACATTGGTGACAAGAGATGAAGGGTAATTTTCACCTATAATGACCTGATCAGTCAAGGCCTTTGTTAAACAGGCATTATAAACCAGAGAAAGCATTTTATTAGATTGTTACACACATTTTTTCTAAGTCACCTACTCAAAAAACAGTAGTTATGATGGGGTCACATGTTGAGAAGAAAATAAATTTATAGAAACCACACTAGCATTCCGGCAGTATGGCTCTCGCTCTGTACATTAGCCACACCAGTTGCTACTATATTAATTTTGTTCTCATTCTAATGCAAATTGAGGGACTAATTTACTTAAAAGAGTAAAGATATGGAAATGGCTATTCACTACGCTAATTTTTACATCTAGTTTTAAAATGAACCTCTGACAAAGCTCAGTATTATCAATACTTACCACGCAAAGATGAGGATTAAAAACTACTAAGAACAAAAAAAAATGACTAAATTTACAAATCTGTAACCAAAACGAATTATTATTTTTAAGTGGCAGTGCTTTCTTATTAACATTTTAAGATCATAAAACTTCCCAAATCAGTTTTGATCACTTTCTTCTTTCTGGAGCTATTTTCAAAGCCATTTGGTTTTATTAAAAAACAAATACATATGCACAATATAAGTACATACAAGCATATACATATGTATTTAAATTTCTCACAATAGAAAAATAAAATTACAAAACCTAAATCAGGAAGAGGTATACAGAATTACCTTAGCAAAATAAAGTTTTGCTTTATTTTTAAAATAAATTTTAAAATAAAATTAATTTTATTATATTTTAAAATAAATTTACTTTTTTTTTTGTTTTTAATTTTTTATTTTTTTCAGCATAACAGTATTCATTATTTTTGCACCACACCCAGTGCTCCATGCAATCTGTGCCCTCTACAATACCCACCACCTGGTGCCCCCAACCTCCTACCCCCCACCCCTTCAAAATTCTCAGATCGTTTTTCAGAGTCCATAGTCTCTCATGGTTCACCTCCCCTTCCAATTTCCCTCAACTCCCTTCTCCTCTCCATCTCCCCTTGTCCTCCATGCTATTTGTTATGCTCCACAAATAAGTGAAACCATATGATAATTGACTTTCTCTGCTTGACTTTAAAATAAATTTACTTTAATGAATAATCTTGCGTTACTAACTTTTTAAAAGTCTCACACACATGAACTCTTAAGAATCATTCTACTGCTACAAAACAATACATACGATTTGCCCATAGCTTCAAATGCTTCTCCCAAACTACCAAAACAAAACAAAACAATAAAAACCAAAAAAAAAAAAAAAACCCCTGCACCTAAAGTTTTTATTTTTAATAAAGCCAACGGTATTTAAGACCATTGAACCAGGGGTGCCTGGGTGACTCAGTGAGTTAAATCCTCTGCCTTCAGCTTGGGTCATGGTCTCAGGGTCCAGGGATCGAGCCCCACAAGGAGCCCCACATTGGGCTCTCTGCTCAACAGGAAGCCTGCTTCCCCCCTCTCTCTGCCTACTTGTGATCTGTCTGTCAAATAAATAAATAAATAAAATCTTAAAAAAAAAAAAAGACCATTGAACCAATAATTATTTGTTTTATACACAAATTCTAATTTTTAATGCTACTTGGATCGAGAAGGAATTATCACTGATATTTGCCCAATAAGAATGGGTTATTAATTGCAGTCACTTCCTGAGATTTTAAGCATTATAACAATACCAAATAGTGACATAAAAGGCAGGGAAAGAAGGAAACTCAGAGATGAACACACTTGTCCAAGGTCACTTTGTTAGTTACGACAAAAGAAGAACTGGAAACCCAGTCTCTTAATTCCTGGTGGTTCTCTGGGAAACCATGCTTGATCAAACACTGAAACGTCTCAATTCAGAAAAGTACAACCTCAAAAAGTTCCGTGCTAACAACAGCTGTGTAACTTGTTAACAGTAACTGCAGCAATCAGAAAACGAAAGCTGAAGTGTGGAAGTAGCCATGATTCCTCATGATCCCTGAGGACCATCTCCTTTTTGGTGTAATATAATAAAAAATGCAAACAAAATACCCACTCGCTCCACTACCACCCCGATCAGATCTGAAGGAACCTGGAACCCTCAGCTAAGCCTATCTTCTTCGCTTTCAGTCCCAAGAGAATGAGTACGAAGAAGACTGAGGGCTGGGAGAAAGGCCAGATCAGGCATCTGGGGTCTTGAAAAAGAGAAAAATGCGTTACTTGTGTATTTAAAGGCAGAGCACAGAAAAGCAAAAGAGAGGAGTTGAGAAAGCACACACAAAGCAAAGACGATCCCTCCCGGCCCACACGCTGGGTGTAGTACACTCAATCTGTCAGCTCTGGGGACAGGTTTGTCAGACATCCCTCGGCCATTGTTCCCACACTGGGCCAGGGAGTATGGAGGGAAAGAGCAGCATCCCCACGCCTGCCTCTACCAAGGAGCAACTGGGACAAAGCGCATCCTCCACACCGCACGGCTCGCCGGAGCCCGCAGGCGGGCGCGCAAACGCAGGGCGGACCCGGGCTCCGGGGCCTAGTGCCAGGCCAAGCGTGTCCGCGGCGGGAAGGGGAAGGCTCCAGTCACAAACTGGTGGGCCAGGGAGCTGCACGCTCGACCTGGATGGGGTGGGGAAAAGATGTATAGGGTTGGGATCTCCCCAAAGGCCGGGGAATCGGGGAGCCGCTGAGGCCTTTCTCACCATCGCGCCAAACTCTCTCGCTGCAGCCGCTGCCGACACCGCCGCCGCACACGAGCTTAGCCGCAACGCCGCCAACAGCCAATCCCCGCGAGAGGAGCCGCCGGAAGTCGTCAGAAACGCACGGCGAAAGAGCCTTTTGGACCATAGAGGCGCATACATTTCCGGCAGCTAGAGCGGATACTGACTCTGTCTCAGCCATCTTGGATAAGGGCGATGAGCTACACAGGGAATTACTGCGCAACTTGAAAAAATATCATTTCTTGTGAAGACACAGTCTATCATACTCTCGTTATCAGAAATACGGCTAAACAGAGCTATGGACTCTGACACCAAACATCTTGCATTAGCCCTACTCAAAAATGGCGGTAGCATAAGAATCCTGGGCCATAGGTCGGTTGTAACCCGGAAGTACTCTTCTAAAGGAGGGGGGCGGGGAAGCAATCCGGAAGTCGATGTAATGAAGAGGTGCCACTTGGCGGCCATGGCAGCTGTAGTATCCGTGGCTTTGGGTCAAGGCCCAGCGGAATGGAGTAATATGGGCAGCATGGGATATAGGGCAGAGACAGCTTTGTATCAGCTTCGCTGCTGAACCCCTGAGCCCATCGTTAGAGAGCTGCAGGACTCTTTCCTATTTTAGACTCGGAGGAGAGTTTCCCGGGACTGGTGGGCTGGTCCCAGCCTAAGGGGGACTGCCCCAGGGACGTAGGGACACAGGGAGAAAGAACAAGTTTGCTTGGATTTTCCTCCTTTTCCACCTGGGACGTTGTCTGTGGAGGGAGTGGACTGATTTTTCCACCATCCCGCGACTGAAGAAATCTCCCACATACCTTTAACTGCTAACCGTAGGGAATCCAATGACTGGCCTCTGAAAACGCAGGGGCTGGGACCTGAGATTGCTGAAAGTTCACTCTGGTGCTAAGATCAGCAAAAGGGGGCTATTTCCAGGTGCGTTCCAGAGAAAGGGGTTTCGTGAACACATCTGCTGGTGGGGAGGACGAAAGAACTGGCAAGTCCACTTGTTCTCTTGGAATCACCACACGCGTTTAAGGACCTCCGGACCCTTTGAAGCCACTGAAAATTTGTAGTCTGGTGGCTGTGGGTAAATAAAGGAGGACAGAATGGATGATTTCATCTCCATTAGTCTGCTGTCTCTGGCTATGTTGGTGGGATGTTACGTGGCTGGAATCGTTCCCTTGGCTGTTAATTTCTCTGAGGTAAGAAATTCTCAAATTTCTTTTTTTTTTTTTTAAGATTTTATTTATTTATTTGACAGAGATCACAAGTAGGCAGAGGGGCAGGCAGAGAGAGGAGGAAGCAGGCTTCCCGAGGAGCAGAGAGCCCGATGTGGGGCTCTATCCCAGGACTCCAGGATCATGACCTGAGCCGAAGGCAGAGGCTTCAACCCGCTGAGCAACCCAGGCGCCCCAAAATTCTCATTTCTGTCAGCTGTTAGGATGGCTGTTGGGAAGTAGTGACAGTTGTAAAGGGAAAATGCTTTCTCAATATCAGAGCTAAAAGTCTTGCTAAGGAAGGCTATCTTTAAAAGATGCATAGCTTTTCATAATAGAAACTAATCTCATTTTAAGCTCTAGAGTCCTTAACGTGGAGTGGGTGGATCCACTGACAATCCTGCGGTACTATGAACCTTGTGAAATTGCATACAAAAATTTAGGGCTCTGTGCGTTTTCCTGGAAAGAGGTACCATAACATTCTTTTGATTCCCAGAGGTTCCAAGGAATCGAGGTTCTGGATTGCTATCAAGAAACATAAATGGAGAATATTATTTGTCCATATGCATAGAAATGAGTATAGCTCCTCTTTTTGAGAAAATGAAGCATAGTTTTTGGGGGGAAAGGTAGTTTTTTGGATTAGAATCCAAAAAAGCTTTCTGGGGATTTGAATTTTTTTTTTTTAAAGATTTTATTTATTTGACAGATCACAAGTAGGCAGAGAGGCAGGCAGAGAGAGAGAGAGAGGAGGAAGCAGGCTCCCCACTGAGCAGAGAGCCCGATGTGGGGCTCGATCCCAGGACCCTGAGATCATGACCTGAGCTGAAGGCAGAGGCTTTAACCCACTGAGCCACCCAGGTGCCCTTGGTGATTTGAATTTTTTGTATTAGAATAAAGATAAGAAAAAAGCTAAATTAGATTGCTCCTAACTCACATTTCCTTTTAAGGAAGCATTGGAATGCATATTTGAAGTTGTTTCAAATCTTTGCTTAAAAATGAATTTTGTGTGAATGTGTTTTGACATTTGGGTCAATTTGTTCATTTGTCATTACTTGAACAAACAATGAACAGACATTAACTAGTGGGGAGAAAAGATGAAAGCAGTGAAAATGCAGATAAGTTCTTCATAAAGACTTCATAGCATGCACAGTGCTCAAAAGATTTAGGGAGAAAAACTACAACATTTGGAGGGAACAGGATTTCATGAGTATCTTAGGGTTCTGCAGAAAAATAGGCCCAGTTTCACCACCATGAAAGAGCTTCATGGAAGAGCAAACTGGTAGTCCTACCAAAACAAGCCCACAGGCTTATTTTGTTAGAGTAAGTGGCAGAATATTCATTTTTATTATTGTTACTGATTTTTGTCTGCATTTTCTCAAGACAACAGTTGGCTAGAGCTGAGTAGCAGTAGATTGTCACAGTCCTCCTTGGATGTTGAAGCCTACTTCACTTATTTCGGCCACCTATCCAGTACTTTGTGAGCCTGCTTTATTTGGACATGAACTGTATTTTCTTATAACTGCATTAAAAATTTTTTTTTTAAGATTTTATTTATTTATTTGTCATAGAGAGAGAAGCGAGAGTGAGCACAGGCAGACAGAATGGCAGGCAGAGGCAGAGGGAGAAGCAGGCTCGCTGCCAAGCAAGGAGCCCGATGTGGGACTCGATCCCAGGACGCTGGGATCATGACCTGAGCCGAAGGCAGCTGCTTAACCAACTGAGCCACCCAGGCGTCCCAAAATTTAATTGACCTTATTGGGGCTGACATTTGTGAGATTTAAGTTGGTTTGTATATTTAAAAACTGATTGAGGTAACTTTGATCACAAATTATAACTGATTCAAATTAGAAATCAACAAATGTTTTATTGCTATAAAATGCTTAGAACTTTTCCAATTTCAGTGTCTTCTTGAACTATCTTGAGTGATTTTTGCAATATGGAGGTATCTGCTATATTCTTTTTCACTGAGAACAAAGCTAAACTTTAAAGGAGGCCAAATATACATGCGTGGTATAATTAACCAAGGCATTAATAAAGATAATCAGTATGACATGTCATTTATGGCTGTCTGAATTGATGGTCAAGTGATCTTTTCTTTTTTTTTTTTTTTTTTTTCAAGTGATCTTTTCTATCTGTAGGCCTTAAAATGTTATAAATCACATTCAAAATATCTGTTTATTATAACAGCAGGAACAGTGCATTTTGAGCTCTTAGAATAAAAATGGAAGTTATATATAATGTAGACATCAACTTAGAATTCAACCAATGTTTTCTTTCTTCTGGTAATTAAACATTTTTTCTAGCTAGATTATACTATTATTAATTGATGTAACATGAAACTAGTGAGATGATTTTGTAAAAAGTAAACTTCATTCATGGGGGCTGCTGGGAAGCACAGTTTCTGCCTTTAGAACAGTTTCTACCCCAAGCTCCTCCATTGGCTAAACTACTTTACTTTTTAAGAAAATCGGGCTTTTCTTAGGGACTAGTGTTATTATAAATAAAGAGAGCAATCTAATTTATTTTGCAGTTCACTTTCATGTATATGAAAAGATATCTATTTATTCATGTTCTTAATCTAGCTGCTGTTTTGTCACTCAATACTTTTTTCCCTCAGAATTTCCCAGAGGCAGGAATAAGAGTTCAAAAAACCATTAATTATGGCAGGATTAGTATTTAAAATGAGTTAAAATTAAGTGACCCAAAAATTGCTGTAGCAGTTGGTGCCTACCTGCTATACCTGACCCTCAAGAGGTTTACGTGACATTGATCTCTCAGTGACTTTCTTCAACATTCCTTGTCCCCAAATCAACTTTCTTGATGCTTTTGTAACTTCTTCCTTGCTTTTTGACCTGGTGACTTTGCCTTTATGCCTAAATGATTTCTGAAACAAAGGAAAAGAAATCTCTGATTCTTGAAAGCACTTATGAGTAACTGATAATCAAGATGCTCTCTTCTTCAGCCTATGGGAAGGAGGAAAACTGAACTTGTAAAGGAGGCCAAAGCATACTTCACACCAAGGAAGTCCCGTGTGGTAAAGGAGTTGGAACCACTAGCTTAGCACTATCTTACAATGTAAGATTCAGTTGGTAATGAGCAGTTGTCTTTGACTCTAAAGGAAAAAGCTACCTAAGTAGGTTGAGAGCCTACAACTTAACATTACCTAGAATTAACCCCACTTAGCAGGAACTCTGATTAATGAATGAAGTTAAAATGTAAACCATGGCCAAAGTGGTTGTAGATTGATTATCTGAGGATTGTTACTTACATGGGCATATCTCCTCTTTGCCACAGAGCTGGTAACAGAGAGCAAGCTATTTGCGCCAGAGATCTAGGGCAGTGTTCCTCCAACACTCTGGTAAATGACTAGCTCTTGTTTTTGTTTAATTTCCATTCCATTGCAGACCAATATATTTAAAAAAATTAAATACTAAGAAAATGAAGAGAAAAAATACTAAATATAAACTCAAATGTAGTGTTATTATTTTTTAAGATTTTATTTATTTATTTGACAGAGATAACAATTAGGCAGGGAGGCAGGTGTGGGGGTGGGGGTAAGGTAGCAGGCTCCCTGCTGAGCAGAGAGCTCAGTGTGGGGCTCAATCCCAGGATCCTGAGATCATGACCTGAGGCTAAGGCAGAGGCTTAACCCATTGAGCCACCAGGTACCCGTGTTATTATATTTACTAGACATACTCATATGTCTGTTACTCCTCTAATTGTAATATTCATATTCTATGAAATTTTTTGAAGACTTTGTCTCAGTTTCATACTTTCCTTGTTGCAGACCAGTTTGGATTATAATGCCACATTCTTCATGTGTTAAAATAGTATGGACCCATAGGTATGCAGATGAAAGTAGTGCTGCTCTTACTTCAATAAAGAATTCAAGATACTAGTAATGCACGAATCTTCCAGGAACTGTCTGGGACAGGTAGTGTAGTTCAAAATCAGTGTTGCTATTTGAGCAAGCTATTTAACATCAAAATCTCTTCTTTTAAATAACCTTATAGGATGTAATGAATTAATTACATGTAATTAATGTTGTGAGGATGTAATGTGAGGATGTGAGGATGTAATGAATTAATATGCATGCAAGACTATTCTAGAATGTAATAAGAACTTTAGAAAATCTTGAGGATTATTCTCCTTACTAATTATGAAAACTTCTTTAAGATTTTCATTTTTAGAACTTTGTTCAAAATTATAATTTTTAAGCCTTTATTTTGGAACAGGCTTCTAATAATGGGTAAACTCCTCCATTTCCCTCTCCAGTTACTAGAAACTTCTCAACAGGTTGGGATCTGAAAGGTCTTGTTTGGCGGTTGGCATTCCTATTCACCATGAATGTTCCATTTTGAGAGACCAAGCCTTCTCCTCTAGTCTCCCTGCCTTATAGTATTTTTATTTGTATTTACCTTTCTTTTCTTCATTTATTTTCATTTTAAGCCTTGTTTTGTTTTTCATGTGTTAAAAAGTTTTGTGTCTAACCATGATAACTGACTCATTCAGTAATAGATATCTTTAGGGCTTTGAGTTACCAACAAATCAGACAATTGTGTCTGAAGAACAGATTTGTTCAGTTAGTACCCTCTTTTCTGACAATTGGTTCTTTTTGAAATAAATGTGACAAAGTTGCATTTTTCAGGGCTTTTGCATTGGATGTTAAAGTTTTATTCTCTTCAGGTAGTGTGACAGATGTTAATGTTGTGCCTGTTGGGAATTTCATTTCTAAATTCAAGCATTTTACACTTTGCATTCTAATTTACCCATGTCTGGAAAGCAATCAGTAATTTTGCCTTTCCTCAGATTATTATTTTTTTTTAAGATTTTATTTATTTTATAGAGAGAGACACAGTGAGAGATGGAACACAAGTAGGGGGAGTGGGAGAGGGAGAAGCAGGCTTCCTGCTGAGCAAGAAGCCCCATGTGGGGCTCCATCCCAGGACCCTGGGATCATGACCTGAGCCGAAGGCAGGTGCTTATTGACTGAGCCACCCAAGCACCCCAGATTGTTGTTTTATAAGGTTATTGTTTCAATAAGTATCTTTGCTAGATAAAAGTATTTAGATCAGACAAAATCTGATTGAATATTTTCCTGAAAAACTTTCTTTTCCCTAGGATATTCTATGGGTAAGTGTTACTGAAACTTACCTGTTTAATAATACTAATAATAGTTAATGCTTATTGAGCGCCTTCTGTGTAGTGCCAGGCACTGATGTGCATTGTCTTATTTAATCTTTAGGAGACTGAGGTAGATACTGTTAAACCTCACTTTACAGATGTGCACATTCCCGCTGAGAGAGTGTGGTAGACACTGGTAGAGATGGGATTTGAAACTAAGTCAGTTTGATTACCAGTCCAAAGCACTTGACTGTTAGGTGATATTTCTTTTTCTGATGACTCGTGTAAAGAAGGATGAAAATACCATGTATCTAAATTGGCACCTTAGCTCCCCAAATTAAGAATGTCTTAACACCACTAACATTATCTCCATTAGCTCCCCAAATTAGAAATATCTTTCACATCACTGACATTTGACCTTCCACAGTAAACCTCCTATCTTGTGTTTTGTAGTGTAGCAGAATTGAAACTACAGAGATAAACCATCTTCAGATCGCACTGAAACGTTTAAGAAAGAGTGGATTTTGTCTTAGATGCCCTTTAAATCGACACCTGCCAAGTTAGAATCTGAAGCAGTTCCCATTTTGAACTATCCAAAATTAATTTCATACTTGATGTCTTCATAGTCAAGTCAGTTCTAAATTGTGATGTTCAAGAATTCACATCCTTTTTTGAGGGAAGAAGACCTGAAATGGATTCTGAAATGCTTCTATATGTGACAGGCTTAACCTTTCCTTTAATTGCAGAAGAAGGGCAACTTTGTTGAATGCTAACAAGGTTTAAGATCCTCCATAGCTCAGTTTGGAATTCTGGGTAACAAGTCGTAATACTGTGTAAATACAGGTATTTCTTAAAACCTTTGACAGAATTCTAGAATGTTGAATGTCTAATTTTATTAAAATAAAATAAAATAGAAATAGTATCAGTTACTCTGGAAATTCTCTGCCCCAGTTATATGGATTTTTAAGTGATGATGTCTTATGGTTAACTACCAGATAAGTACATCATACTATCTACTGCAAGCCCTGTATTTCTCTGGAGGTCAGTTTTCTAGTAACCAAAAAATTATACCCTGGCTTTTGCACCTTGTATGTTTCTTTCATGAGTTCTTCATGCATTGGACAAGGGCAAATTGGGAAAACAAGATGGGTGCTAAAAGCAAAAAATGAAACAATGAAATGGGTTTTGTAGTGAAGCAGTTTAACATTGCATTTAAGAGTATAGATTCTGGGATGAACCTAGAGGGTATTATGCTAAGTGAAATAAGTCTGTCAGAGGAAGACAAATACCGAATGATTTCACTCATGTGGAATTTAAGAAACAACATGAATATAGGGGAAAAGAAGGAAAAACAAAACAAGATGAAAATAGGTAGTCAAACCATAAGAGGCACTGAACTCTAGGAGACAAACTGAGGATTGCTGGAGGGGAGGTAGGTGGGGGTAGGGGTAATTGGATGATGAACATTAAGGAGGGCACTTGATGTAATGAGTGTGATATGCAACTGATGAATCACTAAATTCTACCCTTGAAACTAGTAATACGCTATATGTTAACAAAACTGAATTTAAGAAATTGAATTGAAGAAGAGTATAGATTCTGGAGCTAAATTACTTAGATTCAGATTGTGGCTCTGCCATTTGCTGCCTGTTGTTAGCTTGGGTAAATTACTTGAACTTTTGTAAAGTGAAGATAATAGAAGTATCTATCTCGTAGGATTGTTTTGAGGATTCAATGAATTGATATATGTGAAATGATTATAATAGGACATTCTTGGCATAGTAAATCCTTAATAAATAATAGTTATTATAATAGAGATGAAGGAGAATATTGGTAGCACCTCTTCTGTGTAGAACTTGTCCATCCAGAAGCTTCGTTAATCTACAGCACTAGAGGGGCGCCTGGGTGGCTCAGTGGGTTGAGCCGCTGCCTTTGGCTCAGGTCATGATCCCAGGTCCTGGGTTCAAGCCCCGCATCGGGCTTTCTGCTCAGCGGGGAGCCTGCTTCCTCCTCTGCCTGCGTCTCTGCCTACTTGTGATTTCTCTCTGTCTAATAAATAAATAAAATCTTTAAAAAAAAAAATCTACAGCACTAGAAAAGTGTGTGAGTAGCTAAATAGGTAGCCTGAAGAGCAAGAATTTTACTTGCTTTCTTCTGTTCTTGGGTGTCACTTGGATTCTGTGTCTTTTTTTGGTAATTCTAGTAGGTTAGTATGTCAGTTATCAATTTATTACCTTTCAGCTCCAAATTTACTCTTCATTGACTGCTCTGCAGAAACGGATCTGGCCCCTTTAAGTATTTTTCCTTTGCCAGTTGGCACAGTTAGGATACTGGAGAGAAATTGTAAGAGGAAGGGTGTTTCCTTCTTGGTCCATGTTTGCTCCTGGGCAACGACTCGGGCGACAATTCTTAGAGCACAGGCAGCCAGCCTCCCCAGTGCCCAGCGTCCCCAGTGCAGCCTTCTGCACACACACATTTGGCTTCTCCGGCTTCCAGGTAGGCTTCTCCAGGGCCCAGCTCCTGCACTGCAGGCAAGTTTTCAAGCCGGAGGCTCCTGCTAAACACATACTTCTCCAACACCCACCAGTCAGTAGTTCTCACTGGCACCACCCTGCCTTGGGTAGTTTTATAGGATAGGAGAGTCTCTCCTTGTAAGACACTTTCCCAGCAGCCAAGAGTACAGATTTCTAGCAAGTTTCACCAGTGTGGCACCACAGAAACTTCTCTGCCTCTAATATTGTGCTTTATAATCAATATAGATTTGATCTTCCTGTTTCCGGCACAGAGGTCCTAAAACCCTGGAACTTCCAAAGTAATGAGAGCCATAAAGATGTCTTTTGCCTTGTGAATGAGATGATTTTTAGAATGCCCCTAGGTAACCTAAGGTTGGAGGCTGGTTGCCAGGAGAACCAACCATGTGATTGGAAGGTTGGAACCTTCATTCCCAACCTGGAAGGGAGAGGGCCAGGAGGTTAAATCAATTGCCAATGGCCAATGATTTATTCAGCCCTGCCTATATAATGAAGCCTTCATAAAAACCCAGAAAGACAGGGATCAGAGAACTTCTAGGTAGATGAACACATGGAAATGCTGGGAGAGTTTTATGCCTGGAGGGGGCATGGAAGCTCTGTGCCCTTTCCCCATACCTGGCCCTGTGCAACTCTTCTATTTGGCTGTATCTGAATTATACCTTTTCATAATAAACCAATTAATTAATCTGATAAGTAAGATGTTTCTTTGAGTTCTCTGAGCCACTGTAGCAGATTGATCAAACCCAAGGAAAGGAGGTCAGAAACATAGGTGACGATCTGGACTTGCACTGGTGTCTGGATGTAGGTGGGGTGCGGGGCACCTGAGCACCTGGCTCCAAGGGGGAGGGGTCCCAGACACACCAGGATTGGCTACTAGCTGCTGACAAAATCAGAGAGATGAGTAATTGTGAAACGAGAAAGGAGTTTATGTCAGTGAGGTCAACACCAAGATGGCAGTTGGACTAAAGTCTCAAAGAGGTTTTCCAAAGTACTGAAAATATTTCCAGGTTTATATGAGGAAAATGTGGCGCAAAGCTCAGTGGGTGCGTGCAGGTGGGCAGTAGCCAGGTCAGTCGTTGCCTTGGGGTCAATTACCCAGGGTCTTGCTGCCTCAGGGCAGCCATTACTGTTTCAGGGGGTAGTTTTGTTTCCTTTGGGGGATGCTTTGCCTCTAGGGTCTTTTGCCACAGGTGAGAGATAAGCTGGAAAGAAGAACTTGGTAAGTTAGAAAGGTCGAGGTCAAAATGGAGGCAGTTGAAGTTCTCTTTTATAAAGGTGGGGGGCCGTCTTACAGGATCGAACCCTTAACCTATGGGATCTAATGTCTCCAAGTAGATAGTATTAGAATTAAGTTGGATTGTGGTTCACCCAGCTGATGTCCCAGCATTGCTTGGTGTGGGGACCCCCCCACCCCCACACATCAGAATTGGTCCCAAAACCTTTTACTGCTCTTCATTGAGTCCCAGGCATGCCCTTTCAGCAGGGTTTAGATCTCCGCACACATAAGACCTCTTCTTTGACCACTCTTACCTCAGTCCTACAGTAGGAGCTCCTCCTTTTATCTGCTATTCTTTAGAGTTTGGTCCTATTAGTTAAGTTCTCATTATTCTGTCCCCTGTTTTAAACTTCCTCTGTTCAAATTATGATTTTTCTTTCTTGATTGGACCCTGACTAATACAACTAGGAAATAGGTCATAAAAGTCAATAACTGCTAAGGCTGAACAGTGAATCAGGCCTGGAGTAAGATAAAGCACTTCAAGTGCCATGATACATGGTAGCTGACCTTGAGTGTCAGTGCCTGGGAGTCATGAGGGAGTGGCAAGGACTGTGGTCATCTGAACAACCTGTGTCATTGGATGACCTAAGTCTTGGTGTGGCCAAATCATCCCACTTTTCAGAAGCTGGAAATCGGGGTTTTTACATGAAATATTCTGAATTTTACATTTTGGCTCTAAATCAAATATTTTTAGATCACGGTGTGGGCCAGACAACCCATGTTTATGAATTGCCAGTCTATAACTCTGGGCTAGGCTGGTTTCTAAGCCCTTTGAAAACTAGAAACAGTGGGGTACCTGGGTGGCTCAGTGGGTTAAGCCTCTGCCTTCAGCTCAGGTCATGATCTCAGGGTCCTGGGATCGAGCCCCACATCGGGCTGTCTGCTCAGCCAGGAGCCTGCTTCCCCTCTCTCCGCCTGCCTCTCTGCCTACTTGTGATCTCTCTCTCTCTCTCTGTCAAATAAATAAATAATCTTAAAAAAAAAAAAAGAAAGAAAGAAAGAAAGACTAGCTTACAGGCATAAAAAGAGAAAAGAAAAGTAGAAACAGCAAACCAGAAGGGTTGGGGGAAGCAAGTAGGGAAAATACATCACAACATGACAAGAGGGGGAGACTAGAAAACATTTCAAATTATTACAGAACATCGAAGTGCAGTTGTTAGAACCACTTAATAAAGGGGAAAACATCTCCAAGTATACATTATTAAGGGCATTGTGCTCTCTAATCCAACCACAGTATAATAATTAATAATAATAACAGCTGCAGTGTTAATTTATGTGTCAAGATCTTTGTTGATTTTAACAGTAACCTTGAGGGTGAAGAATTCTTATCCTGTTTATGGATGAGGAAACTAAGTTCAGACTGAGTTTACTAAATTCAAAACCGCTATTTATACAGCCTCTAAATAAATGAACAAATAAAAAGCTTGGCTGTATAATAGAGGCTCTTTGTGAAAATTTAGAAAATATGTTCATCTATAAAAGGAAAATAAAATCATCTACTCTCTCACTGTCCAGTGAGAATTGCTAGTAACATTTTTTTATATCTTTCCATTCTTTTTTTTCTATTTGCTTTTTTAATGTGGTTAATTATGTGGTTTATGTATAATTTTATGTTCTCCCTTCTTTTACCTGGTAGTATAACATAGGCATTTTCTTTTATTACTAAAAATGTATTCTAGGCACTTTTTAATGTTTTCATTACACTCAGTTATTTTATGCATAGAAGTTCTTTTTATGTATTTAACTTGTTCTCACATTTTTGCTATGATAATAGTTTTGAATGAATGTTTTTGTGTCTAATGCTATGAACATATTTCAGATTATGTCCTTAGGAGTAGAATGACAAGATCAAAGGAAATAAATGTTCCTAAGAAGGTTCTCAATCTGTTTTATGAAATTTTTTTTTTAAATGCATTTTTTCCAACAAATGCAAATGACATAGTCTCACAAACGTTGAATACTAAGTTTTATTTGTTTGTTTTTAAAGATTTTATTTATTTATCTGACGGAGAGAGAGAGAGAGAGCATACAAACAGAGGGAACAGCTGGCAGAGGGAGAGGGAGAAGCAGGCTCCGGCTGAGGAGGGAGCCGAGTATGGGACTCGATCCTAGGACCCAAGGATCATGACCTGATCCGAAGGCAGACGCTTTACTGACTGAGCCACCCAGGCATTCTGAATACTAGGTTTTTAAGCTTCGCTAATTTGATAAAGGAAAAAAAATTTAGGTGGGGTGGGACAGAGGGAGGGAGAGAATCTTAAACAGGCTCCATGCGTAGCATGAGCCCCATGTGGGGCTCAGTCTCACAACCCTGAGATCACGACTCGAGCCAAAATCAAGAGTTGGATGCTTAACTGAGTGAGGAACCCCAGAGTCCTGAGGAAAATGTATTTTTATTATTTTAATTTTCTCAAGTCAATTAAACATCTTACATATTAATAATACAGTATGTATTGCCAGTGTTTTCCCAGGGGGGTTTTGTTTGTGTTTGTTTTTGTAGTCACACTGAACCACCATAAAGGGGATTTCCATTTATGCTTAGCTCTTTTATGTTTGAAAAAACGCTTTAAAAAAATCAGTCTTGTTTTCCAAAATTGGAGGAAGTGGCATTAATAGAGTATTGCTTATTATTATCTCTAAGTCAAAAGAATTAAGAAAGGGGAAGCCTGTATGCCACTGGAAAAATGGCAAATATCAGAGCATTGTTTGCTGAATTTTTATCCAAGTATCTGGGGCTTGATTTGTTATTCTTATGAAGAAGGGGCTTAGGAAGCCCTTTCTGCAAGCTGCTAATGATGTTAGAAATAAGTGATAATGAGCGTTGCTCTGTGCTAAGTGTGCTGATGTCCTACTCCTGCATGATAATAGCAGTGTGGTGTGGTCGTACCCCTCACAGAGGAGGACACTGAACTTACTCAGGGTCACTGCTGCAACTTAGAGGCAGGAAATTTTTGGGCATCTTGTCTCAGTTGTCGGGTCTTGAAGAGCAAGTTCATATTTGAGTTTTCTTCATTACCTGTTCCTGACAGTTAATAGCAGGTACTATACCAGTTAAATTGGCATAGGAAGTATCGCCTTGAAGTAGATTTGTTTGTAAGAATATGGAGATGGCCTTTGTTGCTTGAACAAGAGTTACTGTGGACCTTAGGATATTTCTGTCTCTCAGTGCCTTGAACTTTGAAGGAGCAGTCTTTTTTTTTTTTCTTCAAGATTTGTATTTTGATTTGTCAGAGAGAGAGAGAGCTGAGCAGAGAGCATGATGCGGAGCTCAATCCCAGGACCCTGAGATCATGACCTGAGCCAAAGGCAGAGGCTTAACCCACTGAGCCACCCAGGCGCCCAAATACAAGCTGTTTTAATTAATACATCTGGTCAGTCCTTTGGCTCAGTCAAACTGCAGCTGTGAAACCATAGAATGAAATATTGGTTAACGGCATTGCATAGTCCATGCTTCTCTTGAGCAAATATGTCATTTCTCTGACAGAAACTATTGCTTTGGGAACCCCATTTTCATCTTGAACCACACTTGGAATTTGTAGTTCTTCATTCAGATACATCCTTATAGTGACTTACCTTAAGCAAAGGAGAGAACCTGTCAGCATTTTAACTTTGACATATGCACAGTTTTGAGATTGAATCCCAAGTTGTGAAGCTGTGAAAAAAAATACAGCTATGCAAATAACACAGAACCACATCTTAGTGCTTGAAATAAATCAGATTGCATCTAAAATAATTTAGGTAGTTAATAAAGTTGTATAAAATAAAAATAGAAACTACAACCTGTGACAGTGATGCTTATCTTTTGAGAACGGATTCTTTTTGTCATTACAAGTGGTACCTCTGTAATATTAGTCCCCCTGAGAAGGTTAGTAGACATTTACCTAGCTCATAAAAGTTACGGGGGATGAATAATCATAGTGCTTCTTTGAAGATTGAAGTAGTAACTGAGCAATGTTCTGAGCTCCTTGGGAAGAAAAAATAGATGTCATTTAAGATATTTGCAATAATGAGACAAATGACAGCACTGCTTCACGTTTACTGTAGTGGAATCCCATTGTGGTTCTTTATTATATGTACTTGAATAGACCTTGAGCTAAAGCATAAATTCCAAAGCAGCTAACCACTGAAAATTCTTGATATGATTACACTTGTAAGGAATATGTTAGGGCTATTTCCCAGGTATAAAGTGGTTCCACTACGTTTGTGTATCTGTTGATACTAGAGCCAGTGAAATGGGGGGGTACCATGTCCCTAGTGCCTTTGTGTGGTGCTGGGCATTTAATTCATTCTTTCAGTAAATATTTAGGGAGAATTTGTTATATGCCAGTTTCTGTCCTATAAAGTGTTGAGCATTGAGCAGTAAATTAAAAACAAAAATCTCTTTTCCTTCATGGAACTTACAATTTTGGGGTAAGGACAAACAGTATTCAGTGGATGTTTTGCTTCACTTGGTAAATATATGTGCTTTACTTAATTTCAGAAGAACTAAAACATAATGTAGTAATTTTAGCTCACACTGTCTTTTCTCCAAGGAGGTTTTATAAAACTAGATGATTAACTCACGTTTACCTGGATCTCTCACCGTTTCTCAAATTCTTTGTTTCTAATTTGTTTATAGTATTATAATACAGATCTCATGTTTACACTGAAGGTCAGGGGTTTCCAGGCTTTTGGGTTTACAGACCAGTAGTATTTTTGAAATTAGGGGAAATTGACACAGGATTGCCTGCTTTTAATTTTGCCAAGTAAGGATGCTAAAAATAAAAACGATTGTCACCATCATTTTTTAAAAGAAAGGACATTTTAAGATGAAAAAGCAGATAGGACGTAATCTCAGAATAAAGAATAGTCTTCTACATTGAAGAAATAACGCTAAGAAAAGCTTGGTACATTGTCCTCCATGTACTTTGCCTTGAAGCTTTAGAATTTTGGTTTTCCTCTTGATATTGTTTAGGGATTTTCCCAGCTCATAATATTTAAAGAGGTGGTGTGATTGAATGTTACCTTTCTTCAGAGGTAAATTTTGTATAACGAATTGTGTGTATTGTGCCATGTGTTGAAACATTGTCTTGGAATGTGTAGGGCAACAGAGTGCGTTGTCAAATCTAATCATGTCCCTACCACTAACTAAGCCATGGGATCTTTCTTTTTTTTAAGATTTTTATTTCTTTATTTAACAGAGAGAGAGATCACAAGTAGGCAGAGAGGCAGGCAGAGAGAGAGGGGGAAATAGGCTCCCTGCTGAGCAGGGAGCCGGATGTGGGGCTCAATCCCAGGACCTCAGCTGAGACCATGACCTGAGCCAAAGGCAGAGGCCCAACCTGCTGAGCCAGCCAGGCACCCCTAAGCTATGGGATCTTAAGCAAATTATTTCTCACCTTTGACCTTTGATTCTTCATCTGTATATCAAGAGAGGATCATTCTTTACGTTTTCTTCCAATTCTTAAATTTGCATTCTGTGTTGATAACTTTGGTAGCTGGTGTATCCCTCTTTTTAAAGTATGTGTCTAAAGATTAACAAAATGAAAATAATATTCACTGTGTCTTTCTAAAAATTTGGATAAGGCAGCATTTTAGGAGAATTATTTTTTTACTTTATGGATTTGAAAGTTTTTTTCTTTTTTTTTAATATTTTATTTATTTATTCGACACAGATATCACAAGTAGGCAGAGAGGCAGGCAGAGAGAGAAAGGGGGAAGCAGGCTCCCCGGTGAGCAGAGAGCCCGATGTGGGGCTCCATCCCAGGAACCTGGGATCATGACCTGAGCTGAAGGCAGAGGTTTAACCCACTGAGCCACCCAGGCGCCCCTGAAAGTTTTTTTCTTAATGCCCGTAGATGTCTTAAGTTATTCTGGATGGCATGAATCTCTCAGTTATCTTACATGGTACTACTTCACCTGCAACTTCATATTGTAGTACACAAGCCTCAAGAACTCACCTCTGTTCCTGCTTTTTAAATCTTGTCTCTGTAGTACTTCACATGACACCAATGTAGAATATTCTTTTTTTTAATTTCTTTTTTAAGATTTTATTTATTTATTTGACAGAGAGAGTTCACAAGTGGGCAGAGAGAGAAAGGGAAGCAGGCTCCCTGCTGAGCAGAGAGCCCGATGCAGGGCTCAATCCCAGGACCCTGAGGTCGATCATGACCCGAGCCGAAGGCAGAGGCTTAACCCACTGAGCCACCCAGGTGCTCTGCCAATGTAGAATATTCTAAAGCACCTGGTGCGTGCCTAGTGAATTTGTGGGTTGGTCCAGAATTGTGAATACCTCTGGTTTTTCCAGCAGTCTTTTACATAAAATTGTGAGGAATGATTTTATTTTGCCTTTTTTCCCCCAAAGATTTATTTATTTGAGAGAGAGAGCATGAGAAGGGAGAGGGTCAGAGGGAGAAGCAGACTCATCAAACCCTGATGCAGGATTTGATCCCAGGACTCTAGATCATGACTTGTGCTGAAAGCAGTTGCTTAACCAACTGAGCCATACAGATGACCCTCGTGAGGAATTACTTTATTTTATTAAGGATTTTATTTATTTATTTGATAGAGATCCCAGGTGGGCAGAGAGGCAGGCGGTGGGAGTGAGGGGGAAGCAAGCGCCCTGCTGAGCAGAGAGCCCGATGCAGGGCTCCATGCCAGGACCCTGAGATCGTGACCTGAGCCAAAGGCAGAGGTTTAACCCACTGAGCCACCCAGGCACTCCGTGAGGAATGATTTTAAAGGAATGTCTGAATGACAGGTGAGTTGTTTAAGAAAAAAATTTCAAAGTATCTTTAATATTCTGCATAGACTCTGAGCTTGTTTTCAAAGAGCTGCCATGAAGAAGCTTTGTTAAAATTGAATAGCTCTAAAATGAATCCTTTCAGGGGTCCTGGCTGAGTAAATCAGTACTTAGGTGGTTTTTTATAGACATGTAATTTTGTAGAGTAAAAGGTACCTATCTTAATGCAGTTTGATGAATTTTGACAAATGTATAGAAATGTACCTCATGTCCCAGTCAAGATTTAGAACATTTGCATCATCCTAAAAAAAAAAATAACTTGGTGCCATTTTCTAGTTAATGTTAATGCCTCTGGCCACTATGTTCTCACACTAACCCATTTTGCTGGAGGCAGCCACTGTTCTGATTTCTTTTGCTAAGGGTTAGTTTGGCCTGCTTTTAAACTTCATATAAATGGACTCAGAAAGTAAGTAACTCTTTTGTGTAAGGCTTCTTTCATTCAAACATCAGGATAATGTTTTTGAACTTCATCAGGTTGCTGTCTGTAGCAACTTTTTTTTTTTAAGGTTTTTAAAAAGATTTTTTATTTATTGTCAGAGAGAGAGCACAAGCAGGCCGAGTCGCAGGCAGAGGCAGAGAGAGAAAGCAGGCTCCCTGCTGGACGTGGAGCCTGATGCGGGACTCCATCCCAGGACTCTGGGACCATGACCTGAGCAGAAGGCAGCAGCTTAACCGACTGAGCCACCCAGGCGTCCCATGTAGCAGCTTTTTGTTACTGAGTAGTATTCCGTTGCATGAGTGTACCACAGTTTGTGTATATATTCTCCTGTTGATGGACAGCTGATCAAATTGTGCCTATTATTGATAAATCTCTGTGAACATTCTTATACAAGTGTTTTTGTGAACATACATTTTTATTTCTCTTGGAAAATACCCAAAGTGGAATTGCTGGTTTAACTTGATAAGAGACTAATAGTTTCCCAGAGTGATTGTATCATTTTATGGTCCTGGCAGCAATGCACAGAGAGTTCCAGTCGTTCTGTATCTTTGCTGTCATTTCGTGTCATCAGTCGTTAATCCGAGCCATTCTAGTGGGGGCAAGGAGGTATTTTGTAGTTTAGATTTGCATTTTCCTGGTGAGTAACGATGCTGAGCATCTTTTCATGGGCATATCGGACATTCATATATCTTTGGTGACGTATCTGTTCAATATTTTATTCATTTTTTGTTGTGTGGGTTTTTTGTTTGTTTGTGTTTACCTCTTACTGAGTTGAGAAAGTTGTGGAAGTTCTTTATATTTCACAAGCACTTACCAGTTTCTTAGGTTGGGTTCCACAGAAAATAGACTCTGAGAAGGAGATTTGCACGTAGGAAGTTTATTGGTGAGTGCTCTTGGGAATCACACTTGGGAAAGAGTATGTAGGGTTAAGCAGATGGAGAAGTTGAACTGTAATTTGGTTACAATAGAGACCTCGGCTCACCTGGCTCTTGAGAGATACCCAGAATTGAGGCAAGGGGACCTGGCTTTGTACCTCCTTCCATACAGTGCAGGGGACTAGTCTTGGGATGTGGACTGCCCTGTCAGTGGGAATATAGCCTTAGGTTAGTCGGTACCCTTGGGCCCAAGGTCAGGTCCTCAGAGGGACTGAGCTGTGAGCCAGCAGTAGGCAACACTCCCAGCAGCTCGGGGAGCAGGTGTCTCCAGCCTGGAGGAGATGGATGTGGGCAGTGTCACCGCAGCATCCATAACAGATAGATGTGTTGTGGGTATTTTCTTCCGCTATGTAACTGGTCTGTTCATTTTCTTAGTGGATCAGCAAATGTTCTAAATTCTTTTTGTGTATGTCCTTGCTAAGAAATTTTACGAACACTAAGATTGCAAAAATACTCTTCCTTCTAGAAGTTTTGCGTTCTAGATTTTATATTAAAGTATAATGCATCAGGAATTAATTTATGCTTATGATGTGAGCTGCCACCTAAGCGATTGTTGAGGGCGCTCAGCTCTTTCTCTTTTAAATACATCCCTTTCATCACTTCTCATCTTCCCTTAATTTGCAAGGCAGTGGCATCTTTCATTTCCATTTTCCAGAGTAGAGCATAGTCATAGTCAAATTGCTGACAGGACAGCTTTCTTCCCAGCAATTTATTCATTAGTTTGAATTGTGGAGTTCTGAAACCAAGTCCCTACAGTGAAATGGTATGTTTAGTCCAGTTCAGTTTACCATTATTTTTGTCCTTCCTCAGGAGTAAAACTTTACATTTAAAACAAAGGTGACTTTTATGACTTCGTTAGAGAAAGTGATGAGAAGACTAAGTCATATACCATGTCCCCTTTTACACAGAACAGAGCTGCTTTATCGTCTTGCGTTCTCCATGCTCTGACAGTTGGTCTCAAATGAATGCCATGATTAACAGTGCTTTGATGAGTATAGTAACTTGTAAAAGACAAAAGCTCTTAGAATAGCTCAGTATTAAATATTAAAATAGTAACACCAGTTGTTTGGTGTCATGCTTCAATCACTTTCAATCACTTTGTCCTGTTGCCTCCTATATAAGACGTGTAAAAAAATATTTATTTAACAGAAGTAAAGCTAAAGTACTCAATTATTAACTGTGAAGTCAGTTCTGCCTCCCAAGCCAGTGCCCCCAACCGCTGGATGCATTCAGAATGCTCTGTTTACAAGTAGCTAATATTTGCCATCCTGAATGTAGGAAGGACCGACCTGGCCTTTGTGCTAGGGAGCAGGGAATTCCCCTCTTGCTGTATGGCAAATATGAGTTGGTGCTGACATTGCAACTGTAGTTTCCCCATTTTCACTAGACACACAATGAGATACAGATTCCTTTCTTCTCCCAAATGAGGGGGTGGTAATGCTTCACCTAGCCTGTCAGCTAAGAAACCATTTTCCCATAGAGACAGCATATATGTATGTATGTGTATATTATATACTTATCCCCTAGCCTCAGAATCACAAGTTCAGTAGTATGTCAGAGATAATACAGCCATTGTTTTTTTTGCTAACCTCTTAAAACTAAAACAGAAAAGTGAAGTACATGATACTCCATTAGTTACGGAAACTTTTTCTTAAGGTACAGAGTTTCCCCCTTTTAGTTTTTAGGATCATTTTTCATACCGCTAAGACTCCAGGAAGCCATATAGGGTACACCACTACTTCAAGAAACTTTGAAATGTAATCTTTTATATCTCGTATGTCAGGAGGCAGTCTCTCAAAGAAATTTGGGTAGTAAGAAAAAAACAGATTAGCTCAGATCAAAACTATAAATCATTAATGGCACTGATTGTGATGATAGTTTCACAGATGTATACTTATCTCTGTACACATCAAGTTGTATACATTAAATATCTACAGCTTTTGGATTTCAGTCATACCTCAGTAAAGTAGTTTTTAAAAGACATCCATAAAACATTTTAGTACTGTATTAATTAGGCATATTTTTTATTGTATGAGGAATACATATTCATTGTCGTTCACTTAAAAATATTTTTGTAAGTTGTGTATTACATATTATGTTTATATTTTATAAAGTCAAAACATTTGTTAATGTTTGATTTACACTTGTTTTACCTATGTGTGTACTTTTTAATTACAAATATGAGATTATCAATGCATATTGTTTGCCACCAGCTTTTTCCTCATAGCAGTGCATCGTGACTTTGTATATCTGTGAAGAGACCTGAATCATAATGTTTAATGGCTGGGTGGTGGTGTACTGTGACGAAGTATTATGGTTTAGTCAATCAATCTCCTTTTTTGAAGATTTAGGATATTTTTAGGTTTGCACTCTTAATGCAGTGATCATCTTTGCATAGTTTTTTCTTGGGATAAATTTCTAGAAGTGAAATTGCTGGATGAAAGAATTCACATTTTTGAGGCTTTAAATTGAAATTGCCAAATAGCGGTTACCATACGTTGTAGTAATTGACTTTTCTCCCAGCCTCAGACAAATGTGCTTGTTTCTCCCATCATGGACGATAGACAAGTTTTCCCACATCATTCCAATCTAGTAAATTTATAAGTGGCATCTCCCTGTTTTAATTGGCATTAATTCTTCATGAAGCTGACCCTGTTTCATGTTCACTAGACATTCTAGATTTTGGTCTCACAAATGAGCAGCTCACGGTCTTGATTACAGATCCTTCAGAAACTTTTTCTCATTCGATCATCAATCTTTTCAGCGGTTTCTGGTATTTTCTTTTCAGGAGCGGCTAAAGCTGGTGACAGTTTTGGGAGCTGGCCTTCTCTGTGGAACTGCGCTGGCGGTCATCGTGCCCGAAGGAGTACATGCACTTTATGAAGATATTCTTGCGGGTGAGAGACAAAGAACAGGGTCTTCTTTGAGATATGTTGTTGACATGGAGGACTGAAAGGAGAAGCCTCATGGTTTTTTTCCCTGAACATAGTTCATATTTGCCATAGAATTCTGTCTTGGGAAAAGTTCTTAAAACATACCTTTTGATGTCTTTGACATTGAACACATCCTTAGCAGTTTGTGAATTGAATCCCCTGTTCATGAATGCCAATTAAGATTCATTTGCTATAATGCATGAATTCCAGTTTTTCTAAGTATGACAATCTTTTTTTAAAGCCCGCTTAAATTCTAAATGATAGTAATTGTATTTTTAATGTTCTTTAATTGAAAAAAGGAACAGGTGATAGACACTTGGATTTACGGAGTCTTTTCAGTAAACTTATAGGTAATTGGTGAGGATCTCTGCAGTAAAGGAGAACTAAAAAAGTGAAAGAAGTCTTTCCTGACCCTAAGGACAACAAGCAGAGAACGCACAGTATAGGTGTGTGAGAGTAAATACTGGGCAGGCCGCTTGTGTCTCTCACCTGCTAGACAGTTTGGTCCTCACACCTGGAAACATGTTTGATTTAGATTTGTGACTCAGCAAAATCAGATTACTGCTTGTCACAAGACTTTAGGCACCTGTGAAAGATTGAAATCACAACTGTTACATTGGTGAGTGGAATCGTCAAGTACCAGGACTCTACTGGACTTTAAGAGTAGTGTAGAAAAGTAGGCACTTTCCAAGCTTCATACTAGATACAGTATAATAAGCAGCTTTTCAGATCTCATCAAGGAAAAACTGTCCTTTATCTAGAGTGATTATACTCTCCTCCCTGGGGTGTGCATATAGGCATAATGAATGGTGTTGGGTAGGCAGAGGGTGGTGGCCAATGTTACGTATGAGGATTGTGGGGTCTTACTGCAAAATAGGAGAGAGGAATTTTTTTAAAGATTTTATTCATTTATTTGACAGACAGAGATCACAAGCAGGCAGAGAGAGAGGAGAAAGCAGGCTCCCTGCTGAGCAGAGGAGCCTGATGCGGGGCTCGATCCCAGGACTCTGGGATCATGACCTGAGCTGAAGGCAGAAGCTTTAACCCACCGAGCCACCCAGACGCTCTGGTTTCTTCTCTTTTTTGATGACCCATCCTCTTGGGGGGGAAAGATAAGCATGTACTGTTGCACTGATTTACTGTATACATTATAAAACACAAACCTAAAATAGAAAATTTTGAAGTATGAGATTTAAAGTAAGTGTGTATAGAAGACCAGTACGGTTGACCCTCGAACAGCACAGGTTTGAACTATGCGGGTCCACTTATATGTGGCTTTTTTTTAATACGGTACTGTAAATGTGTTTCCCCTTCCTTAATCTTTTCTCTGGCTTACTTTATTGTAAGAATACAGTATATAATATGTAGAACATACAAAATATTTTTTAAAAGACTTTATGTTATCAGTAAGACTTCTGATTAATGGTAGGCTATTCGTAGTTAAGTTTTGGAGGAGCCAAAAGTTATATGTGGGTTTTCAACTGCGCAGGGGGTCAGCACCCTAACCCCCATGTTTTTCAAGCATCATGCGTATTTTCTTTCCTATCCCAGTGGTTCACCTTGAATTTTTCTGACATGTGATTTTTTTCAGAATGTCATATAAAAGAAACTGTGCATCCTTTTGGTCTGGCTTCTTTTGCTTAGCCTAATGCATTTGAGAGCTATCATGTTATTCTGTGTATCTATTGCTGGTGTGTGGTGCCTTTTTATTTCTGAGTAGTATTCCATTGTTTGGATGAACCATAGTTTGTTTTTTCCTTCACCTTTTCCTTTCCTTTTTCCTTCCTTCCTTTAAAGCCATATTGGTTATTTTCAGTTTGAGTGGAAATATGAATAAAAACACTATAAACATCTATATACAGGTTTTTGTGTGAACCTGAGTTTTTTTTTTTCCTTGTGTAATTACTTGCAAGTGGGGTGGTTGGATCATATGGCAAGTGTATGTTTAACTTAAGAAATAACCAAACTCTTTTTCAAAGTAGCTGTACCTTTTTGCATTCCCAGCAATAATGGGTGAGAGTTCAGTTGCTTCCCTTCCTTGTCAGCTCTTGACGCTGTTTATTTTTTTATTTTTATTTTTTTAAGATTTTATTTATTTATTTGACACAGAGAGAGATCACAAGTAGGCAGAGAGGCGGGCAGAGGGAGAGGGGGAAGCAGGCTCCCTGCTGAGCAGAGAGCCCAATGTGGGGCTTGATCCCAGGACCCTGAGATCACAACTTGAGCTGAAGGCAGAGGCTTAACCCACTGAGCCACCCAAGCGCCCCTTGTTTCGGTTTTTTATTTTAACTGTTCTAATAGGTAGGTAATGCTATCCCTATGTGGTTTTAATTTGCAATTCCCGGGCGCCTGGGTGGCTCAGTGGGTTAAGCCGCTGCCTTCGGCTCCAGTCATGATCCCAGAGTCCTGGGATCGAGTCCCGCATCGGGCTCGCTGCTCAGTGGGAAGCCTGCTTCCCTTCCTCTCTCTCTGCCTGCCTCTCTGCCTACTTGTGATCTCTCTCTGTCAAATAAATAAATAAAATCTTTAAAAAAAAAAAATTGCAATTCCCTCATGGCTAATGATGTTAAACATCTTTTCATATGCTTATTTGCCATTATTACGTGTTCTTTGATGATTCAAATTTTTGCCTATTTTTTAAGTTGAGTTTTCTTATTATTGAGTTTTGAGGGTTCTTTACATGTTCTGGATACAAGTTATTGTTTTTTTATTTTTTGTTTTTAAGTAAGCTCTAGGCCCAACTAGGGATTGGGGCTCAAACTCATGACCCCAACATCAAGAGTTACTTACTCTACCAACTGAGCCAAACAGGGGCCCCCGGATGCAAGTCTTTATTTATTTATTTATTTTTTAATAGAAGGGAATTCTTTTTTTTTTTTTTTTTAAAGATTGTATTTATCTATTTGATAGGCAGAGATCACAAGTAGGCAGAGAGGCAGGCAGAGGGGATGCGGGGGAAACAGGCTCCCTGCTGAGCAGAGAGCCCAATGTGGGGCTTGATCCCAGGACCTGGGATCATGACCTGAGCCGAAGGCAGCGGCTTAACCCACTGAGCCACCCAGGTGCCCCTGGATACAAGTCTTTTATCAGATAGATGATCTGCGAATATTTTCTCCTAATCTTTGGCTTATCTTTTCAGTCTCTTAACATTGTCATTACAGAGTAGTTTTTAATTTTAATCAAGTCCAGTTTGTCAATTCTTTCATGAATTTCTAAAATCCCTTTGCTGAACCCAAGTTCACAAGTGTTTTCTCTTTTGTCCTCCTCTACAAGTTTTATAATTTTCAGTTTTACACTTAGGCCTGTGATCCATTTTGAGTTAATTTTATATCTAATGTAAAGGTTCAGTTTTTGGGGTGATATGGATGGATGTCCAGTAGTTCCAACACCATTTGTTGAAGATAATAATTACCTTTGCACCTTTGTAAAAAATCAATTGACCACATTTGTGTTGGTCTATTTCTAGACTCTCTATTTTGTCCAATTGATCTACATTTCCATGTCTGTTCTTTGCTAATATAACCTTTTTTATTTTTCCTAAGATTTTATTTATTTGAGAGAGTGAGCGAGCAAGAGCATGAGCAGGAACAAAGGGAGAAGGAGAAGCAGACTCCCCACTGAGCAGAGAGCCTGGCAAAGGGCTCAATCCCGGGACCCTGGGATCATGACCTAAGCTGAAAGCAGATGCTTAACCGACAGAGTCACCCAGGTGCCCCCAATACAACCTTGTCTTGATGACTATATCTTTACAGCAAATCTTGACATCAGATGGTGAAGTCCTTCTAAGTTTATTCTAATTTTCAAAAGTGTCTTGGTTAAACTAGTTCCTTTGCTTTTCTATAAAAACTTTAGAATCAGATTGTCAATGTCTGCACAAAAAATCATGCTGAGACTCTGATTGAGTTGAATCTATAGATTAATTTGGGGACAATTGACATCTTAAAAACATTGTCTTTTCTAATCCATGAGTATAACGTATCTCCCATTTTTTCCGGTCTTTGATTTCTTTTATCAGTGTTGTAGTTTTTTAATTTTTTAATTTAATTTAATTTTTATTTATTTATTTTTTTTTTTTAAGATTTTGTTTACTTGACAGAGAGAGAGGGAGCAAGTGAAGGGGAGTGGCAGAGGGAGAGAGAGAAGCAGGCTCCCCACTGAGCAGGGAGCCCGATGTGGGGCTCGATCCCAGAACCCTGAGATCGTGACCTGAGCCAAAGGCAGAGGCTTAACCCACTGAGCCACCCAGGTCCCCTAATTTTTTAATTTAATTTAATTTAATTAATTACTTTTTTTTTTTTTTTTTAGTAACCTCCATGCCCGTCATGGGGCTCGAACTCAGGCCCAAGAGCAAGACTCAAATGTTCCACTGACTGAGCCAGCTAGGCGCCCCCAGTGTTGTAGTTTTTAGCATACAGATCTGCAGTTATTCTGTCAGATTTATACCTAAATATTTTCCTGTTTATAGTGTGATTGTAAATGATACTTAAAAAGTATTTCAATTTCCAGTATTCTAGGATATAGAAATTTGCTAAACTCACTTGTTACAGGAGCTTTTCTGTGGATTCCTTGTGAATTGGTGCACAATCATATCATCTATGAATATAGACAGTTTAATGCTTTCCTTTCCAGAGACACTTTAATGATTTTTTTTTTCCAATATGCTTAAATTTTTTTTTTCTTTTCCGTATTGCTCTGGCTAGACCATTTAGTATGAGGTTGATTAGGAATGAAAGTAGTCAGCCCTGCCTTATTCTCATTCAGTCTTTCACCATTAAGTATAATGATAGCTGTAGATTTTTCAAAGATTCCCTCTTTAGGTTTAGGAAGTTTCCTTTTATTCTAGTTTGTTGAGAGTTTTTATCGAGTTTGTTAATGTGGTGAAGTACGATGATATTCAAATATGTATATGCCACCCCCCTTGTCAGCAGTGATTATCATGACTGGATTCCGTGTGCTAAGATCCTATCTACTTGTGATCTCTGTCAAAAAAAAAAAGATCCTGTTGAGGATAGTTGTATCTCTGTTCGTCAGGAGTATTGGTCTGTGGTTTTCTCTTCTCTTTATGGTTTTGCTATCAGAGTGCTGGCTTCTTAGGGATGGAAAGTGTTCCCTTCTCTACATTCTGGAAGAGACTGTATAGAATCAAAAATATTTCTTCCTTAAATATTTGTGAGAATTTACCAGTGAAACCATCTGGGCCTGGAGTTTCCTATGTTGGAAGGTTTTTAGCTATGAATTCAATTTCCTTAACAGATATAAAATTATTCAAGTTACCTGTTTCTTCTAAGTTGAAGAATTATTCATAGTAAGAGTTGTTCATGATAATCTTTTATTATCCTTTTAATGTCTGCAGTAATGTCTTCTTCTAAATTTTTTCCCCAAAGAACCATGTTTGATTTCATTTTTTTTCTGCTTTGTATTTTATTGATTTCTACTTTGCTTTATCTACATTAAAGCTTTTTGGTCAGGTGCTTACACATTTAGGGTTGCTATGCCTTGTTGGTGAATTGACCTTTTTCATTATTATGTAATGTCCCTCTTTATTCCTGGTAATATTTCTTATTGTCAGGTCTGCTTTATTTTATATTAACATAGCCACTCCAGTTTCCTTTTGATCAGTGTTTACATGATATATCTTTTTTTCACCCTTTTACTTTTATTTTTTTTTCATTTTTTATTTTTAAAGATTTTATTTATTTACTTGACAGAGAGAAAGAGACAGCAAGAGAGGGAATACAAGCAGGGGGCGTGGGTAAGGGAGAAACAGGCCTCCCACTGAGCAGGGAGCCCCATGCGGGGCTTGATCCTAGGACCCTGGAATCATGACCTGAGCCGAAGGCAGACATTTAATGACTGAGCCACCCAGGTGACCCTCATCCTTTTACTTTTGACCTATATGTCATTCACTATATTTAAATTGGATTTTTTAAAAAAATATTTATTCATTTGACAGAGAGAGAGAGATCACAAGTAGGCAGAGCCGCATGCAGAGAGAGAGGGGGAAGCAGGCTCCCCACAGAGCAGAGAGCCCAATGCAGGGCTCAATCCCAGGATCCTGAGATCATGACCCAAGCCGAAGGCAGAGGCTTAACCCACTGAGCCACCCAGGTGCCCCTTAAATTGAATTTCTTGTAAACAGCACATAAGTGAATCATATTTTTAAAATATGATTTGATAATCTGTCTTCTACTTGGTGTATTTAGACGGGGGTCAGCAAACTTTCTATAACAGGTCAGACTTTGGGAGTCATGTGGTCTCTACTGATACTGTTCAATTCTGTCATTGTAACCAAGGGTACTGATTCTTTCCTTTGTGATCATCAGTCCTCTAGTGAGCCATTCAGTGAATTTACTGTACTGATACTACGTTTTTCAGTTTTGAAATTTCTACTTGGTTTCTTTAAATGACATTCATTCATTTGAAGTATTTTTACCTTTACCCCAGAGCACATAGTTATAATAGCTGCTTTAAAGTCTTGAGTATTCCAGTATCTGAGTTGCCTTGGGACTGGATTGATTGTTTTTTTTCCCTTCATAATTGGTCTGGGTTTTTTTCTGTTGTTTTTTTTTTTTTTTTAAGATTTTATTTATTTGAGAGAGAGAGCATACGCATGAGACAGTGTGTGAGAGAGAGCACAGACAGGGGTGTGGGGCAGAGGGAGAAGCAGGTTCCCCACTGAGCAGGGAGCCTGACATGGAACTCGATCCCAGGACCCCAGGATCATGACCTGAGCTGAAGGCATATGCTTAAATGACTGAGCCACCCAGGCGCCCTGATTTTTCTGTTTCTTTGTATGTCAAGCAAGTTTGGGTTGTATTCTGTACATTTTTAATAATGTATTTTGGAACTCTGGGTCCTTTCAAAATCCTATAGAGAATATTTATTTCTTTTGTTTTAGCAGTCGTTTAGCCTGGTGGGTTTCAGGCTGCCAGTTCTGTGGTGCCTTTTTGTGTGATGGTTTTAATTTTAGTTCAGTTTTCAAAGCCTTTGTAATGCTGCTTTGGGTATGTCCTATCCCTGCAGAGTTCAGGGGTAAGTCTGGGACTTGTGCCATTTGTACGAACTGTTAGGGGAGCCCTCCTTAGCGGTTTCCTCTCCAGTATTCGTGTCACACTCCCTGGCTCCCAGGGGACCCTTTACCTAGTCCTCTGGCCAGAAAGATGGTTTTTTTCTAGGAGTTGTAGCTGCCTCTGCTCTCACTGCGCAGTTCTGTGTAACTTGGGGTGCCGTCAGGCCAAAGTGGCAGGAGATAAGAGAGAACAGAATAAGCAGATCCCCCCCAACTCCATCCCGGCCCCTGTGCTTTTCCGGCCACTCTGGCCAAACGTATGGTGTTTTTCTGGAGGTTTTCACTGCCTTTGTTGCTGCCATGCCGTTCTCCAACTGGGACTGTCTTCAAGGCTGGGCTGAGAAAGAAAAAAGCGGTGGTTTCCCTCCATAGAGACATCCTCCAGCAGCCCCTTTCCCTGGTCTTCTGGCCAGAAGGATGAGGTTTGTTTTGCAGTTGTTGCTGCCTGCTCTTCTCTGGCTTTTATTTACATGTGTAGTCCTTAGGTAGTTTTTTGGGCATTTTTCCAGAGTTTCTGTAGTAATCATTGTGTGATTGAGGCGACACTAGGTTTACTCCATCTGAGCCAGCTCCAGACGTCCCCATTATTTTTTTTTTAAGATTTTATTTATTTGAGAGAGGGAGAGAGACAGAGAGAGAGGGAGAGCATGAGAAGGGGGAGGGTCAGAGGGAGAAGCAGACTCCCCATTGAGCAGTGAGCCCGATTCGATGCGGGACTCTATCCTGGGATTCCAGGATCATGACCCAAGCCGATGGCAGCTGCTTAGCCAACCAAGCCAACCAGGTGCCCGCCCCATCATTCTTTTTAAAAAGTAAAATATTAACACCCCACTCTGTGAAAAGTTCTTTAAGGTAGCTTAACCGTCATAGTAACTGTAAGCTGTTGCCACATTTTCCACATCTGTCTGCACACTGGTGAGATTAGTCACATCGCTTTTGTTTCTACTGCTTTATCTTTTTCTCCCCCCACCCTTTCCCTCGTTTTCTTTATTAGAGATCCAACCAGCTTTTCTCCCAGCTTCAAGAAAGGAGTTTGTGTACATGTTTACTACAACCTATAGTTTAGTTCGTCTGTGGACCTTATAATTATGATAATTAACATATTTTTTCAGAGCTCAATAGATCATGTTAACTGAGTGCTCTGGCACTTTAATAAGCATTGGTAAATACCAATTAATGTAAAAAGGAACCTCTCACATATTTTTCTATAATTATAGCTCTAGAACCACTGGAATTAGACCAGCATTCCTGTGACAAGACTGTCTTTCTTTCTACAGAAACAGGTTTTTATAAAAATATAATCTATTGAGGACTGTGGTGCTTGTTTACTATGGGGCTACATTTGAAACCACCATAATTCTTTGGAACATGAGAATTGGTATATTGAGAAAGGCCAGGCTATGGGGTCAAAGACCTAAATAGAGGGACGCCTGGGTGGCTCAGTGGGTTGAAGCCTCTGCCTTTGGCGCAGGTCATGGTCCCAGGGTCCTAGGATCGAGCCCCAAAACCTAAATAGAAACCTTAAACCTGTATTATTCATAATTGTTAGGATAGTCACTGGAACTGTTATCTGGAATGGTTCAATATAGATTATTTCACTAAATTTGTCCATGAATGCCACATATCATATTTTTTAGAGAAGTACAGTTATCTTATGGTTTTGTCATTTTGCTCTACATTTAAATAAAGGGAGAGGGTTAAATCTGTTTTATTTAACTAACTCTTGGTCTGTCATTCATTAATAAAAATAGAGGTCTTTAAAACTCTTACACTTAATGGGGCGCCTGGGTGGCTCAGTGGGTTAAGCCGCTGCCTTCGGCTCAGGTCATGATCCCAGAGTCCTGGGATCGAGTCCCGCATCGGGCTCGCTGCTCAGCAGGAAGCCTGCTTCCCTTCCTCTCTCTCTGTCTGCCTCTCTGCCTACTTGTGATCTCGCTCTGTCAAATAAATAAATAAAAAAAAAATCTTAAAAAAAAATAAAAAAAATAAAACTCTTACACTTAAAAAATAAATAAATAAACAAAAAAAACCTCTTACACTTTATCCACAGGATTCTTTTTTTTTTTTTTTAAAGATTTTATTTATTTATTTGACAGAGAGAAATCACAAGTAGGCAGAGAGGCAGGCAGAGAGAGAGGAGGAAGCAGGCTCCCTGCTGAGCAGAAAGCCCGATGTGGGGCTTGAACCCAGGACCTGGGATCATGACCTGAGCCGAAGGCAGCGGCTTAACCCACTGAGCCACCCAGGCGCCCCTATCCACAGGATTCTGAAACATGGATGATGGGGGACTGATCTCTATCTCTTCTACTTCTTATTTTGTCTATTAAAATGTCTGATCTCTGCTTTTCCCCCTGATCCCTCCTCTCCCTTCCCCCAACATTGTTTTATTACTCACTGTTGTTTCTGACTGATACTCGGATAAATTGTATGATGTAAGTTTTTAAAAATGAATCTCCCAAATTCCATTTATTATTATAACCATGTTCCTGAACATTTAGCAAGCCCTTAGCATATACCTGGTATCATGTGGAGCCCTTCACATTAACTGTCTCATCATCACAACAGCCATCTGAGGTGGGTGCTGTTTTACAGATGAGGACATGAAGCCGCAAAGAGATTGAATGACATGTCCAGGGTAGTCAGCTAGTAAGTGTCACCATCAGGATTTGAACACAGGCAGTCTTACTCTAAAGCCTACACTTTTTTTTTAACCTTAAATTTCACCACAAGGAAAATTTTATTGATGGTGCTAGTTTATTTTCCTCTTAAAAGGCCAATTGTAACCAAATGAAGTGAACATACTTCAGGATTTTACTGTCTTCATACTATGATAAAATACGAAGCTCAGAACTGGATCGCTTGGCCTTTTCTCTTCATATCTCCTCCCAGTTCATATTGTTTGCCTCTCTTAATGGCCAGTGTTCTCTCAGATCTGTAGTTGGGCTCAACACATTATCCCTCAACACAGTCTTCTTTGGTGTTTTAGCTTTTTTCCAGAAAATCCACTTAGTCTGCCCACCATAGCCACTCTTCTTGTTATGATGTTGCTTTCCCTGGGTGTAAAGAGAATCTTTGCCTTTCTTGTACTGTGTCACTTTGTGGGGTTGGTACTTACAGAAACTTTGTTGCAGGAAGTCTGGTAGGTTTTGGGAACATTCAACATGTTTGTGAGAGTGCTGTCAGCATGGAAAAAAAATGAAGCCTACATTCTTTTTTTTTTTAAAGATTTTATTTATTTATTTGACACACAGAGATCACAAGCAGGCAGAGAGGCAGGCAGAGAGAGAGGAGGAAGCAGGCTCCCCGCAGAGCAGAGAGCCCGATGTGGGGCTCGATCCCAGGACCCTGGGATCACAACCTGAGCCGAAGGCAGAGGCTTTAACCCACTGAGCCACCCAGGCGCCCCGAAGCCTACATTCTTTTTTTTTTTTTTTAAAGATTTTATTTATTTATTTGACAGAGAGAAATCACAAGTAGGCAGAGGCAGGCAGAGAGAGAGGAGGAAGCAGGCTCCCTGCTGAGCAGAGAGCCCGATGTGGGGCTTGAACCCAGGACCTGGGATCATGACCTGAGCCGAAGGCAGCGGCTTAACCCACTGAGCCACCCAGGCGCCCCTGGAAGCCTACATTCTTTTTTTTTTTTTTTTTTTTTTAATGACAGAGAGAGAGATCACAAGTAGGCAGAGAAGCAGGCAGAGAGAGAGGAGGAAGCAGACTCCCCGCTGAGCAGAGAGCCCGATGTGGGGCTCGATCCCAGGACCCTGAGATCATGACCTGAACTGAAGGCAGCGGCTCAATCCACTGAGCCACCCAGGCGCCCGGAAGCCTACATTCTTAATGATAGTCTGCTACATAGTGTGCTTCATAAGGAATTTAAAATCACCATTGTAATGTCTATCTGCTGAGGAAATTTTTTTTTTTTTTTTTTAAAGTCCTGGAACCCAACACAAGGCTTAAACTCAGGACCCTGAGAGCAAGACCTGAGCTGAGATCAAGAGTTAGGCACTTGGGGCACCTGGGTGGCTCAGTGGGTTAAGCCTCTGCCTTCGGCTCAGGTCATGATCCCAGTGTCCTGAGATCGAACCCCATATCGGGCTTCCTGCTCCGTGGGAAGCCTTTAAAAAAAAAAAAGAGTTAGGCACTTAACTGAATGAGCGACTCAAGTGTCCCTGAAGAAATCTTACAATAGATTTTTTTTCTTTTTAGGGGTGCCTGGGTGTATCTGTCAATTAAGGGTTGGACTCTTGATTTTGGCTAAGGTCATGATCTCAGAGTTGTGGGATCAAGCCTGCATCAGACTCTGCACCCAGTAGGGAATCTGCTTGAGACTCTCTCTGCCTCTCTCTGCCCCTTCTCCCCCGGCCCCATGCATATGCCCATGTGTGCGTTCTCTCTCCTCTCTCAAATAAATAAGTCTTTAAAAATTAAATATGAGGCATCTGGGTGCCCACTTAATGTCTGACTCTTGGTTTTGGCTCAGGTCATCATCTTATGGGTTGGGGCATCAAGCCTAGAGTTGAGCTGGAGTACGCCTTCACCGGGCTCAGGGGGAGTCTGCTTGAAGATTCTCTCCCTCTCTCCCTCTGCCTGCTCACATGCATGTGCACATTCTCTCTCTGTCTGTCTCAAGTAAATAAATGAATCTTTAAAAAATAAATTTAAAAAAATTAAAACAGTAATATTTTGATCAAAGATTCATTAATTAACATCTCTTTAAAATGTCAGCTTTAGGGGTCTCTGGGTGGCCCAGTCAGTTAAGCATCTGCCTTCAGCTCAGGTTGTGATCACAGGATCCTGGGATAGAGCTCCACGTTGGGCTCCCTGCTCAGTGGGGAGTCTGCTTGTCCCTCTGCCCCTCTGCCTGCTCGTGGTCCCCCCACAATAAATAAATAATAGCTTAAAAAAATAAAATATCAGCTTTATACTGTTGACTGTGATCAGGTTTTCTCTTTTACATGAGAAATAATATGTCATCATTAAGCAGAAGCTATTCTGCTCTTATTACTAAAAATACTTGTCATGTGTGATGAACTATTTGTCTTTGTTAGAAAAAAATACATAACTAGAGAGCTGTAACAAGTTGTAAGGTATGAGTAGAAGTTAAGAAATTAAAAAACAATCAACAAAGGCCAAAAATATAAAAACAAAACTGGAGATCACTTTTTAAAAAAGCCAGACTACCTGAAAATTTATTTCTTTTATAGAAGCACATGTTAATCTGAAGGAGAAGCTTCAACAAATGTATTCAAAGGGTAAATTGATTCTGTTACCTTTGATGTTAATGTATGTCTGTGACAAAGGACAGCTACATACCATACTGATGGAACTTACTGGAAAGATTTATATGTAAACATCTAGGCAAAGAAGTAAGCCCATAATGATTTGCTGAATACTCTCGTAGTGGCAGGAGAAAGATATGTCTGATGTACAGTGTCCAGTGATAACATCATTGGTTTGTGTACTTTGCAGCAGGGAGTATGACGTGGAACATGTCTTGGCTAATGAATTACCAACCAGTGTCCTGAGTAATCAGACATAATAACCTGAAAGCTTATTCATGAATGAGTAACATATATATATAACTTAATATATTTAAATTTATAGCTGGTTTTTCAGATCCCAGTTTTTGCTAGTTTCAGTTCCTTGTCCAGAGTAGAAGGAAGAATGGGTAAATTAATATTCAATATCCAGATTCCATTACTAATTTGTGTATGTACCATTAAGGTGATTATCACTCACTTTAAAAAGGGTTTGTTTTGGGGCGCCTGGGTGGCTCAGTGGGTTGGGCCGCTGCCTTTGGCTCAGGTCATGATCTCAGGGTCCTGGGATCGAGTCCCGCATCAGGCTCTCTGCTCAGCGGGGAGCCTGCTTCTCTCTCTCTCTCTCTCTCTCTCTCTCTCTGCCTGCCTCTCTACTTGTGATCTCTCTCTGTCAAATAAACAAATAAAATCTTAAAAAAATAAAAAATAAAAAAAAATAAAAAGGGTTTGTTTTTTTGCTTAATGTTAGCAAATAATATCAAGGCTTACCATTGTGTATATTCCAGTAAGTATTTCATGTTTTTATATAAAGTTAAATTCCACTTAATGATAAGCATTCAGATCTTTTATGAGAAACCTCAATCAACAGCACACTTATTTCGAGCAATATTTATTATATGTTGCTGACATATTACTTCTTTGCCAAAATTTTACATCAAAATAAGTATTAACCCCTTCAGAATTATAATTTGTGAAATTAAATACTTATAGAAGTGATTGCTCAAAAAATGTTGGAAATCGTTCTTTGATTTACCTCCAGAATGTGCAGCACATTTAGATATCATCAGTAGCAGCAGCATTTTCCTCGAAAGTAGTTTTGGTTTTGGGGAATACAAAATTTGTTCAGTGTCAATCTGCATAATGAGATAGCTGATCAGTTCATTCAGTACTATTTTATATCAAAAGCAGGTATGACTATGAAGTAATGATAATTTTATTATGATTCATAAACTTGAAGCAGTAAAAAGAAAAGTTCCAAAATTATTTGAAGAAAGCATTGCTAGTACCTTACTCCTGTCAGAATGGCTAGAAGCAAAAAGACAATCAGAAGACAGTGTTGGCGAGGCTGCAGAGAAAGGGGAGCCCTCGTGCACTGTTGGTGGGAATGTGAATTGGTGCAGCCACTGGAAAACAGTATAGAGGTTCCTCGAAAAGTTAAAAATAGAAATATTGTATGAACTTGTAATTCCACTATTGAGTATTGACCTAAAGAAAACAAAACGCTAATTCAAAAAGATATATGCACCACTGTGTTTATTGCAGCATTATTTACAATAGCCAAAATATGGAAGCATCCCAAGTGTCTATTCATAGATGAATGGATAAAGAAAATGTGATATATATACATATATATGTATATATATCATATATATTTTTTCTTTTTTTCTATATTTACTCAGCTATAGAAAAGAACGAGATCTTACCATTTGCAACAACATAGATGGATCTGGAGGGTATTATACTAAGTGATATACATCAGACAGAGAAAGACATACAATGTGATTTCACTTATATGTAGAATCTAAAAAACAAACAAAAAACCCAGACTCTTGGGGCCTCTGGGTGGCTCAGTCAGTTAAGCATTAGATGCTTGGTTTTGGCTCAGGTCGTGATCTCAGGGTCATGAGGTGGAGCCCCGCATTGGCGCTGTGCTCAGTGCAGAGGCTGCTTGAGATTCTTTCCTTCCCTCTGCCCCTCCCCCTGCTCGCTCTCTCTCTCTCTCTCTCTCTCAAATAAATCTTAAGGGGGAAAAAAATTAAAAAACAAAAAACCAGATTCTTAAATGCAGAGAACGAACTGATGTTTACCAGAGGGAAGATGCCTGGGATGATGAGTGAAATAGGTGAAGGGGATTTAGAGGTACAAGCTTCCAGTTATAAAATAAGTCACTGAGATGGAAAGTGTGGCATAGGGAGTTTAGTCAATAATATTATAATAACGTTGTATGATGACAGTAACTATACTTACCTGCGGTCAACACTAAGTAATATAAAAAATTGTTGGATCAGTATGTTATGCATCTGAAACTAATAAAACATTGTATGTTAATTATATTCAGTCTTTTTAAAAAGGCATTGTTGGAATAAAATATGGAAGGATCTTATACTCATGTACACTTTAAAATTCTGATATAGGAGCACTTGGATGGCTCAGTCGATTAAGAGTCTGCCTTCAGCTCAGGTCCGGATCCCAGGGTCCTGCATCAAGCCCCACGTTAGACTCCCTACTCGGCAGGAGCCTGCTTCTTCCACTCCTTCTGCCAATCCCTCTGCTTGAGCTCTCTCTGTCTCGTCTCTGTCTCTGTCAAATAAATAAATAAAATCTTTAAAAAAAATAAAATTCTGATACAGTTATATCTCATAAAGTAAAATGATGTTGACCATCCTTGGAAAGTTGTAATTAGGCTTACTGTTTAGTTTCAGTGCTATAGACATCCAAAAAGTAATTGCCTTTAAAAATTATGATGCCGGGGCACCTGGGTGGCTCAGTTGGTTGAGCAACTGCCTTCGGCTCAGGTCATGGTCCTGGAGTCCTGGGATCGAGTCCCGCATCGGACTCCCTGCTTGGCAGGGAGTCTGAGTTTCCCGCTGATCTCTCTCCTCTCATGCTCGCTTGCTCTCTCTCTCTCTCTCAAATGAATAAATAAAATCATTAAAAAAAATTTAAAAAAAATTATGATGCCACTGTTCACAAATAATAGGATGCCTAACACTCCCCCCCCTTTTTTTTTAAGATTTTATTTATTTATTTGACAGATCACAACTAGGCAGAGAGGCAGGCAGAGAGAGAGGAGGAAGTAGGCTCCCTGCTGAGCAGAGAGCCCGATGTGGGAACCCGATCCCAGGACCCTGAGATCATAACCTGAGCCGAAGGCAGAGGCTTTAACCCACTGAGACACCCAGGCACCCTGCCTAACACCCTTCAATAACATGTTAACCCATGCTTTTATCTAAACTCAGCATAACCTGTCACCTGATTTAGTATAAATACCTGTTACCTATTGAATTTATAAAAAAGCATGTGCACAATTATCTTAAAAGAAGACTAAAGGATTATAATTTATTTCTATTAAAAAAAATCTTTTTCTTAGGGTGTCTGGGTAGCTCAGTCGGTTAGGTGTCTGACTCTTGATTTTGGCTCAGGTCATGGTCTCAGGGTCCTGAGATTGAGCCCTACGTTGGGCTCTGCACTGCATGTGAAGCCTGCTTGAGATTCTCTCTCCCTCTCTCTCTACCCCTCCCCCCACTCACATGCACTCTCTCAAAAAAGAAAAAACACTTTTTGTCTAGAAAATAATTAATTGCCGTAACTTTTGAAATGAAATGCCACATTAAAAAATGATACAAGTAAAGGCCATTTTTTGCCTTCAGCATTTATTTGTTGAGTATTTGCTAGATTTCTGGCTTTCTATTGATTTGATTTTTAGCAGTTCAGAGATCTAAGATATAGTCCCAGCCTTCAAGAATTCACAGTCAGTGGAAAATGAATAAGCATCAATAACAGCAGGGGTTGGCTTACATTTTCTGTGAAGGGCCAGATAGCAAATACTTTAGGCTTTGTGGGCCATATGGTTTCTGTTGCAGTTATTCAACCTTGGTGTCATAGTGTGAAAGCAGCCATAGATAATCTGTGAACAAATGAGTGTGGCTGTGTTCCAATGCAATTTCTATTTACAAAAATAGGCACCAGCCCTGTACTGTAATTTGCTGATGTCTGAATTATGGTATAGTGTGGTGTAAGACCTATGGTAGAAAGATGCCTAGTGTGCTGTGTATGATGAGGAGAAGAGGACACAGAAATCTCAAGGAAGAGGGGACTTCCAAGCTGAGTCTCGAGAGACAAGTTGTTGTGCAGGAGAAGCAGCATGGAGGGCCCATGGATTCATTAACTCACGCATATAGTATAGGCAGAGGGAGAGGTGGGAACCCAGGTTAGGTGTTAAGTGGGTACCTTATGAAAATGTAATCATTCAGGTCCCCTCCAATAGCATATTTCTAAATAGTATCAAAAATTGTAGCTACCAAAATTCTGTGATTTACTTCTGATGGGTAGCTTCTTTTGTTTTTTATTTTTTTTCAAGATTTTATATTTTTAATTTTTAAAAAAGATTTTATTTATTTGTTTGACAGAGAGAGAGAGATGACAAGTAGGCAGAGAGGCAGGCGGGGGTGGGGGGGGGGAGCAGGCTCCCTGCTGAGCAGAGAGCCCAATGCAGGGCTCGATTCCAGGACCCTAAGGCCATGACCTGAGCTGAAGGCAGAGGCTCAACCCACTGAGCCACCCAGGCACCCCTAAAGATTTTATTTTTAAGTAGATTTTATTTTAAAGTAATCCCACCCAGTGTGGGGCTCGAACCTACAGCCCTAGATCAAGAGTCGCACGCTCCACTGACTGAGCCAGCCAGATGCCCCACACGGCAGTTTCTTAACATCTATAAATATGAAGAATTAAATCATTGTTATCTATATTAAAATGGAAGTATACCCAAAATTGCCTTGTCTTTAGCAAAAACAAGATGTTTTAGTTCATTTATTTCACATTTTTGAGACGGTGCTAAACTAGTCCCCAGCTAACAAAGAAGACCCTAGTTGAAGAATGATGGGTGCAGCCATCTCAGTATTGGGCACCAGAGTACTACATTTTGAATTTATTAATTTTTATCAAAATATTACATACAAAAATATACAAATAGGAAAATACGCATATTGGCAGGGTACAGCTCATGATTTTCACAAACTAAATACAGTCATGTTACCACAAGGCTACATTTTAATTGTTCAGCATTACTAATTCAAGATTCTTGGCCTCCTTTCGAAACTTAATTATTTTTCATCTCTGAGCTTTCAGTCAGTTCTTTGGCTTAACATCCTTACTGCTAACAATTTATTTTGTGTAAGAAATCAAGTGGGGCAACTACAACCTGCCCACTCTTTTCTCTTAGGCTTGTTTAATGTTTTAGCTCTCTTTAGTTGACCACTGCAGCCCAGGCTTCTAATTTCCAGAAAGTGCCCCTTATTCCAAAATCATCCATTTCTCCTCTGAGTCCAATAACACTTTCAAACTGAAGATAGCAACTCAGTGGGTCTTCAGATAAATTTAGTGAGTTGGACTTGTGACCAGCATTTAAAAAGAGCCTGGTAGGGGCACCTGGGTGGCTCAGTGGGTTAAGCCTCTGCCTTCAGCTCAGGTCATGATCCCAGGGTCCTGGGATCGAGCCCTGCAGCGGGCTCTTTGCTCAGCAGTGAGCCTGCTTCCTCCTCTCTCTGCCTGCCTCTCTGCCTACTTGTGATCTCTCTCTCTCTCTCTCTGTCAAATAAATAAATAAAATCTTAAAAAAAAAAAAAGAGCCTGGTAGAGGGACAAAAAAAGAGGGAAAGAGAAAGAAATGGAAGACTGAGTTGTAACCATTATAAGCTTCACTGTTTGGTGAAACTTTGTATTTAGTTTTTCATGTATATAAAATTTATTTTTTACTATATAGGTCACGGTCTTAAAAGTTTAAAAAACATCATAAATCTCATTTTGGTAACTTAAAAATACTACTTAACATCAGAATAACTGTTGATAGTCATAGACCTTTTTTAAATCAATAAAATGGAAATGTATTGGCTGAAGGAAGTCTTTTCTGTCTGTCTCTTGGAGGAACACCCCAACTCATTTTTTTAATTATTTTTTTTAAGATTTATTTATTTACTTATTTGACAGAGAGAGAGAGAGAGAGATCACAAGTAGGCAGAGAGGCAGGCAGCGGGGGTTGGGGGAAGCAGGCTCCCTGCTGATCAGAGAGCCCGATGTGGGGCTCGATCCCAGGACCCTGGGATCATGATCTGAGCTGAAGGCAGAGGCTTAACCCACTGAGCCACTCAGGTGCCCCTACCCCAACTCATTTTAAGATACCAGTGTGATTCAGAGATGTTACTGGAAAAGAGTTACAGGCAGATACTGCTCATGAATGTACACACAGCAGTCCTTTACCAAATGTAGCAAACTGAATCCAGCAGTATAGGAAAAGGATAACACGTCTTGATCAATAGGAGTTTATGCCAGGAATACAAAGTAGGGGTTGGAATAATATTAAAAAACCAGTTTAATTCATTATGTTAATTGAATAATGTAGAAATACTATTTGATCATCCTTTTTTAAAAAAAGAAAGATTTTATTTATTTATTTGACAGAGAGAGATCACAAGTAGGCAGAGAGGCAGGCAGAGAGAGAGAGGGAAGCAGGCTCCCTGCTGAGCAGAGAGCCCGATGCGGGACTCGATCCCAGGACCCTGAGATCATGACCTGAGCCGGAGGCAGCGGCTCAACCCACTGAGCCACCCAGGCGCCCTGTTTGATCATCCTTAACAAGTACAGAAAAGAGTTTGACAAAATTAAACCCTCCTTCATTAAAATAAAGTACAGCAAACTAGGAAAGAACTTCCTTACTGAGAAAGAGTGTATTCGAAAACCCTATGGTTAAGACACCTGTAAGATTCAGAACAAAGCTAGGCCATCTCCTCTCAGCCACTGGTATTTAACATTGTATTTGGGGTCCTGGCCAGAAAAAGAAAGAAAAGGCATAAAGATTGGAAAGAAGTAAAACTGTTTGCAGATAATGTGATTGAGTCTGTTAAGTGGTTAAAATTTTAAAGTCTCATATTATCACATGTTGACAATGGTATAGAGCAACTAGTACTGTCATACACTGGTGTTAGGTGTGTAAGATTGTACAATCACTGTGGAAGACAGTTTTTTATAGCTAACCCTTCTGCAGAAAGACTTGTACCTGAATGCTCATAGAAGCTTTATTTATAATAGACCATAACTGGAAATAACCCCAATGTCCATCAGTAGGTGAATGGGTAAACAAATTGTGATATGTCCATGCAGTGGAAAATTACTCAGCAAAAAAAGAGGAAAAAACAAACTGATACATGCAAAGCATAGATAAATCTCAAAACATTGCTATAAGCAAAAGAATCCTTACACAAAAGTTATGCATTATATGATTCCAATTATATAAGATCCTAGAACAGGGAAAAAAAAAGTGTTTCTGGGGACAAGAAGCACGTTAGTCCTTGCTTGGGAACAGGAGCGATATATTGATGTCAAAGGAGCATAAAAGAACTTTTCTGGGATTTTAAAATGTTTGGTATCTTGGTGGTAGTTACTAGAATTTTTTCATTGTGAAAGCTCATTGTGTCTTATTGTATGTAAATTATACCTCAATAAAGTTGATCTTTTACAAAAATAATAGATTTAGGGGTGTCTAGGTGGCTCAGTCAGTTAAGTTTCGGCCTTCAGCTCAGGTCATGATCCTGGAGTCCTGGGGTTGAGCCCTGCATCTGGCTCCCTGCTCAGTGGAGAGCCTGCTTCTCCCTCTCTCCACTCTTCCTGCTTGTATGCTCTTTCTCTCTCTGTCAAATAAATAAAATCTTTAAAAATAAATAAATAAATTTTAAAAAATAAAAAAGAGAGATTTGGGCATTCAATTTTAAAACAAGTAGACAAAATCACTGTTAGGAAAAACAAACAAACAAACAAAACTGACCAGATTAAAAAATTCCATTGGGTTGATGAAGAAGTTCTAGAGCTAGGTGAGGGTGATGGTTGCAGAACAGTGTGAATGTACTTAATGCTATAGAACTCTACACTTAAAAGTGGTTAAAATGGTAAGTAAATTTTATGTATATTTTTTCACATTTTTAAAAAGGTTAAAAAAATGGCTATGAAAACAAAATCAGGAATTAGGAGAATATATAGGGGTTTTTTTGTTTGTTTTTTTTAAATTTTCACATGGCATGTGCTTTGTGCCCTTCAAAAATATCTTTTAAAGGATTAAGGGAGGGTCTAAAATATTACAAGCTTGTGTAATTTCTTTGATCAAAGGTAAAAATGCTTAATTTGATTGTAAATGAGAAATAACTAATATGTTAGCCTCTCTTCATTAAATACAGCAAGGAGGGCGCCTGGGTGGCTCAGTGGGTTGGGCCTCTGCCTTTGGCTCGGATCATGATCTCGGTGTCCTGGGATCGAGTCCCACATTGGGCTCTCTGCTTGGCGGGGAGCCTGCTTCCTCCTCCTTTCTCTCTCTGCCTGCCTCTCTGCCTACTTGTGATCTCTCTCTGTCAAATAAATAAATAAAATCTTTAAAAAAAAAATAAATAAATACAGCTATGATCAGGATTCTGGCATTGAGGTATTTATGCTTTGAGTGTCATATGTGAGTATAATAAACCAGAAGTGTTACTTGGCCAAGTGTTACTTGGCCAAGTGTCACTTCCTATAATTCAGAGTATCCCAGCAATTACATTTCTAGAACTGAATTTAGATGGAAAGCTGTGTCTCTTAAACTGCTCTGCCCTTTTGGTTTCTAGTTAATGACTGCCTACTGGTATATGCTTTTAAGATTTTATTCATTTGAGAGAGAGAGCATGAGCAGGGGAGAGACACAGAGGGAGAGGGAGAAGCAGGATTCCCCGCTGAACTGGGAGCCAGACTCAGGATTGATCCCAGGACCTGGAGATCATGACCAAAGCCGAAGGAAGATGCTTAATTGTCTGAGCCCCCCAGATGGCCCCCCCCTCCTGATATTTTTTAAAGCTAGAAGTTTTATACTCAGTTTGCTCTTTATTTGCAATCTCTAAATCAACTGAGGTCTAAAACTAGATGAATTTGGTTGAAATTATTTTCATTACTACTGCTCTTCATTTTCCTGTCTTCATCAGGACAAAACTTACTGTAGTTTCTTGGATGATATGGGCACAAATTTCTTAGCCAAAAAGGAGGATCTGTGGAGGATATCACTTGGGAATATGACTGCTTTCTTGCTCGGTGATTTGCTTCCACTTCCAGGTTTTGAGAGTAATAGTCAGTTAAAACATCTACATGCCAGATACCTGGGTGGCCCAGTTGAAGCATCTGCCTTCAGCTCAGGTCATGATCCCAGGGTCCTGGGATTGAGCCCCACATCAGGCTCCCTGCCCAGTGGGAACCTGCTTCCCATCCCCCCTCCTTCTCCCTCTGCCTGTTGCTCCCCCTGCATGTGCTGTCTCTCTTTCTGTGTCAAATAAATAAGTAAAATCTTGAAAAAAAAAAGATCTGCATGTCAAAAAGAGCTTATGATTGGCTGGATTGTAATATAGGAAGTAGATGTCTTTGCAGTAAAGTAAGTAGAGCTTGAAATACAGAAGAATGGGAGCATCTATAAAAATGTTCCAAGGAGGAAAACATTTTCTCTTGATGGTTCATTCTGTTCTAGGTAAACACCACCAAGTGAGTGAAACACAGAATGTGATTGCATCGGACAAAGCAGCAGAAATACCAGTTGCCCATGAACATGAGCACAGCCATGACCACACACAGCTGCACGCCTACATTGGCGTTTCCCTTGTGCTGGGCTTCGTTTTCATGTTGCTGGTAGACCAGATTGGCAGCTCCCATGTGCATTCTACTGACGGTAAGTGGCCCCCAGGCTTTCTGGGCAGTACAGTAAATTTACAGTTTAAAAAGTCACAGATGATTGAATAATTCAATATGTATCAGTGGCCTTCTTTAGTGCCAAAAACTCTTGTTTTTCTTGGGTACTAGTGAACATTTTATTCAGTTGGGGGAGCTGTTGAGTTGTGACATGTGGCACAAGAGAGTGCTCATTGGGTTATTACCATGCTTATCTCAGAGCTGTCTCATTTTGTTGAGTCTGGGGCAGAAATTCTTAACCTTTTTTGTGCTGTGGAGCCCTTAGGCATTCTGAAGCCTGTGAACCTTTTATTGGAATCATGTTTTTAAACATGTAAACCATAATGTGTAGGATTACAGAGAAAACCCGATTATGTTGAAATATAGTTCCAAAACATTAAAAACAAATTTATGATATAGTAATGTATGTCTTCTTTATTGATGCATTAATTAATCAAGTAATATATTTAAATCATATGCAAGGTGGAGTTAAATTTTATTATTTTAGGACAGCAGCATGACAGCTTTTATTGCTTAGCTTGGCTAAAAACAAAATTGTGAGAGGGGATTCAACAAGGCAACAGAGTGTCAAGTTGAACATCCAGTTGATCTGGTTTTTTTGTTTTGATGGTTACTAGTATAGAAATTCTTGCTTCAGGAAGATATTTTCTTACAAATACACTTAAACACATTCATACCTTGCTTTCCAAAGAAAGATACACTTCCTCAACTACAACTACAATTCTCCAAGACTTAAAATTTAACTCCAGGCATAGTAACTTTAGAAAAAAAGTTTTTTAAATTATTAATTAATTAATTAATTAATTTTTAAAGTAAACTCCAGGGGCACCTGAATGGCTCAGTCATTAAGCGTCTGCCTTCGGCTCAGGTCATGATCCCAACGTCCTGGGATAGAGCCCTTCATCAGGCTCCTGGTTGGTGGGAAGCCTGTTTCTCCCTCTCCCACTCCCCCTGCTTGTGTTCCCTCTCTTTGCTGTGTCTCTTTCTGACAAATAAATAAATAAAAATCTTAAATAAATAAATAAAGTAAACTCTACACCCATCATGGGGCTCGAACCCATGATCCCAAGAAATTACATGTTCCACCAACTGAGCCAGCAAGGCACCCCCAGATATAGTAACTTTTTTGTATTAAGATAAATGAATTCATTATGAAATAAGACAGGTGAACATAGGGGAAGGGAAGAAAAAATAAGACAAAAACAGAGAGGAAGGCAAACCATAAAAAACTCTTTATAGGGACGCCTGGGTGGCTCAGCTGGTTAAGCAGCAGCCTTCAGCTCAGGTCATGATCCCAGCGTCCTGGGATCGAGTCCCACATCAGGCTCCTTGCTCGTCAGGGAGCCTGCTTCTCCCTCTGCCTCTGCCTGCCATTCTGTCTGCCTGTGCTCGCTCTCTCTCCCTCTCTCTCTCTGACAGATAAATAAATAAAATCTTAAAAAAAAAAAAAACTCTTTATAGGAAACAAAGTGAGGTTTGCTAGAGGGGCTGTGGGTGGGGGCATGGGGTAATTGGTGGTGGGCATTAAGGAAGGTACGTGATGTAATGAGCACTGGGTGTTTTATACAACTGATGAATCACTAAGTCCTACCCCTGCAACTAATAATAAACTATATGTTAACTAAATTGAATTTAAATAAAAAAATTTTTTAAAAAGATAAATGAATCCATCTTTGGCTGGGTCAGCATCTTTAATATGGCTTATATTATTTAAAAAAAAAAGATTCTAATCCTTGATACAATGTTAATGCCACCATGATAGAATAAATTTGGAAGAGTTGCATCAAACTCCCCTAGAGTTTGGTGATAGAGGGGTTTATAGATAATCTCTTTTCAAATACACTGACAGAACTTTGCGGAGAGCAGCATAGAGGTGTCGGTCCAGTGAGAGATCCCCTGACTCCTGCTGTTTAGTAGCTGAATGACTGGGTGCAGAGTTGCCTGAGAGGTGCCCAGCTTCGTCACGTGAACATCTGCAAACACGAAGACTGTCATCGTGCAGTGTGGTGGCACTTTATATGCCCTTAAAGTAGTGATGAGTGGAAGCAATGATAGGAAGATATCCACGGCTGTAAAATAACATGAAGTTATCGGAGTACTCCTCCTGGCAGTGAAGTATAGGTGGTGCCAGTATTTGCAGTTTATGGTCTGTACCCATAATCCAAGTTTCACTTAGAGGTTAGTAAAAACTAAAATGCACTTTTTTTCCGAGTCAGGGTCTCAGGCACCCCCTGCATTGCACCTGTGTTCTTCTATGTGGACCCTAGGTTAAGAATGCATGACCTACAAAAAAAAAATCTCTGGAAAAGCAGGCAAAAGACATGAACAGATAATTCATAAAAAGGTAATTAAAGTGGTCCTTAAACATATGAAAAGATGTGCAATTTCACTTAAGAATGTATACCAGGGGCGCCTGGGTGGCTCAGTGGATTAAAGCCTCTGCCTTCAGCTCGGGTCATGATTCCAGGGTCCTGGGATCAAGCCCCGCATCGGGCTCTCTGCTCGGCAGGGAGCCCGCTTCCTCCTCTCTCTCTCTGCCTGCCTCGCTGCCTACCTGTGATCTCTGTCAAATAAAAAAAAAAAACTTAAAAAAAAAAAAAAAAAAAAAAAAAAAGAATGTATACCAAAACTCTGCCGAAATGCCACTTCGAACCTGTCAGGCAAAAATTCAAAAGCTTGAGAATATACTTTGTTATCAAAGCTACAGTGAAACATACCTTTACCTATTGCTATGGGAGTACAAAATTGTATGGCCGCTGCAGAGGGGAATTTGGCCAGATCAAACAAGATTACGTTTGTATCTATCCAACTCCAAAAATGCCACTTCTGAGAATTTATTCTGATAATGCAGCTCCAATAGGAAAATACACATGCATGAGGTGATTCTGTGCAGCATTATTTATCACTGTAAAACCACTTAAATATCCAGTCATGGACGTTGGTTGAATGAAGTGTAATGTGTGCACAGAATGGAGTTCTACAGGTCGCCCTGAAAAAGGATGACGAATCAGTTCTTTGTGAATTGATAGGGAGAGATTTCTAGGAGATATTTTTAAGGGGGGAGGGAGCCAAAATGTAAATTAGTATCTATCATATACTACATTTTGTGTAAGAAAGAGGGGGACTAAAACACACACATCTGCTTATTTTTACAGAAAGGATACCGAAAGCTCAGCTAGACAACAGAGTTACCTGTAAGAGGTGGGTAGGATGGGATAGAAGAGTTTCAGGAGGGCATGGCACTTCCCTGGGCATGCCTCTTTGATGTAGTCTTGACTTTTGGAAACATGCTGCAATTCCCCATATTCAAAAAATAAAATGAAATCAACAAGGTTAGGGGAAGCTAACTGAAGCAGGTGAACTGTAATTCAAATGAATAACACAATCACACTGAAGGGGATTTAGGAAAAAACTCAGATGACATATGAATATAGTATTTGACTATATATTTTTAGTTCTGAATGGAGTTGGAGAAGAAGCATAAAAAATTACTGAACTCTTTTTAGTAGGCTTTGCTTTTTGTGAAGGTACAGGTGAAAACAATTCTGAAACTGTTTTAGATGTATTCTAGGATTAAGCAAGTGTTACTCTCACTTGAGTAAGTGTGTTGCTGTTGGTGGAAGCAGAGTTCTTACTGTGGAAGAGGGGACGTACAAATATGGAATGGGGGAAGGCAAGAAAGAACCCCTATAGGGATGGACTGGAATTCGAGCTATTGGACTCATCGTTTCTAAAATGTATGTGTGTATATGTGTGTATATGTGTAGATATATACGTGTGTGTTTATGTATACATGTATGTATGTCCTAGCTCTGTCTGCAGAGAGGGCCTAGAAGTAAAGACACACCAGTAGCAATGAGCATACCAGTGCTCTTCAGAGAAATGGCTGATTCCAGGAGAGGGGCAGGGTAAGTACAAAATGAGCTTGGAACATCTAGTGCTCAAAAAAAAAAAAGTAGGAAGGAAGGGAAAAAATGGAAGCTTGTCACAGAGTTTAGAACCAGCTTGAAGGGGTTCCCGCTGGCCAGATCTAAGACAGTTTGAGCACCAAAAATAATTACGAACAGTAATGAAACAAAAACCATTGAGAAAATGGGAAGCGCTGAGCACATCCATGTGAAAGAGAAGAGGAGGAGGGAGAACACTTGCTTCCAGTGGGTTGCTAAATGCCAACTTGTAAGTGTAGAAAGAGTGCTGGCAGGAGAAAATCCTTTTTGCAAGCTTCGTGGTAAAAATTGGCACATGCCAGAATCAACAAATGTTAAATCTAGGGAGTAAATTTTGATTTGTTTATTAGTTGCAAGGGAAAAAGGAGTAATGAAATAAAGAAATCCGGTAGTACCTGACCAGATGATCAAGGTTAAAGTCATCGGTGTCTGTTTGCAATGTGAGCAAGTAAGTGCCTATCAGACCAGCCTCCCCACAGATAACTGGGAAAATTTTTAAAAACCTCCATGAAAAGATACTAGGGAGTGGCCTAAGGCAGGAAAATTCTGAAGGGGCGTCAACCCTTAGAATAGGGTAAATTTCTGTTTTTACTGCTTTTAAGCAGTCAGCGCCCAGCTAGGGTAGCTAAAACTGATAGAAAACTCGGTCTTTCTGGCCTAAGGAACTAGAGGTCAGGTAGCTACAGCCACTGGAAATTGAGGGGAGAATCTTAGAAAGGAGAGGTACAGAGAAACACAGCCCCGGATTTTATGTATAAACTCAGCCCAAGTCTAGCTGAGCCCCGAACCATTCTTTTGCAGGCGGACTCAGCTAAAGAGGAGAGAACTGACCTGGGATTCGGGCAGCCGCCCGAAAGACAGACTGGCAGTTTAAGCCAAACCAAGTGACTTCAGGCAAAACACAAAGTAGACACTTTTGGAGGCATATAATTGAACCCGGAGTATCCACAAAATGATATTCACAATTTCCAGGATATAATCCAGAATACACTGTGCTAGCAAGCAGCAGATAGACCTACATTCTGTGCCTCTAGACATCCTGAGAAGCAGCACCTGTGTGGTATTCCCTCTGAGGATGCAGAATCTCAGGCCGCATCAGACAAACCCAAAAGGAAAGGATCATTCTTTTTCTTTCTTTCTTTCTTTCTTTTTTTTTTTTTTTTTTTTAAGATTTTATGTATTTGACAGAGAAAGAACACAAATGGGGGGGGTGCAGGAAAGGGAGAAGCAGGCTCCTTACTGAGGAGGGTGCCCGACATGGGACTCCATCCCAGGATCCTGGGATCATGACCTGAGCTACCCAGGCGCCCTGGAAGGGATCATTCTATTAAAAAACAAGAAAGGCCCAGAAAGGGACATGTATTCTTTAGAGATACCAGTGTTGCAAAATCGAAGGCAAAGAAAATTCTCCAGATTAAAGGGGACTAAAGAGATACAACTAAGTGCATATATGATCCCAGACTGGATCCTTCCTGGGAGGGAAAAATGCTCTGAAAGACATTCCTGGACAGTTAACAAAATTAAAATATGCAAGAGAAATGAGGAAAAAAGTATCAATATTAAATTTACTGAAGTTGATCATTGTAATGTGATTATGTAAGACAATATCCTTTCTCTTAGGTATTTGAAATATCTGGGGGTAAAGAGTTTTCATGTATGCAACTTACTTTGAAAAAAGTGTGTGTGTGTGTGTGTGTGTGTGTGTGTGTGTGTGTGTGTCATTTGGATACAGAAAGAACATGAGCACAAATAATGAAGCAAATGGGGCAAAATGTTAGATAGTAGGTCATTCTGAGAAATGAGTAATAAATGTTTTTTGAACATTCTTGAAACTTTTCTGAAGATTTGAGAGATTATTTCAAACTTTTATTTGAAAGATTACTTGAAAGATTTGAAATTATTTCCAAATAAATGGTTTTGTTTTTTTTTTTTCCAAATTCATTGAACTTAATTAGCCTTTTTAGTCCAAGGGTACTTTTTGTTTTGTTATTCTCCTTGCACATATTATTTCTTTTCAGTATTTTTCCATACACTTTTTCTTTTTCAATGGTCTTACATGTATTGGGAAATTGATTTAGGGATAAATGATTTTATTTGCGTGCTTTTACTAAATAGCAAATGAGAAGCACCCTCTGGTGGGATGGTATTTGATTCCAACTGCATTACATAGTTGCTCCCAGTGGCATTTATGACATTTTCGTGATTCTCATCAGTTTCCATTTTAAATGCATTTAAAGGCCCACTGGTGCCCTATAATCCTATACAAAGAATTAAAAATAGCTTGTGTTCCTTTATTCTTCCTCCTGTTTCATCTCTGAAGTCACTGTTTTTGCTTGCTTTCATGTATCCAACAATTTGGTTTTACCTATTATCTACAGGGTTTTATATATTGTTAAATATCAGTAAAAATTCATTTATTAAATTTATGCTGAAGTACAGTCTTTTCCTATAGATTTGTAAAAACTGTGTTTTAATTTTAAAGCCTCTAATATTTATTTAAGATGCTATTTATAACCATACCTCAAGACTGTATAAAGGAAAGTCAAAACAAGCTTGGCACACAGTATAATATGATACTCTTCACAGTTTGGGGCTACATTGAAATATTTGGTGTCTCTGACCAATTAGGGGCCTTACTGTCCCTACCTTGTAGTGTTTAACCAGAAGGTAATTTTATTTTTATTAAAAAGATAACATATTACTTCACTTACATATGTTTTTTTCCACTATAAACCATTCCTTCTGTGTTCTGGTTTTTTCCAGAAGATTAAGTCCTTTGGAATTTATTTGGCTAATGTCCATCTGTCATTTCATCTGGCTTTTTGATGTCCCCATCTTTTAATTTTATGTTGTTTGGACATTATTTACTCGCTTGTGTATTTCCTGCTATAGCAGAAACATTAATGTGACACAGAGAAATATTCTTTCCCGTCTCCAATAAGGGTTTTTTAAGCAGCTGTTGGGTTTCCAGTGCTGTGCTACATTCTGTAAGATGTAAAAAAGAAATGGAAAGAAGTGGAAAACTCACTTTTGTGTAGTCTACAGTCAATCTGGGGATATCAGACCTATTTGAGTGAAAACAGCTGCATATATCTCAGCTGTGATCTAGGAACAGATCTGAAGTAGCATGTAGAGTCTGTGCACATAGAGCTCTTGGCTTAAGGGGAACTTTTTGACCTGGAAATAATCTTTGAGTCTTTCTGGAGGGAAGTGGTCCTAGAATTAGACTTTGAACAGTGGCTAGGTTTCAGATTGATGAGCTGAGAAGTTTAAGTTCATGCCCAGAATTAAGGAAGAGAGATTTGGGGAAAGGACAACGAGAAGGTTTTGTTAGAAGGTGTTAAAGAAACTGGTGTAACTGGACTAAGTAGTGAGGAATCAGATGAAAACAGCTAATAAAGATATTAGGCACCCAGTGTGGACTGAATCTGAAAAAAGCAGTAGATAAATGGCATTTCAGAAGAGTGGGGTGATTCAGAGTTGAATCCGACAAGGATGTGGAAGATGAGTTAGATGAGGGAGAAATGAGAACAGGGGGAGACCAGCTGGGAGCCTCTTGCTCATTGACGTTCAGGTGGGTGCAGATTTAAGTTAGGACAGTGGCAATAAAATAGAGAAGGGCAAAACATGACAGACATTTTGGTACTAGAATGAAGATAAAGTTGCAGGAGGCTGGGGGAGAGGGGTAGGTGGGTAGTGACGAGATAGGTCTGTGGAGACACACCAAGAGGCCACGGAACACTTTCCAGGGAGAGCTGGAGGTTTAAGAGGCAGTTGAGGCAGTTGGGGGTCCCATATTGTCTGTTCAGGGAAGGCTGGGACTAATGAAGTGTCCCTTCCTTCCCTGCCTCTTTCAGGACAGGGGAAACTTCTAAGTGTTTGAAGCCAAAGAGAAAAGACAGTCATAGGGAAAATATAATCAAAGCTTGAAGAGCTTTCAAAGAATTCTGCCTCCAGGTCATTTGTTCTAACACTTTCTGTTTCACATTGCATCGTGGCTGATTTGTTTATTTGTATTTTAGATCCAGAAACAGCAAGGCCCAGCAATTCCAAAATCACCACCACCCTGGGTCTCGTTGTCCATGCTGCAGGTAGGTAGGGTTGGGTGGTGGTGAGACTCCTTTCTCTTAGGTCCTGGCATGGGAGGCTTAGTGTGTACATCCCAGGGACTATCCGCATGAACTGCCCCTGGGCTGGCCTTTGGGGAGAGGGTTGCTTCATGAGGTCCTCCCACACAAGCACTGGCTCAGGCAGACTCAGTGTCAGGGATTTGCAAGCTAAGAACAGTTTTTATATATATATATATTTTTTTTTTTTCTTTAAGATTTTATTTATTTATTTGTCAGAGAGAGAGGGAGGGAGAGCACAAGCAGGCAGAGTGGCAGGCAGAGGCAGAGAGAGAAGCAGGCTCCCCACTGAGCAAGGAGCCCGATGCGGGACTCGATCCCAGGACCCTGGGATCATGACCTGAGCCGAAGGCCGTGGCTTAACCAACTGATCCACCCAGGCGCCCAGTTTTTATATTTTTTTAATGGAGGAAAATATTTTATGGCACATGAGAATTACACACAATTTGAATTCTAGTGCCTATAAATAAAGTTTTTTGGAACACAATGATGCCCACTTGTTTACATATTATCTGTGACTGCCTTTGCACAGTGATGGCAGAATGGGCAGTGACTGCAAGGGAGCAGATGGCTTGCAAAGCCTGAAATATTTTGTCTTTGGCCCTTTAAGAAAAAATGTGCTGACTTCTGCCCTTAGAGCCTCATCTGGAAAAGAGCCTTGACATTTTGGTACTGAGGAGCCCTGTTGCTCAGTATAAACCCAAAGTGCCTGTTGAGGCAGGAGTGGGCTGTAGAGTGCAGATGGTGCGGGATCGCTGACTGGGCATGCCTTAGAGTCATAACTGAAGACCAGTCCCACAGTAGGTGTCTGTGACCGACAAGGCGTGTGGAAGAGGACACACTGTCACCTGGACCTTTCTAGTATAACGTGCTTATCTGACAGAAGTTCACCCATTCTGCCAATATTTACTTCTTGAGCATAAGTCACCTATGTGAAGTTGGAGTCTTTATTTTGTTTTTTTTTCATCTACAAGATGCAGAGATGCTTACTTTGCAATCTCTGCAATTTCTGTTTTAACAGCTGACAGACATATTGCGTACTTGGGGCCAGGTGCTATGCTCTTTACGTAATGTTATCTCATTTAACCCTCATGGAAATCCCAAGAATACATACTTCCTTGAGCCCATTTTAGAGATGAGAAGGCTAAGGTTCAGAAAAGTTAAGGAACCTTCCCAGAGTCACACAGCTCTACCTGACTCTAAAGCCCACACATGATACTACTACATTGTTGTTGTTGTTTTTATACTGTTTTACATTTTCTTTTTTTCCAAATTTAGCAGATGGAGTGGCCTTAGGAGCAGCAGCCTCTACTTCACAGACTAGCGTCCAATTAATTGTGTTTGTGGCAATAATGCTACATAAGGTAAGCGGAATTTTAGTGGAAGATTTGACATTGAATATATTCATAATTAAAATTTCTCTTGGACATTGGCATTTTTTTGGAACGGGAAGATTTTTTTAGTTGTTTTCATAATTGCCATTCATTTGAGATAATTGACAGGCTCTGTTCATAGCTAGGGTTTTTTGTTACTCTTTTCTTAAACTCTCACTTGAAGGGACTTTTTTTATGGTCATGTACACAGACTTTTTTTTTTACAGATAATTTTTAATTTTATTTTGTTAAATTATCAATGGTAAATCAGTTAGTCTACCGATTTTTTTTTAAGATTTTATTTTTATTTATTTGACAGAGATCACAAATAGGCAGAGAGGCAGGCAGAGAGAGAGAGAGAGAGGAAGGGAAGCAGGCTCCCTGCTGAGCAGAGAGCCCGATGTGGGGCTGGATCCCAAGACCCTGGGATCATGACCTGAGCCAAAGGCAGAGGCTTTAACCCACTGAGCCACCCACGCGCCCCAGTTAGTCTACCAATTTTAACACTTGTATGGATCTGTGCAACCACAATCAGGACATAGAACAGCTGCATTACCCCAAAACCTCCTCCCACCACCCCCAACCTATGGAAACCACTCAGCGGCCTCCCTGCAGCTCTTTTTGAGAATGTCATATGATTAGAATCATATAGTACATACTCTTTTGAGACTGGCTTCTTTCACTCATAATATCAACCTTTTCATACACTAAAAGGTTCTGTCCTGTGCTTTCCATCCTGTTCTGTCTTTCCTTGTTACAGTATCACGCTGTTTCCATTACTTTCTGTAACCTTACTGATGCCGCTCCAGCGTCTCTGGGGTCTGTCCGTGATATCTGAGTATCATTCACTGATCCTTTATCGCCCAGCAGTAGTCCCTGGTACAGATGTACCACAGTTGTTCATCCAGTCACCTGCTGATGGACACTTGGGTTGTTTCCAGTTTTTTGGCAATTATAACTGGAGCGGTGTAAGCATGTACAGGTTTTTGTGTGAACACAGCCGGTGTTTCTGTCATGTACACAAACTCTTAAATTCTCTATAGATTTCTATATTTTATTTTTTTTAAAGATTTTATTTATTTATATATTTGACAGCGCGAGAGAGAGAGGGATCACAAGTAGGCAGAGAGGCAGGCAGAAGGGGAGGGAGAAGCACGCTCCCTGCTAAGCAGAGAGCCGATGCAGGACTTGATCCCAGGACCCTGAGATCATGTCCTGAGCCGAAGGTAGAGGCTTAACCCACTGAGTCACCCAAGCGCCCCAAGATTTCTATATTTTAAAGTAATTTTTCTTCATAAATGTTTTTGTTTTCTTATACTCTTTTCTTGCTGAAACACACACACACACACACACAGGATATTTTCTTAGCTTAGAACATTAATTCCTAAAAGGCAGAACTCAGTCTTGGTACCATGCCTGGTTGTTTTTTTGTTTTTGTTTTTGTTTTGGTGAGAATTCAGTCAAATGACATATGCTTTGTAATATAGAAGTGATCCATACTTTTTTTTTTTTAAGATTTTTTTTTTTTTTTTTTTAAATTTATTGACAGGTCACAAGTAGTCAGAGAGGCAGGCAGAGAGACAGGAGGAGGCAGGCTCCCTGCCGAGCAGAGAGCCCGATGCGGGACTTGATCCCAGGACCCTGAGATCACGACCTGAGCCGAAGGCAGAGGCTTTAACCACTGAGCCACCCAGGCACCCAGAAGTGATCCATACTTTAAGAGTAATTAGGAATACTTTTTCTTTTCTAGGCACCAGCTGCTTTTGGGCTGGTTTCCTTCTTAATGCATGCTGGCCTAGAACGGAATCGAATCCGGAAACACTTACTTGTCTTTGCACTGGCGGCACCAGTTATGTCCATGGTGACATACTTAGGACTAAGTAAGGTAAGTCTGACTCATTCCTAGCTTATCTAGACAAGTGTCTAATTCTTTTGTGATTTACCAGAACCTGTGGTCTTCTATGTTGAATTACACAATTAAGTTACCCATTCAAACTAAAGATGAAATTAAGAGTAAAAGCCAGTACAAAGTAAACATCTTAATTCCATGGCATTCTCTTCATAAATTTAGAGCATTTTTCCTGTTCATTTATTTTGAAAATTTCTTCCCCATCAGTTCTGGAAATATTTGCACAGATATATGATCCTTATTTTTTTTTTATCTTTATTTATTTTTTATTTTTTATTTTTTAAAGATTTTATTTATTTGTCAGAGAGAGAGAGCACAAGCGGGGGAGCAGCAGGCAGAGGGAGAAGCAGACTCACTGCTGAGCAAGGAGCCCAATGTGAGACTAAATCCCAGGACCCTGGGATCATGGTCTGAGCTGAAGGCAGACACTTAACTGACTGAGCCACCCAGGCGTCCCCAGATATATGATCTTTAAAATAGCTTCACTGAAGCCTAACCAAACACACTAATTTTGTTTGACAGGTATATAATAAGTCACACCAGTACAAATTTAATGTTTAAGCAGGTGCATGAAGAGTGAGGAACAAGCAAACAGCAGTTTTGAGGAGAATAGGGGATGAGCAGAGATGTCTATATTCTCATGTCACCAAATACTAAATATCCAGTTCTTTATCATTGCACTGAACATAACATCAGACCTCAAGTAACATGTGTTCTTTGTCAGTTCTGAGCCTGGGCATTCTTCCCTTTTGTTCAAGGTGGACCTTTCCCTGCCTTCCAATTCTGTCCCCTGGGGCTGTAGTCTTTTTTTTTTTTTTTTTTTTTAAGATTCTATTTATTTATTTGGCAGAGAGAGACAGTGAGAGAGGGAACACAAGCAGGGGGAGTAGGAGAGGGAGAACCAGGCCTCCTGCCAAGCAGGGAGCCCTATTCGGGGCTCGATCCCAGGTGGAATCATGACCCAAGTTGAAGGCAGACGCTTAATGACTGAGGCACCCAGGCGTAGGGCTGCAGGTCTTAACAGCCCTCACTGTGGTACTTCAGTGTCAACTGATCTGCCACAGGAGGAAAATCTTAGAACCAAGCTAACTCAGGGCTAGTTCACAGGAACTGCTTTCCCCCATACTCTCTCTGATGGTCATTGGTTCTGAGTGTCATTCCATTCATAGTTGATACAGTAAAACTTGTATTAAAAAAAAAATACGAGAAATGAGGTCGTTAAAACACGATTAAGTGGGCGCCTGGGTGGCTAAGTGAGTTAAGCCTCTGCCTTCGGCTCAGGTCATGATCTCAGGGTCCTGGGATCGAGTCCTGCATCAGCCTCTCTGCTTGGCAGGGAGCCTGCTTTCTCCTCTCTCTCTCTGCCTGCCTGTCTACCTGCTTGTGCTCTCTCTCTGTCAAATAAATAAATAAAATCTTTAAAAAAAAAAAAAAAAAGACACGATTAAGTTCCCGTTCATCAGGTTCGTTGATTTGGATTGCTAACAACTGAGGTGTTGTAAAAACCCCCTGTGATCATTTGAAGATGCTTTTCTTCTTCTTCTTTTATTTTTATTTTTAAAGATTTTATTTATTTATTTGACAGGCCGAGATCACAAGTAGGCAGACAGGCAGGCAGAGAGAGAGGAAGGGAAGCAGGCTCCCTGCTGAGCAGAGAGCCCGATGCGGGGCTCGATTCCAGGACCCTGAGATCATGACCTGAGCCAAAGGCAGAGGCTTAACCCACTGAGCCACCCAGGCGCCCCTTCTTTTTTTTTTTTTTTTTTAAAGATTTTTATTTATTTATTTGACAGAGATCACAAGTAGGCAGAGAGGCAGGCAGAAAGAGAGGAGGAAGTAGGCTCCCCGCTGAGCAGGGAGCCCAATGCGGGGCTTGATCCCAGGACCCTGGGATCATGACCTGAGCCGAAGGCAGAGGCTTTAACCCACTGAGCCACCCAGGTGCCCCGATGCTTTTCTCCTTTCAGTCAACAAGCAGTATATAGTTCCTTTTTAAGTATTACCCTGTTTATCATAGAACTTCTGACAAGAAGGTATAATTCTGGAGGCATGGGGTTACATGTTATGATATGGTGTATTCTCTTCTTAAAAATTTAATTAACTGTCATAGTCCATAGGTACACTTTTGTAATAGAAAAAAATTGAAATTCATTGTGTCAGGATTAGCTTATAAGCTGTTTCCAGCCTCTGTGAGGGCAGGTACCGCGTCTGGATTACCACTGTATCTCAAGCACCATCCTAGAGCCTGGTGTATAGGGATGTTCGTTAAATGTTAGTAGAATAAATGAATGAATGTGTGTAATTGAACACCTGCATTAATAATGCCATTGGTTCCATTGTAAGAATAATACATGCCAGACTGTTCAACCAGACTTGAAATTTGTTTGAAAAAGCAGTTGTGTTTGTGGCAATAAACAGCAGTTTATAAAACTTATAAAAAACAGTTGTTGGGGCGCTGGGTGGCTCAGTGGGTTAAAGCCTCTGCCTTCGGCTCAGGTCATGATCCTAGAGTCCTGGGATCGAGCCCCGCATCGGGGCTCTCTGCTCAGCAGAGAGCCTGCTTCCTCCTCTCTCTGCCTGCCTCTCTGCCTATTTGTGATCTCTGTCAAATAAATAAATAAAATCTTAAAAAAAAAAAAGCAATTGTGTACGTCATTAGTAGTCTTAAATTTGGAAGTTTCTCATCAATAACAAAATTGCTCTGATATCAAGTTGCCCCAGTGTCCCATATCGCACCAGTTGTGATACTGAGTGGTGTTTTTTTTTATTAATCAGGACTTTCCTGACTCTGAATTTTACTGGTTTTAATTTTTCTTCTTTCTCTCTCTCTCTTAATTCACAGAGCAGTAAAGAAGCCCTTTCAGAGGTCAATGCCACTGGAGTGGCCATGCTTTTCTCTGCCGGGACATTTCTTTATGTTGCCACAGTACATGTCCTCCCTGAGGTGGGCGGAATGGGGCACAGCCACAAATCCGACCCCACTGGCGGGAGGGGCCTCAGCCGCCTGGAGGTGGCCGCCCTGGTCCTGGGTTGCCTCATCCCGCTCATCCTGTCAGTAGGGCACCAGCATTAAACGTCGGATTCCGCCTCGGCTGTTTGCCGTCCTGGGAGGACAGCCAGCACGGGACAGCTGCTCACTCCCTCGGTCTCTTGTCTCACCTTGCCCATCTCCACCCGTATTCCTAGAGTCCAGAGGGAGGTGAGATTAAAACCTGGAGCAATGGAAAGCTTTTAGAGTAGAAACAACACGTTGCGACTGGACACAGACATTCCGTTGTGTTGTTTTTTTAAAGGGCCCTTGGCATTTTGAGTTTTGATGTTACTCTTAACCCTATTCTCAGGGAAGATGGAATTTCACTTTAAGGAAAAGTGGACAACTTCATACTCACAGTGAAACAGTAATTATGAAAGTACAGTGTTCCATAATTAAGCTAAATCTCTTTCTTGGTTTAGAGGCTCTGCCACTTACTTTGTCCATTGATTTTGAACATGGTTGTCGCCGTGTGAGACCGGTGCTTTAGCATCTCTGCCACATACCTTGGGAAAGGTTATAATGCCCACTTCTTAGATGCTAAAGAGAATTGTAGTATATTTGGGGCAAGAGTCAGGAAAATGACAGCAAGGCACAGGAAAAGCTGACTTTTTACTCGAGAGCTGTCCATTGAAGAGAGGATGTCTGGAGAGACTTAACATCTCCTTTTGCACCTGCCTCTTTAAAGCGAGACTGCTGTCCCATCCTGGAGCCACAGAGATGAACTAGCATTGAAGGAGGCAACGAGAATTTCCTCTCAAGGTCTCCTTTGCAGAATTCCTGCCTCCCGTGCAGAGGAGCCAAGTTCGGGTAGGTTCAGGCCCACTCAGGCCTTCCTTCCAGAACAGCCAGGTCCCAAAGTGTCTTTTGAAATGAAAGGATGTTAATTTTAAGTGAATTTGGATAGTAACTGACATCTTTGTCATAATCTTTTCAAAAGTAAGATTACCAAGACCTATGTTGTCTCTTTTTTTCTTTTTATATATTTAAATTAGCACACTATCAGTCCCTATGGCAAAATACTTGGTGTCCGTTGGGGAGCGCTAGGTCAGCATCACATAAGCACCTGTAGCAGTGAAGAAAGTCGAGACGTATGACAAGTGGGAAATGTTCGCCTCTTGATTTAAAGCTTATTGAAATCATGTCTGTTGTCTCTTCATCTTCTCCATGCTTTTCTCCGGACTCCTCCCCCACGCCCCTCCTCCCTGTCTATAATTTGCTGCGTACTGCGGGTGGCCACGTTAGTTATCTGTGTGAATTGAATTCTCATCAGGACAACCACTTCTTGAACTGTGTTGATGAAGATAACATTGTTTCTGTTCTTTATTCCCTTCAATGAAGTTACCTTTGTGTCAAATGCAACTTCGTTAAGCCCTTAAAATATCACTTCTACGTATATGAGATGACACAATCACTAATATTCTGGTCATTTAAACAGTTGAGATAGTAAAAGTGTTTAACCAACTGGGATGGTTTTTCCATATTTGCCAAAATCCCTGTAAACTTTGTGTTATCAACTAAGTGTATAATACTTTGTTATTAATTTATTTTTGATTTTCTGTTCCATTTCAAAACACATTAGATAAAGAGGGAACCAAGGCTATTTTCTTTAGGGCAGTGGGTTTAGGAGTTCGTAAGATATTTTATATGACGTACATGCCAGCATGCCTATAATTTCTTTATTTCCTTCCTAGATTTGTCACTGGGTCCGCAGCTATGGAAATAGAGCTTGTGAGCCCTCTGCTGGCCGTAGACCAAAGTAGCATTCATAGGATATGGTTTTGTATAGTGGTTGGCAACCATTGCATATGATATCAAAACCAACAGAAGGTACACTCTGGAAAGTCTGAGTGTCTTTCCTGATAACAACTCTGACTTACAGGAGTCATGGGGCTTCATCTGGTCCTCTGAGATGTCATGGTTGCCTTGATTCTCCCTGAAAATTTACTTTGTTAAATAAATAGTACATCTTAGTGTCTGGTTTGGTTTGGGTAGCAGCACTTTCTATCATCCTGTTGCGTGCAATGATGAGAAATTCATTCTGCCGGCCAAAGCCTCTTTGAGCAGTGCCTTGCCATCATTAAAAGTTTGGCTAGAATATATTGCGGGGGTGGGGGGGCTTGAACTCTGGCAAGGACTGAACCATCAAACCTCCAAATTTGCCTTCCCCTGTGGACCTCACATTAACAAGCACACCTTTTAAGGCCTTTCAGCCCTTGGGAGCTGTGGACTTTCCCAGATTTTAAAGCTGCTGCCTCCGGAGCTACTCATTTCTCTCCTGGTCAGCAGGCAGAAATGGCCGTACTAACCTCAGAGGGCTCAAAGGCACCTCCAGGCAGCAGGGGACCGAGCAATGTGGCAGAGGCCTTCTTCACAGGGGGATGAACTTGCTCGTGCTGGGCGGTGTCCCAGACGGGGCCGCAGTGATGGTCACTTACTGGCACATTTCAGTTCTGTTTTCCTCTTGAGTTTACTGCCTCCTTCAATGTAGATGCCTTAATGCGCTCACACATTTGGAAACATTGGCAGTCTCAGGTTGCTGCCGTGATTACTGATGGAATGAATTACCGGCTACCAAAGAGATGCAGCTGATGATGACGGGCACGGCCCTCCTTCCTCGTAACTAGACTTGGTCTTCATTGCAGTTTGTCCCCATTTCCTCGGTAGGGGCAGATTTCTTCCGATTCCGAATGCACTCTTAAATGGCAAATGAAGGTGGAAAATGCTACTGGTCCATTCCCCTCCCTTGTTTTCCAGCGGATAGCATATCAGTCCCTACTTCCCCGAAGCAGCGCCCTTCCAGGGCTGGCTGCTTTCCTGTGCACGCTGCTGCCAGATTTCTTTAGGCGAAGGCTCTGCACTGGAGCGTAGCGAATTGGAAACAGGCTCTACAGAGCCTATGTGTTCTCTCTTCCCCCATCACCTTTTTATCTCCCTATTCAAAACAGTTGAGTCAGCCCGGTTTCCTATATTTTGAATCGTTAGAGAAAGGACAGAGGTGGTCATTTTGAGGGTTCAGTTCTTTGTAGAGAGGAGACGATGAAATTGTGTCTTTTACCAGCCTACTTGTAAGTGTCACTGCCTGGTTTTTCTCTTTTTCAAGGATTAGAACTAGGAAAACACACCAGCATTGGAGTGTTACGCCCCTCAAACCCATGGTAGCTAGGTACTAAACAGGGGAGCTGTCTAGAACCAGAAAATGTTCTTGCCTGCAGGTCCTCTGGGCCTCTTAAGAGATGAGAATAGTGAGACCAGATTCTCCCAGACTGCTGCAATGGAAGGTGATCTACAAGAGAACCATCCTTCCATTAGAAAAGTTCTGCTCAAAACAGAATGATCCCAGGAGCACTGTTGAAGATGCTATGACATTAAAACCAGTGATGGAGCCCACCCCCTGCCTTGTACCTGAGACATCTAGATTCACCCCAGGAGACTTGAAGGAAATTTATGACTTGTAGGAAAGGACTAGACAACCATTGGGAATTCTCTAGAGATGCTCAGCCGAACGGAAGGAAATTGGCTTTGATTTGTTTTCTGATAGCATCTTCTATCAAGTTGGAAGTCTCATGGGATAAAACAGCAGTTCCCCTGGTTCAGTAGCCTGAACAGTGATTTTTAAATGTCCCTTTTTCTGGATCCTTTGTAAACATGAAATCATTCCATGGATGGCTGCCTTATAATTTTGTCTCTCCACGTTAATTGTGAATGGTTAAAATAATTTTTTTTTGCTGTTTTCTGATTTGTTTTATGATATTAAATTTTTATTAGTGGATACCTTATGTGAGTGGCTCATTACTTAATCTCTTGGCAGTTTGCTGCTCTGTTTGATGACTAGACTTGACCCACGTTTGAACATCAGAAAAGGTAATGAAAAGCTTTCAAGGACAGGGGAAAGATGGACCCACTATATGCAGATCCTTTAGGGAAGGAGGGATGCAAAGGAGGAAGAGAGATGAAAGAAACAATATACCATATGTCCCAAAGGATACTAACTCGTTGACTTTTACTTTGCTTTGCCAGCATTTTTAAGAAATATTTAGGGAGGTAGTATACTCAGAGAAGCAGGCAACAGACCCCCATCACAGTGAATTCAGTCCAAGGACAGAATTGCTCTAGGAATATATAGAGGCTGTGAACACCTGACCCTAGAAATAGAGATTTTAATAGAAGTTCAGTTTGTAAATTTGTTTCTAATGCCTAGAAGTTAGGGCAGCATCCTACAGTGTAGTTTTTTACAGTGTCAGAAATAAGGGACCTTGTGTCCAATCCCTATGTCTAAAATGCCCTTCCCAGGCTCCCTCACCTCCTTCTAGCCTTGATCTAAAGTCTCCTTCAGTTAGGCCCCCTGTGACCACCCTATTTAAAACTAATCTGTCCCACCTTGCCCCAGTGCTCCTTAGTTTGTTCCGTTATTTCTTTTTTAGTAGCACTGGTCACCTTTTAATTTGCTTTCTAATATATATCCTTACTTTGTCCTTCCCTACTAAAATATAAGCTCCAGGAAGCTAAGTTCTGGATGAATCGGTGTGGTTGAATGAATTGGTGTTCCCTGAGGAGGCACTTTCTAACCCGATGCTGAGTGGCACTAATCTGTGGCAGGGCTCTGGCCAGCAGCAAGACCAGCTGCCGGCCCTGCATCTGGCTCTGCCCAAGCTCACACTGAGGTGCGAGTGTGCACACGGGGCTGAGTGTACAGGTGGGAAATTAACTAGGTTTGGGTTCCTAACCCACAACCAGCTAAAGTTGGTAAGGTGCTGTGTGACTGACTGAGGGACCTGAACATCTGGTTCCCATTTTGGGCTCCGCTCCTCATTTCTGTTGCAATGTTTGCCATTGCCCAGTTTTCTAGAGTTGGGTAGGAATGTGAGGGAAGACCTGTCCCGTTCCGACTGCCTTCTTTATGGAGGGATCCTAACAAATACGAGAGCCATCAGAGGAGGGAGCCCAGTGGAGACAGGATGAGAAGCCAGAGCGTTTGAAGAGATGTGGAAGGAACTGAATGTTTGCCTTCATCTGGAATGTTCTTGGGGGACAGAACTTGGTAACCACCATCAGATACTTCAAGGGCTGTCAAGTATACGAGAACACAGATCCTATTTTATCCAGAAGGTGGAATGGAATATAAGCTGAGCCCTACCTCTTCTCCATTTACCTCTTCATTCGGCAGCGTTAACTCAGCACGGAGCCCTTCCTACAGACTGGGCACTCGAAAGTGCTGAGTGTTCAAAAGGGAGCAGGGGTCACTTCCAGTCCATAAAGACCTTGTGATTCTAAGAAGGATTCAAACAAGAAGACACAGTTGCCAGTAGGACCGGGAGGCAGGCACAGGGTGCTCGGGGAACGCATGGGAGCAAGGAACCCACAGCGAGGCTTTAGGAACGACATTGAGAGGGAGAGGAGGCCTGCGTGAATCGCCGGTGGAGCAGTCGGGAACCGTTCTCGGAGCAGGAGGACCTCCGTGGCAAAGGCCTGGTGGCACAGGAGAGAGAACATGGACTCCGCATAGAAGGTGCCATGAACTGGCTCAAGGACAGGGGAGGTACCAACAGGTGATGTGTGACATGTCCATTCCCTAGGTGACGTCTGTGCTCCCAGATGTAAAATTGCACAGATAACTGGGCCTAGCCAGGGTCTCTGTGATTCCCTCCTTGTCAGCAGCCATCCCAGGCGCAGTCCCGGCTGACCTCAGGAGTTCCGTCATCACTTGGGTCATTCATGGACATGGTAGTCCAGAGACCCTTGTGCTCCACAAGCTCCTCTGGCCCCTCAGGGTGGAGCTTGGTGACTTTTTTCCTTCCTCATCCCTGCTTGTCTCCCCCACTTCCTGGCTGGGGCCCAGAGACACCCCCCCTCATCCCACTGGCAAACGTCTGTGTTAGTTACAGTTCTGTACAGAGGGCCAGGTGGAAGCTCAGTCTTCCTTCCATCCTTTGGTTCTCCCTCTCCGAAAGTCCTCTGCCACCCCGCACTTCGATTTACCCAAGGGCACATGTCGTGGAACATGGCCCCTCTGTGGTCACTGTCTGCTGGAGTCTCCACCCTCCACCTCTTCCAGTTGTCTAGGCCCTGTGTGAAGGTGGAGGTGGGAGCAGGAGGGGCAGGAACGAGAGCAGACCCTCCCCCGCGCCCCCGTTCTCTTCTGCCCCTGACGTCACCCTGCTTGGTATTTGGAGAAACCAGAAAAGAACGTCTGCTACTGGACCTGGAGAAAACATTCCAAGGGTAGCACGATGCTGACAGTTGGCAGGACCCCTTTTTGATACATGAAGCCGCCAGGTCTTTGATATATGTAGCCCAATGTCTTTAATCAAGTACAGGTGGAGCCCTTGGCACCTGATCCAGGGAATTATTAATTTTGTTCCAGATGAAAAACCAGCCCCTTGGCTTTTCCTCAGAGGTCCTGGGAGAGTGTGTGGGGTTGTAACAAGAAATGGCTTTGAGTCTGTTGGCCAGACTGAACACATCCCTCTCCCCCAGTGAAATGTACTTGCCCTTAGAAGCCACAGGAATGTATACATTTTAATCTGCACATCACCCACAAGGGGGAGCACCGGATACCTTCAGGGTTCCTAAACGGTGTGCTCCCCACAGCGATGGCCTTGGATGCCACTGGACCATGTTAGTGCCCCAAAGCCACTGGCGGGCGGGAAAACAGTAAGTCCTTGGGCCCCTCCCAGAAACACTTCGACATTGGCAAATAAGTGTGAGCCGTCTCCAGGCGGAGTGAGGGCAGAAGCCTGGCCAAAGGCTGACCCTGCTGATGAGAACAGAACTATTTCGTGTAATGCAAGAATCTGCCAGCTCAGGCCATCTCAAATGTGGGAACTGCGGGGACCCAGGGCCATTGGTCTGTGCTGGCACATACTCTCCTTTGACTCCCCGAGCCCCTTCACTTGGCCTCCTGGCTTTGAACATGCATGCGGCGCCCTGTGACCCACTCCCCCACCCTCTTGGGTTCCCTTGGGGGGCTGCCAAGCCCTGTGCAGGCAAAGGAGCCTGAGACCCATGCTTGGCCTTAGAAAATGCAGTCATGGGGGGTGCCTGGGTGGCTCAGATGGTTAAGCGTCTGCCTTCGGCTCAGGTCATGATCCCAGGGTCCTGGGATCCAGCCCCGCATCGGGCTCCCTGCTCAGCGGGAAGCCTACTTCTCCCTCTCCCTCTCCTGATGCTTGTGTTCCCTCTCTCACTGTCAATCTCTCTCTGTCATATAAATAAATAAAACCTTAAAAAAAATGCAGTCATGGGAATGCAAGCTGGTGCAGCCACTCTGGAAACCAGTATGGACGTTCCTCAAAAAGTCAGAAACAGAGCTGCCCTACGTGCCAACACTTCTGGGTATTTACCCTAAAGATACAAATGTAGTGATCCGAAGGGACATGTGCACCCAATGTTTACAGCAGCAATGTCCACAAGAGCCAAACTATGGAAAGAGCCTAGATGTCCATCAACAGATGAATGGATAAAGAAGATGTGGTGTATATATACAATGGAATACTATGCAGCCATCAAAAATGAAATCTTGCCATTTGCATCGCCATGGATGGAACTAGAGGGTATTATGCTAAGAGAAATAAGTCAATCAGAGAGAATATCATATGATCTCACTGATACGAGGAATTTGAGAAACAAGGCAGAGGATCATAGGGGAAAGGAGGGAAAAATGAAGATGAAGCCAAAGAGGGAGATAAGCCATAAGAGACTCTTAATCTCAGGAAACAAACTGAGGGTTGCTGAAGGGGACGAGTGTAGGAGGGATAGGGTGGCTGGTGGGGAGGGTATGTGCTATAGTGAGCGCTGTGACTTGCGTAAGACTGAGGATTCATAGACCTGTACCCCTGGAACAAATAACATATGTGACTAGAATAATAAAATAAAAATTAAAAAAAAAAAGTTGCCACATTTCCCAAACGCTCTTTCAATCCAGTTGTGACTAACATTTTGGAGAAATAATTCCTGTGATAAATTCGAAGCAGTGTTCAATGTGTAAGGATTCTTAGAAAGTCAATAAATTTTGACTTAGAATATTAAAAAAAGTTTTTAAAAAGGAAAATGCAGTCAAAGTGGAATATACAATTCAATAAAAAGAGGTAGGTGGTCTTCTAAACCTCAGAAGGGGAGGCGGGTGTGGCTTCACAAAAGATGAGTCATTGGAGCTGAATCTTGCAGTCGGGATTTGGGGGAGATGAGAAGAAAAGCACTCTGGACTGAGGAGCTGTGAAAGCTTGGTGGCTTCTCAGAATATCAGACCTGCCGTGGCTGGGACAGTGTTGGGGGCGAGAGTTGAGGGAGAGCCCAGACAACAGGTTGGGATGAAGGAATGCAACCTAGTGGGGCTGAGAGAACCCTGAGGCCCAGAGACGCCCGGTGATTGTCCTCAGTTCACACAACTGATGGCAGGGCCTGGATTTAAACCCCTCTTAACACTAAAAGCAGGCAACAAGTCTGCCATCTCCAGATTGTTTTCTCCTACATTCCCCACCACACCAGGATCCCGTTTTTTTTATTGAGGCCCTGGGGGTGGGGGTTGGGGGGGTCAGGCTCCATTTGATGTGCAAACAAATAAGAAATTTCAGGCCCTGAATGGGGCCAAGTAACGATTAATGGATTCAATAAGTGTTTCTTGAGTATCTATTACAGGCCCTAGACTCTGTCCTCAGGGATCTCACCATCTGGAAGGGATGCAAACACAGAGAGGAAAGCACCAAAGGAGGCAGACAGACCGTACTAGAATGGGAGGAGGGGCAGAGTTCCACAGGAACCAAGCAGAGATAACCCGAGTGATGGTGGTACGGTTCCTGCTGAAATAGTGCCATACCTTGTGGAATCCAGGACTAGAACCCCAATGATGGAATTAGGGTGGGAGGAGGGAAAAAGTTTCCATGAGATCTGATGCTGCAAGAGGGCCTGGCCTGGAGCCCAGATCTCTTCCGCCTCCTCAGCTTCTTGGCCCCATAGGGATGCTTGTGCAGGGTCTAGCTAGCAGCCTGACATCAGTGCCAAGGCAGCCTAGGGAACCCAAAATAGGCACACTCTTGGATCCTTCACTTGGCACCAGCCTGGCCTACCTGCCTGAGACTGGGGTCGGGACAAAGAGGGCTGGGAGCTGAGGAGGCCGCCAGATGGGAAGATCTGCTCTTGTCCCAGTTGCTGGGAGCTTTTGAGGCCTGATCAGGATGTGACTCCAGAGAGACCCTTGTCACCCTTTCCTGAGAATGTCTTCCTGCACATTCCTGACTGGAGTGGGTTAAGGAAGACTCTGGCTCATTCTAGCTGAAGTGTAAGATCAGTGACCTGCACCCCAGTCAATATTCACACATTGCCTTACCATGGGCTAGTCACGTGTTGTGGCCGTGCCAATACCCGCTTCATGCAACAAGGGTAACTATCAAGTGGGCGTGCAGACTCTGGATAAAGGCAACATCATGGTGATGTATGTTCTTTCATACAGCCAAGGAAATCATCAGAATGGAAAGACAACCTAAGGAATGGGGGAAAATATTTACAAACCATGTATCTGATAAGAGTTAATATCCAAAATATGTAAGGAACTCATGACTCAGTATAACCTGATCAGAAAATGGGCAGAGGCCTGGAATAGACATACAAGTATGAAGGCAGGGCTATTGGTATGGACACCAACCGAGACACTTATGTGCAATGTACACACACCCTCTGATGATTTTAAGGGACAAAATATATGGTATCATCCACCAGGGAATATGCCTAATCCAGGGGTAGTATTGGCTCATGAGGACCAAACTAAATTATCACTAAATGAAGATTTAACTAAAGCAAAAGCAACAAAAGCAAAAATAAACATGTGGGACTCCGCCGAACCAAAAACCTGCACAGCAAACCAGCAACAAAATGAAAAGGCAACCTCTGGAATGGGAGAAAATATTTGTAAATCAGTGATCTGATAGGGGGCTAATATCCAAAGAAGACAACTCCATATTTAAAAAAAAAAAATCCAATTAAAAACTGGGCAGAGGAACTGAATAGATATTTTTCCAAAGAAGATACACAAATGTCTAACAGGTACATGAAAAGGTGCTCAGCATCACTAATCAGGAAAATGCAAATCAAAACCACAATGAGATATCATTTCACACATAGCATAGCTGCTGTCAAAAAGGAGATAGTAAGTGTTGGCAATGAGGTGGAGGAAAGGGAGCTCTGGTGCACTGTTGGTAGGAATGTAAATTGGTACAGCCACTATGGAAAACAGCATGGAGATTGCTTAAAAAATTAAAAATAGAACTACCCTGTGATCCAACAATATCACTTCAGGATATAATATTCAAAGGAAGTATCCTGAAGAGATGTCCGCACTCCCATGTTCGTTGCAGTGTTATTCACAACAGCCAAGATACGGCAACTACGTAAGTGTCTACAGATGGATGAATAAATGAAGAAAATGTGGTTCATATATGCACAATGGGATAGTATTCAACTGTAAAAATAAGGACTTTCTGCCATTTGCAATAACATGGATGAACTTGGAGGACCTTATGATAATGGAAATGAAACCAGACACAGAAGGACAAATGCCCTCTGATCTCACTTATATGTAGAATCTTAAAAAGTCAAATTCATTGAACCAGAGAATGGGGAGATGTTGGTCCAAGGATACAAACTTTCAGTTATAAAATGAGTAAGGTCTGGAGATTGAGTGTACAGCATGAGGTCTATAGTTAATAATACTGTATTATATACTTGAGATTTGCTGAGAGTAGGTCTGAAGTGTTCTCACCACACACAGGCACACAAAATGGTAACTATGTGAGGTGATGAATACATTAACTTGATTGTGGTAAGCATTTCCCAATATGCATGTAGTAAGTCATGTTGAACAATGTAAATATTTACGTCAGTCATGCCTCACTAAAGCTGAGGAAACAAATAAAGGCCAAAAGAAAATAAAATATATATTCCTGTCACTTCCCACATTCCGCATGTATTTGAGGGCGTTTCATGCTCCAGAAATGACTAGGGGAGTAGTAGACAACCTTTTTGAAAAGTAGTAGACAACTTTTTGAACTTCATTTTACTCCCCTGGAGAACGAAAACTAATACATACCTCATTGAGACTGTTTCAAAAACTCAACGAAATTGATAGGATGTAAACAAGGTTCTTAGAACATGAGCTCTGGGGCTGAGCATCTGCCCTTGACTGGTCTCACCCAGTTCCTGGTTAAGATTGAGCAACACCAGCCCCTGCTGGGTCCAAGGCACTGAATTGTCACCAGCTTGTTTTGTCTTCCTCAGAACCATCTGCCTGGCCTTCAGCACTCCCACCAGCGAGGGCAGACAACACAATGGAAGCAGAAACGGCTTCTCCCAGGGCTCACTTGGTATGATCTGGGCTGCTTAGTTGCGGGAAGCATGCCTCAACCATTACCTAAGGTCAGGTCAGGTGTCCTGTGTGTAGAGGGGACTGGCAAAGATTGGTTTCTCTTCGCCCCCGAAGAAACTTGTGCTCTGTTTGTTCCAGTAAAGACACTGAACATTTCCCAGGAGCCACCTGGGCTCATTCTGCCCGGCTCCTTGGGAACAGTTTCCTTAAGAACGATTCCAGGGGGCGCCTGGGTGGCTCAGTGGGTTAAGCCACTGCCTTCGGCTCAGGTCATGATCTCAGGGTCCTGGGATCGAGTCCCGCATCGGGTTCTCTGCTCGGCAGAGATCCTGCTTCCCTCTCTCTCTCTCTGCCTGCCTCTCCATCTACTTGTGATCTCTCTCTGTCAAATAAATAAATAAATAAAATCTTAAAAAAAAAAAAAAAAAAAGAACGATTCCAGGTATCCTGCCTTTCTCCCTCCTATGGCTCATGAGCTCAGCACTAGTCCTTCCCAAGCAGCTAAAGCTGGTCCTGACCTGATTAAGCAGAAAAGGAATTAATATATTAAAAGGACATTGGTAGGGCTAGAGAACTAGACCTGACCAGAGGTAAAGCTTCCAGGAATGCTGCCACGCTGAGGAAGCCCGCTGATGACAAAGCTGCCACCTCCACAGTACTCTTGATGCTGCTGTCTGCATGTCACCTGCCCAGGACGGCCACTGCAGCCAGTGTGGACACTACTTGCTGCCTGGGGGGACGCAATCTTGCAGCCACAGCTGACCCCCAGTCATGTACTCTTAGTACCACCTACCCTGGAGACACTGGTGCCTCTGCAGGCTTTTTTCTTCTTGTCTGTCACCTGCATCTCCAAGTCCTGTCCTAGTACCCCCAATCCATGCCCTCCGCCCCAAAAGGCTTCCAGCACAAGTTTTCTAGCTTCCATCTGGGAAAAGCAGGACTCCTAAAGTGGGAAATTTTCCATGCTTCAGAACCTGTGTCCAAAAGAGCCCCAAAGCGTGTGAAATGTCCATTCTGCCTTCTATCCTAGCCCTGTCTCTTCCCACCTGGTGGACCAGGGCCCTGGGCCGGACCTGACATGTTTCTGCAGGGGCACTGTGCATGAGGAGGCACAAGGGGATTCAGATGCGGCAGTTTGGACAATGAGCACCAACGGATGCAGCCGGGGCTTGGAAACTCTAGAGTTCATTAGGGGAAGGTGTGGGAGCCCTTGGGGAGACCCCTTCTTGACCAGACTCATGAAATGTTAGACCTGGGAAGGCCGTGGGGAGGACATAGTGAGGATCGCAAGCTCAAATCCCTACAGGGAGGAGGCAGGCAGTTAATAAATGAGCATGACAAGCTGAGCAAAGGGCATGGCTGGTCTGGAAGAAGGCCATTTTAGGCAGCAAAATTTTAAAAATGTTTAAAGGTGTGCAAATGTTGGTAAGAGAAAGCAGTTGCTTAGGAGGGGGTGGGGGATGGCAGTTGAATGGACAGGGGCAGGTGGGAACTTTCTGGGGTGATGGGAATATTCTGTATCTTGTTTGGTGGTGGTTACTCTGCGTACACAATTAACAAAATAAATTTGGCCAGATAAATACTTAAGGTCTGTGCATTTATCCTGTAATAATTACACCTCAATTTTTTACTTGGGCAAATTAATACAGTATATCTAACCGATCTGGCTCTTAGGCGACCCATTTGCAAACTTCTGTTCTAATCCGGCTCCTTTTTCTTACACAGGAGGAATCAGAGCTCCTGGGGGGCGTGGCGTGGGGTGGTTTTTCTCAAGGGCACAGAGGTGGCTCCTCCGCCCGGGAAGGGTGACTGCAGTGTGGTCTAGCAGGCTGCCTCTTACTGCGCAAACTCACTCCCCTGCTTTTGGACCGGTGCCAGCGGGCCGCGGGGTAACACAGCCTTTCCGTCCCGGGTCCCCAGAGGTTGGACAGACGTCTGCCTCGGCGTGGAGGCCAGCGGGTCACCCAGAGCCCTGGCGGAGAGGAGCGGAAGTGGGTGGGGCGCCGGACCCCGCAACACCTGCCAGGCGCGCAGATAAATCACCGACGCAAACTGCACTGACGTTCGGCGCTGGCACCGAGTGCCAAGTGCCGACGCGGACAGTCAAGTTCTGGGAAGAAGAATCTGATCCGGGCGAGGCGGCGGCGGTGCGGACTGAAACCCACCCGAGGGGGGCGGAGAGGGCGGGGAGTCTGCTCTCCCTGCGGGCGCTTCGGGCACTTACGGAATTCTTACCTGACCCGCGCCCAGCCCGAGGAGGCACTGGCATCTCCGCTTTACAGGTGAGAGAAGCAAGGCTCTCCGCAGCTCCTCGGAGCAGAGTGAGGACTCAGCTGGGGTCCAGCCCTGCTGTCTAACACCAAACCCTTGCCCCTTGCTCTCCTCTACCCAGCTCGAGAAGGTGTCTGCAGGAGTGACCCAAGCACATTACAAAGCACACGACTTCCCAACTTCGGTGAGGCCCTGCCCGCACGCCGGAGGGAACAGGAGGTGGCGGTGCGGGGTAGAGCGGGGCGCGAGGGGTGGGGGTGGGGAAACTCAGAGGCCGCATCCCGGCCGAGCGACCCGCCGGGACCTTCCGGGCGCGCGGAGCCCGGCCCTCCAGCCGGCGCCCGCACTGATTGGCGCTCGCGGTCGGCCTCTAGCTAGCTCACCTGCCCCTCCCAGCCAATCGGGGCCACCAGAATTGGGACTGTCGCGGGGAGCTGGAGGGAGATGCTGCGGGCAAGAGGCTGAGCCGCCCTCCCCGCCGAGTTCCCGCCGGGCCCGCCCCAGCCGCGAGTCCAGGGCGCAGGCTGCGCGCCCCGCGACCCCTCGGCGCCGCGCTTCCCGCCCCGCGCGCTTTCGGGCAGCGGGTCCTGGCCGGTGGGGCTCGGCGCCTTTGCGGGCGGGAACGCGCCCCGACGGCGCCCGGAGCGGCGCGCCGACGCCACCTCCCCGTAGCCCTCCGTCGCGCGCCCGCCCTAGCCGGGAGCCTCCAGTCTGTGCCGGCCCCGGGGAGTGGGTGGGGCGGGCCCGGGGCAGCCCCGCGGAGGCAGGATGTTCACGTCCAAGTCCAACTCGGTGTCGCCCTCGCCGTCCCTGGAGCAGACCGACTCGGACGCGCTGGACATCAGCACCAAAGTGCAGCTCTACGGTGTGCTGTGGAAGCGGCCCTTCGGGAGGCCGTCCGCCAAGTGGTCCCGGCGGTGAGTGCGCCTCCTGCGCCCGGTGAGAACCGCCTGGGGAGGGAGCCCGGGGCCTGAGAACCCTGTACCATTCTCGCTATTACCGTCGGCCTCTGACTTCCTTGGTGACCTTGGCCTCACCCTATTTCACTCCTACCTTGGCTGTCCCTGGAAGATATGGATCTCAGCTGGGACCCGGGCCATCCCTGTCGGAGTGCTGGCCCACCTGGGGTGGTACCACTGGCCCGGGGACGCCGGGGATTCCTCTATGGAATGCATCTGAGTGGGGAAGTAGGGCATGGGCCGAAGAGGTCATGGCCGTGGTAAGTGCCCATCTGGGTCAGGTTAGGTCAGACTCTGCCTGGGAGGGAAAGATATCCATTCAAAGATATCCTCCTGGGATCCCCACGGACAATCCCATCATCTCCACAAGCCCTCCTCTCCCCCACTTCACCCTGTGCTAGCTCCACCGTGGGCTTCTGAAAGACTCGGCCAGGAGAGAGAGGAAGGAAGGGTGAGGAAAGGTCTGTGCCTGCCCTTGGTGGCAGTCATGTGGCAACCCCTCCAACTCTCCCTTGAACTGATTTTTAGAAATCTGAACCTTAGGGAAAAGTCTGCAGTGCTCCGGCACAGAAGCCCGAGAGGAGGAACTGAGCTGAGGCAGAGATGTGTGAAGACTGAGGGGGCAGGGGAGAGGATGGATCGGTCCTGTCCCAGGGATCAATCTGTAGGAAGGGGTGCTAAAGAGGGTCAGAGCAGCCCCTGAAAAGCCTGGCTTTCAGTGCAGGCTTCCCTGTCCACAATTCAGAGGGGACTCCCCAGATGCCCGGCAGTAGCCACTTTCCACTTACAAAGGGGCCCAGAAGGTCCTGGAGGAAGGGGCTTCTTACGGGAGGGAAGTATTGGAGGGATGCCTCATAGCCCTGAACTTGTGGGAAGCTCCCCACGCTGGTTGCAGGAACAATGGGCCATCTTCTGGACAGTTTCCACCCTCAAGCCAATCTCAGTTCTGGGATTTGCTATTAGAATGGTCGCTAGAGCTCAGACCCTGATCCAGCCTCTCCCTGGAGGTGTGACACTGTGGGGAAAGGAGGAGTGTGTCCAGATGCTCTTTCCCATCCCCCCGTGAGCCTGTCCTGGAGCAGGGCCTCAGATATCCCAGAACCACAGATCGCAGAGATGTGGCAGTGGTTGGTTCTGATGTTCTGTTTTGATGAGTAATTTAATATTTCTATAAGACCCATAGAACAAAAGGATCCATGGAAGGTGTTTCATGATTCACGGAGCTGGTTTCTCCTGCCTTTGTTGGTTCTGCCAGGTTTCTCTCTGGGACTGAGTGGGAGCTAGGTTTCTCGCATTCCTCCAAAATAAAACTTCTCTCTCATCCCCTAAACGGAGGCCCGGGGCAACGCGGAGGGCATCTTCTGGGGGGCTTCCAAGGTTGGGCTAAGAAGTAGTTCCTGGTCTTTAACAGGGCACCCTGGTGGGGAAAGGGAGTGGGAAGGTTGCTTGTAAATTCAAGTACCATCATCGCAGTGACCCCCATGCCCCTCTATTCTGCCTTCGTTTCTCCCCGCAGCTACTGGTCCCACCCCATCCGGTCTGGCTCCTGCCCTGAGTCTGGGTCTCATCCTCCAAGACCTTTCTTGCCAGCCACTTGCACTTGATCACATCTTTAGTAAATACTAGGGGCCTGTGAACCCCAGGCTCTATCTCCTAGCCCCCCTCACTTACAGTGGTGGGGACCCAGGTCCTGTACCCACAGTTGTTTTCAGGGTTAAGAGGTGTCAGGGGCAAAGGATCCCAGCTCAAAGCCCATTGGGGGCGCCAAGGGAGGCCTGGGAGGCTTTAGCTCCCCCCATCCACCCCATACTCTCCATCAGCAGCCCCCACAGCTGCTCCAAAAACCGTCCAGTCTCATTGAGAACAGCATGTGCTCTGCAAATATAGCTTCAGCTTAAGTCCTCCAGCCTCCTTCTGAGGGGGTTGTCACCTCTGTTACCTTCTTTTATAGGAATTCTGGAGCTGCCACTTTACAAAGAGTCCCCCTCCCCTGGGGTTCAGGAAACAACTAACAGCCCACCTGCTGTTTGGGGGTGGGGGAGGCCTGATGCTAAGCTTAGCCCCCTCTTGCTTCCCGGCAGGGCCCCCTGGGCCCCAGTTCCCCATTTGTGAAATGGAGTCTGGACTTCAGCTAATTAGTGACCACAGGAAGGCTTGGGGAGGGGGCAGCCTAGGCCCGCCCCTGCAGAGCCTTGCCATTAAGGCGATCGATGCCCTGGCTGGGGCAGCTAAGAGGAGGGGGCCTGGAAAGGCTCCCGCCGCATCAATAACAGGCAGGATGGAACCAGCGGTGGCCGGCTGGGTTCTATAAAGCCTCTTCCGCTCAGTAGCTCAGGACCCATCTCAGGGCCTTTGCCTCCCAACCATACCCCACCCGAGCAGCCCTGCCCTTCCTGGGGTGGGAAGATGCCCTCAAGCTAAAGGATCCGCTTTCTCCCCAGGGGCTACCAAAGGGGAAAGGAATCAAAACCTTACTTAGAAGAGAGAAGAGAACCTGGGAGAAGTGTCTAGAGGGTAAGGTTGATGACTCAGTGCTCCCTTGTCTATGAGCAGTGGAGTTGCAGAGGCTGTTGGCAAAGACCAGGAGGAAAGGTGCCAAGAGTGCCTCAGCCTCAGCCAGTGTCAGTTGCTGTAGGTCTGGACCCACAGGCAGGCCAGCCCTCCCAGGGTTCAATCCTCTCCCCAGCCTCTAGTCCCTGTCCCAAACCCTTCTGAACAAATGCCAAGACCCGAGCCCCTGATGAGGAGGGCCCAGTCAATTCCTGCAGCAGGGACTTCTATACAGCCCCGGGTTCCTCCTTCCCCCCATATAAGGTGGCCAGTGGGGTGAGCTAAGAGTCAGTGTCCACTAAGTGCCAGGGGAACCGTGAGACGGTGGCCCCACTTCCCAGATCTCAGGGCATAACCTGCCTGGGCGTGGAAAGATTGTCTGTGGTCACCGTACCAAAAAGATCTGGGGGAGACTCTATTCCCACAGGGATTTGGGTCTGGGAGTTTCATCAGTGGCCCCGAGGGCTGTTTCCTAGTGATGACGTCACCACGCAGAGCTGGCCCCCAGGCTGAGGGGAAGACCTAGCATGTCAGCGGCACACGCCAGGCTCAGGCTCTCGTGGCAGTGCGACTTGGTCTCGCTTTCTGGCTGACACAGAACTCCACACAGCTGGCTGCTCCAGGTGTCCCACGGGCACAGCTGTAGTGTTATTGCTCGTCTTCTCCCAGCTGGAAGGTGACTGTGCACTCCTCTTCTGATCATCGTGTTGGGTCCTTCAGGCTTCATCTAGTGCTGCAGTGTGGTGGGAGGTGGACAGGGGGCAGCTGAGGATCTCTCCAGATCCTTCGGTCTGTTACCCCTGCCCCTTTTGGAGGTGGTGGCATCCAGGTTCCCCTGAGCCCTTAGGTTAAGGAGGTGGGCGCTGTCTCACAGCCAAACAATGCAATACCAGCCGTTCATTGCGGCTTCACTGACACGTGATGATTCACGGGAACTTCTTTTTTTTCTTTAAAAAAATTTTTTTTTATAAACATATAATGTATTATTAGCCCCAGGGGTACAGGTCTGTGAATCGCCAGGTTTATACACTTCATAGCACTCACCGTAGCACATACCCTCCCCAATGTCCATAACCCCACCACCCTCTCCTGATCCCCCTTCCCCCAGAAACCCTCAGTTTGTTTTGTGAGATTAAGAGTCTCTTATGGTTTGTCTCCCTCCCGATCCCATCTTGTTTCATTTATTCTTTTCCTACCCCCCAAACCCCCCACATTGCATCTCCACGTCCTCATATCAGGGAGATCATATGATAGTTGTCTTTCTCCAATTGACTTATTTCGCTAAGCATAATACCCTCTAGTTCCATCCACGTCGTCGCAAAAGGCAAGATTTCAATTTTTGATGGCTGCATAGTATTCCATTGTGTATATATATACCACATCTTCTTTATCCATTCATCCGTTGATGGACATCTAGGTTCTTTCCATAGTTTGGCTATTGTGGACATTGCTGCTATAAACATTCAGGTGCACGTGTCCCTTTGGATCACTACGTTTCTATCTTTAGGGTAAATACCCAGTAGTGCAATTGCTGGGTCATAGGGTAGCTCTATTTTCAACTTTTTGAGGAACCTCCATGCTGTTTTCCAGAGTGGCTGCACCAGCTTGCATTCCCACCAGCTGTGCAGGAGGGTTCCTCACAGGGACTTCTGAAGGGAAGCGGTTACCAGTGCAAACGAGCAGTGCTTCTCTCGGCCCCCAAGCCCAGGAGCTGGGCCTCGTGGCTGCTGACGACCTGTTTGGAAAATGGGCCTCCCCGGAATAGGAGTCAGACCTCAAGCAGGGCTCACGCAGGCAGTTCAGGACTTGGAAATATGAAAGCGATTTCCTTTGAGAGCAGCTCTGGCTGTGCTGGAAAGCAAACCTAGGCTTAGAGGCGGGCGCTCAGAGTTCAGGTCTGGGCCAGCGGGGGACCAGCTGCTGAGCCAGGCCAGGGGCCCTGCCCCATCTCACCTCACGAGCCACTGCAGTGGAGGTAGGTCACGCTGTGGTTTTTCAGCTGTGTTCCCTGGAGGACTCTAGAAATCCCTTGACCGTACCACAATGGGGTGGGGCTCCCAGGCTCTGCCCACTTCACCCAGTGCCTCTGCACTCTGATCGGTATTACATAGTAACCTTGTCTTTACTGTATTGTTTGAAGAATTGCGCTACCATTTGTGAAAATTCCCTTGGACTTGATGATGTCTGCGTAAACTTCAACTTGTCATTCCTGGTGCCCTTCAAGCGAGGTTTCCTGCTGTCCTGCTGTCCACACAAGTGACACAGGCTAGGACAAGCGTCCCCGGAGCCCACCGGGTCACTCAGCATGAATAGAAAGGGACATACGCTGGGGGCTGTGTCCTTTCTTACCTTCCTTCTGTCACTGCTGAAAAAGGACACTTCTGACAAGCTATCCCTCCCCTGCTCTAGGATTTACCTGGCCCCAAACACCACACACCTGTTCTCAGTGCCCGAGAGTCTCAGGGATAAGGGAGATGGCGTGCCGGTCTATTCTGGAAGTTTGTGCCCAGGGAAGAAGGGGCAGCCAGGCTGGACATCCGCCTTCTGGTGAAACGTAACCCGTGTGTAGCTCACCATGTCTACTGGGCTCTCGCTGCCCTCTTGAGAGTGAGTTAACTGACCCGAGGTCTGATCCCACATCCTGAGGAAACCCACACCTGCCCCAGGGCTTCTGGTAATCCTCAGGGAGCTCCAAACGCTTATTTCCTGAGCCTGTCTTCTGCAGCTCAGCTCATCCCTCTGTCTCCCCACCCCCTTCTCCACCCCCTCAGGGACATACCCACCTTTCACACAAGGTATTTGCGAACAGAAGGTTTGGCAAAGAAAACGACGTAACAGGCATTTAAATCACAGAAGTGTGAACCCTGTCTCATTGAATGCTGGCTCCCTGTCCCCACCCCCCCCCCCCCCCCCCCCCCCCCCCCCCCCCCGAGCCTTCCAGACACCCCGTCTGGCCACCCCTGGAGATGGGATTGTTCACCACTGTCTCTTGACACTGTAGGACCCAGACTCTCACATCTGCCCTGGGTCCTCTCTCCTCTGCACTCCCCCATCAACCCTCCTCCCCACCGCCCTCCAGGATTTCCCCTGGCTCCAACTTGCTCTCGCTCTCATTCTGTGCTCCAAGGCCCTTTCCGGCCCTGACTCCCAAACTTGACTTTTGCCTTTCCAAAGAGTAAGGAGCTCAGCAGAGTGGATCCCTTTCTTAAACAGGACTTGCCCAACTTTGAAGATACCCTTGGGTCTAAGTGTACTGCCTGTCCTCTCACTTCCAACTGGATTGACCATGAGGCCAGTGTTGACCATGAGGCTCTGGCTGAGCCCTCGTTGCGTTCAGAGCACTGAGGAGGGGAGTAAAAGATGGAGACAAAGCTTAGGAAATCCCTCCCAGATTCCCTTGTTTGTACTGGATGGCACTGGTGTTCACCCTGTCACCTAAGCCGGCAGCTGCCCTCATCAGCAAGAAGCAGCCCCACCCTGCTCTGGTCCCTGCTTCTCTCTTTGACCTTCACTCACCCCCTACTATCTCTCCCCCACACCCCAGCCTACCCCTTTTCTATTCATCTGCCAGTAATACCAGACATGTTTTGTTGACCTTGAACACATGATTCTTTACATGTGCTGTTCCTTCTGTCTGGAATGCATTTCTCCCTTTGCCTTCCTCCCAGAGTCCTGAGATACTCCTATTCAGCCTTCAAAACCCTGCTTGGTTGTCACCTCCTCTGAGAATTCTCTTCACTGGACACCTAAACCATCACTCCTCTCTGGTCTATACTCTTCTTGTACCTCACACAAACTGGCAACGTCAGCGTGTATCTGCGTGCTTTACAGTGTCCCAGGGTGTGCTGGTGCTTGGCCACGTTGCAGTGCCCCCCGGTGCCTTATAATCATCCCAGCTCCCTCCCTTACTAGCGTGTGACCTAGGGCATATGACTTAACTTCTCTGCGCTCATTACCTTGCCTCACTCATGTGAGGAACGAATGAGTTAACACACATAATGATGTTACCAGAACAGCGCCTGGTGCAAAGGAGAAGCTCGATAAGCATTGGTTGTTTTTTTAAAGGGTTGATTTCTACCCGGTCTCTCCTGTATTCGACTCTCAGCTCCTCGAGGGCGGGGAGTTAGAAAGCCCCAGAGGCCCGCTGAGGACTTGGCTGTACCCGGTGATTCATTAATGCCTCCTGACCTGAGCTGACCGGGAGCTTGCCATCCGTCCTCCAAGATGAGTTCTAGGAAAACAGCCACTGCAGGCAGGAGGGATCGGGAGGGTCAGGCTGAGCCATGAGGACCGGCCATCCCAGAGCACAACAGTCCAGAACATCAGCTGTGTCAGCGGACCGAGCCGACTTCCCAGTCTGCCCCTCCCTTGCTGCTTGATCTCCCTGTGCCTCCACTAAGTCACCAGCAGCCAGAAGCACAAACACCTCCATCTCTTAGAGTCGCTGTGAGAGATAGAATAAGATAATGCCAGTGAAATACTTGCCAAAGTGAGCGTCCTGGCACCTTGCAAATGCTCATTTAGCTGGACATGCAAATACCATCCTTTAGGGCCTGAGAGAGGAGGCCGTGGCCTTGACCAGACCCTTCCCCTCACTTACACGCTCTGGGCTGCACCCCGGTGGAGGTGGTGGGAGGGAGAGGCCTGGGACTGCAGACAGAGCTCCGGTCAGGCCTGAAGTTGTTCCTGGATGGAAGGGTGGGCCTTGGACAGGAGGGAACTGAGATGCAGGGAGAAGCCCGGTGCTTGGAGGACAGGGGCTGGCCAGCTGGGCTGGAGGAGCCGAGGGCTGCTGCCCGTAGGAGCCAGTGGGGTGGCAGGGGAGATGGGAGCAGAGGCCGGGGCAGCCTGCCGCAGACCCTAAAATATAAATAATAATAAATAATATTATAATCATATTTATTATAACCACAATAAATAATAACAGCCATAATAAAACTAAGCATTTATTGAATATTTATCATGTGTCACAATACACTACGTCTTTATGTGAACAAGCTCATTTACTTATCCCCAAAACCCTCAGAGATGTAGGTGCTATTATTGTCCTCGGTCACACTTAGACCTGAGGCCTGGAGAGACCAGGTGACTTGCCCTGGCCACACAGCTGGTACGTGACAGAGCTCTGACCCGGGGCTCCCCAGCCTCAGCACCTCTCGCCTCCGGCTGATGGTTTCCTGCCCGGTGCTGGCATGAGCAGAAGCGGCTCTGCACGAGGGGCGGTGTGGGAAGTAGGAGCAGGGACTGTGGTCTGCAGGCTCCTGTCCCAGCCCCATCTCTGCCCAAGCTGGGTGACTTTGCCCACATTATTTCTGCTGTGGGCCTCAGTTTCCTCATCTGTCAAATGGGAACAAAAGTCCCGTCTTCCAGGATTGTGACCTCAATCAAACACTCAGGCACACTCAGAACACTAAGCAGGGGAGCCAGCACACGAGAACGGCTAAATAATGGGGGTCATCTCGGCCCTGGCATAGTCCGCCAACTCCACAGGGCACGGAAGGAGATGCCTCTGGCTCACAGTCAGAATGAGAGTGTCTGGGAGCAAGGGAAATTTGAAGAAAGGGACAGGAAGAAGAAGTGTCCTTCTGTGCCGGGCCACTCAGGTTCTGGGCTCTCACCTGCTGAGAGGAAGCTGGACGTCATCAGTGGGAGCAAGGGCTGTCACTGAGACAGGTTTATGAATGAAGGTGGCTCCTGGGACCTGGAAGTGTACTGGCCGAATGCACCCTTTGTTGGGCGATACTCACCCCTGCCCGCTGCGGAGTCGCTGTCCTCCAGGTTCATGCTGGCTCCTCTCCCTTGACCTTCACGCCCACCCAAACCAAGCTGAGCAGAGCTGACACGAGGCTGGCCTTGGTGTGCATGGTGTGTGGACCCTTCATGGGCCCTGTTATCGGGTCTTGCTACAGCCATGCTGTGAGCCTCAAGGTTCCTTCCAGAGCCCCACTCGCTTCTCAGGGCCTTTGTACCTGGGGTTTCTCTGTCGGGAGCATCTTCTCAATCATGAAGGAGCACCTTCATGATCAGGCTCTCCCTGAGCACTGTGTTTAATATCGAAATCCCCACCCACCACTCACCCCGTTACTTATCCCACTTTATTTCCCCCCCCCCCGAGCATTAGTTGGTATCTGGTACGTGGACTTTCTCTCTTGCTTACTTACCGTCTGCCCTCCCATGCACACATCCTCAACTGTAAGCTCTATGTGTCTCTCTTGCCCACAGTTTGCTTCCTAGCACTGAGTACAGTGCCTGGCACACAACGGGAGCTCAGCAGTGAATCTTCACAGCAGCCCCGAGAGACAAATATTTGCACCCCTCATGTTATAGAGAAGCTTTGAAAGGGAGGCTGAGCAAAGCTGAGAGCTCGCCTGAGATCGTGGCTTGAGGGGTGGGGGCTGTTCGACGCCAGAGCCCCTGTTGTCTCCCTGCCCATTGTGGCCAGTGACCATCCACCTGTTGTCCCTCCTCCCCAGCTACGTCCCTGGCACAGCGCTGTACCCTCGGTGGGGAGGGGACTCCGGAAGTGTCAGGAAGGAAAGAGCTATTTGTCTTTGTTAGGCTGCCGTAACAAAACACCAGAGACGGGCAAATAGCCACTTAAACTGTTCCAGCTCTTCTGGGGTAGGTGTTATCATCCCCATTCCACAGGTAAATAAACTGATGCTCAGAGAAGTGAGCTAACTCGCCCAGGGTCCCCCAGCTGGGACATGCCAGGTCTGTCTGGTACCAAAGCCTGTGTTCTTAACTACCCTGTGAAGTTTCTCGGAAACCGGCAGGGGGCCTCTCCCTTGGCCTGTGGATCAGAGAGGGCATGCCCCTGCCCCTCAGGACCCCGCATCCCCTCAGGACAAGATGAACACCTGCGCATACGGGCACTAAGGGCCCAGCGCACGGCCCAGTCAGCAAGGTCAGGAGGAGCTGGGATGGCACTGTGGGCTGGGCAGGTTCCCAAGGAAGGGGGAAGCCAGATGAAAAGCAATAGGCAGGGCTTTCCGGGGAGGATGGCACAATCTCCTTCACAGGACTGTACAAGATGTAGTGAGGTGCGGGGTGGTGAGGTCAAGGTCAGTGTTGGCTTGGACAGAGAGGCTGAAGGGCAGAAGTGGCGGGAAACCCACAGGGGTCAGGTGCTGGAAGGCCCAGACTGTCCCTGCATCTGGGCAGAAGGTGGTATTGGTGTCCTTTCTCCATCAGGGGCAGAGAGGCCTGGGGGAGGAGAGCACTGGCAGGATGTCCACAGCTCCATTCGGTGTTTGGCTGGGCCAAGAGGGTCGGTATAAATAAAGAACTAGGATTGGTGATGGGCTCACACCACACGACAAAGCTGAGCTTCTCTTTCCTGGGAGAGGTGAGGTGGCGGCTGAGGGTGCCCCGGGGACCCTCTCCCTGCAGTTGCGGCCTCAGGAAAGGTCATGTGGCTGATGGGCCTTCATACCCACATTCCATGCCATCGTCAGTTTCATGATTACTTGTCAGAAGACGCATCTTGGGATCTTACACAATCTGTTAGTAAGGAGGGAGGCCTCCCAAAGCTCTGTGTTTCCTAGAACAGAGAAGCTGAGAGGCAGAAATGCTGGGAAAGCTTTCTTCGTTCCCTCCTCCCCGCCTCTCTTGGGGGAGACCCTAAGCGACTAGAGCTATGGCTCAAGGGGTTGAAGATACCGGAGGGGAAGGACTACAGGTGCTCTCCTGTGCCAAGGGTGCCAGTGTGGCAGGAGGGAGGTAGCCAAACATGGAGGCCCGTTGTGGGCATCCCACTTCCACTTCCCACTGGGGCGAGGGCCAGGCCGTTCTGGCGGTGGGTGACTGGCCAGCTGAGGCCTTGGCCCAGATGGGGAACGTGAGTTGGTGATGAGTCTGAGCTGGTGTCCCCAGGGTGGCAGGACCTCCGAGGCCTTCTTACTGTCCCAAGAAACCTCATGCCTTCCCTCCTGGTTGCCTCTTCTTCCCCACCACCCACTCTAGGTTTTTCATCATCAAAGAGAGCTTTCTTCTTTACTACTCTGAAAGCGAGAAAAAGAACTTTGAAAGCAATAAATACTTCAATATACATCCTAAGGTGAGGCATTCTCCCCCCAGGGCCACCGGGGTGGGGAGGGTCTCGTGGGGACAATGGGGGAGCATATCCTCTCTTCTTGCTCTGGTCTAGCAGAGAGTCTGGAGAACAAATCCTTCCTGGGGCACAAGACTCCCTGCCTCTCCTGGGCTGGCCACCCTCCTGTGCCCCAGAGCCTGCCCCAGCCCTTCCTCTTCCTTTTGGGAGTCAGTCTGGCTCCCAGCCTGGGGTGCTGGGCAGGACCTGGCTTTGGCTGAGGGCTCCCAGAGGCCTTGAGTGACCTGGGCGGGGCGGGGGGCTGCCTATTCTGGTTCTTTCCCAGGGCGTCATCCCCCTAGGAGGCTGCCTGGTGGAGGCCAAGGAGGAACCCAGCATGCCCTATGCCATGAAAATCTCCCACCAGGACTTCCATGTAAGTAAACTCTCCCCTTCACGTGGACTTAGCAGGGCAGACCAGCCTCTCCAAGAACCTCCAGACTCCCTAGGGGCAGCATGTCCAGTGGCCTGGCCTGGGAGGGTGTCCATGTCCTAGGGATGTGTGATGGAGGAGCAGAGCTGGGCCCTTGGGGCCTTGTGGGCGGTCTCTGACGTCCCGGGAGTGGCCTCCCCTCAGGGACACCTGTGGCTCCTCTTCCTGGCAGGGCAACATCTTGCTGGCTGCTGAGTCCGAGTTTGAGCAGACCCAGTGGCTGGAGATGCTACAGGAGTCCGGGAAGGTGTAAGTGCTCATAGGCAGGGGGACAGGTCCCGAAAGGGAATGGTTATGGGCTGGGTCCACCCTGATCTCCTTGCCTCTCCACTGGGATCTTGGGTGGGTACTGAGACCCCAGGAAAGGACAGGGTAGGGAGAAAAATGGCTGGTTCTCCTTGGAAACAGAGCTGTGGATGCTGGTTAGGGTGGGGAAGAAAGGCCAGGCCAGGTTTAGAGCATCTGCAGGGGGATCTGCTAAGTGGGCTTTGAGCACAGTGAGCTTGGCCTGTCTGGAGTCACAGGTGGCAGACGTGGACAGCACTTGTCCTGAACTCCTGGGAGCAAATCCAGCATCGCTCGGGGGATTTGGCTGCCTCCCGACGCCCATCTCACTTCCCCAAGCCCACAGTGAATCCTGGCACAGCCTGACACTAGTGCTTTGTAAACCAGAGTCCAGATCATAGAAATCTCCAGCCTAGCACGATCTGTTTATACATAAACCCCTGTCCTGGCACCTGCCTGTTCACGCCGGGTCATGCTTTCAGTTCAACAAATAACACCGAACGAGCCCCACACCAGGCCCTGTGCCCGGGGGTGGCGTGCAAGGGTGTGGAAGGAGCCTGGGAAGCAATCTCTTCCCTGCTCCGCAAGTGCTGCTGGCCCTGTCCACGGTAGCCCACTTCACAGCCTGGGCCAGCCTCCAGGGACAGTAACCGATCGATGCTGGTGGCGTGCCCAGAACCATGGGTGCCAGAGTGAATGGGGCTGGGATTCTGGAGAAGATGGGATGGGCGAGTGCCCAGTCTCCTTCTCTGCCAGCCTTCTGTTGTGACGATTTTGTGTTTCTTCTCTTCTCTGTCCCATCTGCCCTCCCTCCCCAGGACTTGGAAGAATGCCCAGCTGGGAGAAGCCATGATCAAAAGCCTGGAGGCCCAGGGGCTGCAGTTGGCCAAGGAGAAGCAGGAGTATTTAGGTTGGCTAGAGGGATGGACTGGAAGCTGAGGCTCCCTAGGTAGCAAGAACTTTGGGGCCAGGGATTAGAGCCGGGGCTTGGCAGTGGAGCCGGGGGCAGGGCTTAGAGAGCTATAGGGAGCCACAGACCAGCCGGAAGCCTAGAGGCTTTGACCTTGTAACCTGTGTCCTTTTGGCCAGCATGACAGGGGGCAGGAGGACCTGGTGGTCAGGAGCCTGAGCTCTGGCCACAGCTTTGCCCCTTCTCTGTCAGCTGTGTGTCCCCACGAAGTGTAGCCCCCATAAGCCTCAATGTCCTCATCCTTAAAATGGAGACGAGAATAGTCCCTAGGTTTCAGAGGTGGTGGAGGGCCAAGGCAAATGAGAACATGCCTGAAAGTTCTTATTTCTTGCCCACACGGTATGGGCTCCATAATTGGAGTTGATGTTATCCTGCCGTGGGTCCCCAGGTCCCAGATTTGCCCCTAATCCCTCCTACCTGCCAGCTCACTTTAAACCTGACCTTGTGCTGGTGACTGGCTGGCCAACCTGTTCTGTTTGGGAAAGAAGGTGAGACTGGGGGTTTGATCCTTTACCTGGGATCCTCTCCCCTGCCACCTCCTTAGACACTTGGGGCCTCAGCACTGGTTCCTTAGACAGCCCTGTCCCCCCAGGACCTGCCCTCCCCCACCGCCAGACACTAGTGCAGAGGGGTGGTGATCTGAGGAGCAGCACAATTAACAGCACTTCTAGGGGGGTACAGACACCACCTGAGCTTCTGAAGATGAGGCCATCCTTGCCTTGTGAATGCATAAACAGGGACAGTGAGTGGAAAGGAGGGTGGCAGCTGAGGCCAGCACGGTGGGTTCCAGCCCCAGGAGCTGGCTCGGCTCTCTGGCCGGCCTGGGCATGGCAGGACGGACCATTTCCCTGGGAGATCCTGGGAGTGAAGGAGGTTCCTGGAAGGCACTGGCCCCTTCCTCTCCGGAGCTGCAGTGAGCTTTCTGTGAGAGGGTGCGTGCTTCCTTTGCAGACAAGCTGATGGAGGAGACGGAAGAACTCTGCCTTCAGAGGGAGCAGAGAGAGGTAGGTGCGCTGGGCTGCTCGGCACGGCTGCCCCTCCCCAGCATGTCCCACTCTGGTGGCCCCTTCGCAGACTGGCCTGTATTTCTGGCATTTGGGAATCATGCCGGGGAGCAAGGCCCCCAGAGAACTCGATGGAAAGTCAGCCAGGTGGAGCAGAGAGGCCATGGGGTGACAGTGCTTGGGGCTGGCTCGGGCTTCTTGTCAGCAGTGTATTTCTTCTTGCCAGTGCCCAGGGACAAAAATGAAAAGCGTAGGTGACCACTTTCTAGAGAGAGTCATCCCCAAATTGTATGAGCTATGTCAGTAGGTAACGAGCTGCTTGTCACTGGTGATCTTTGCGGGAGGCTGGCATGGCCTCTGTGATCTGGAGAGGGGCTTCTGCATATCGGGGTGATTGCATTGGATGATTTCAGGGGTTCCTTCCTTCTCTAAGTGACACAATGAAGTACCAAAAAAGCCAAGCTAATGGGACATTAGCCTGGGGCAGCCTGTAGAGAAAGGGCGACCCTGACCTCATTGAGGACAGGGAGCCACTGAAGTCCCCTTCATTTAGAATCTCCATGCAGCCTTAGGCCTTTCCTGTCCCGAAGGGCCATCAGCATGCCTGAAGGTCAGAGACGGGGAGTGTTTAGCAACACAGACTTGGAGCGAGGCTGCCTAGGTCTGTGTTTGATCTTTACCGCTTCTAGCTGTGCAACCTTGGACAAGTTACCTACCCTCTCTGAACGTCCATATTCTTACATGAAAAATGGAGATCATGGAACCCATCTTCTCAGGATGCTGTGAAGATTAACTGAGATGTTACATATAAAATACTTGGCACATAGGGCTGAGTGAATACCTATGTTTGTCAGTATCACGCTCAGATTATTATTAACTAGGGGCCCATCCTGCATGTGAGCTGCCTGAGGCCTGAGGCTGCAGAGTGGCCTGCCCACAGGGGGAGCTCGATTCAGCCCACTGCTCTTTGTCCCCTTGATTTTCCTTGTCCTCATGGGGCCGGGCCTGTCAGCCCCGGCTCAGTGCCTGCCTCTGTGACTTTCCTCTCCCCAAGCATCTTTCCCGACCACCCCTCCCTGGGCTCTGAGGCAGACCCTACAGTCAGGACGTGTCACCTCCCTGGAGCAGCCTGAATATTCCCTGGGCCCAGACCACAGCTGGCCAGGGATAAGAGCTTGATAAATGCAGGATGACTCAATGAGTGAGCGCTTTTGATTCTTATAATTTCACATTACATCTTGATTTTCATCCACTGGGACGATTCATCCTCATTTCTCTCCTTCCCCAAAATGGTATCTGATATTCTTGTCCACTCATCCTTCCAGCTGGACTTGACACTCACTTTGTCAATGCACAGCAACAGAAAAAAAAACAAACCAAACCAAACACAAAACAAACCCCAAAGCCAGTGGGGATTTGTATTAGGATTGCGTGGATTTGAGGATTGGCCTTGTGACAGCGCTGAGCCTTCTCCCACCCAGCAGGTGTGTGGGTCTCCCTGTGTCCCTGCTGTCATCCAGGTCCTGTATGAGACTCTTGGCATTTTCTTCACACAGTTCTGTCACTTTGAGAAGCGGGACTTCCGGTGCATTGTCGGCAACCTAGAGACAGGTAATTGAGGAAGCCAGAGGAAGGGATGGAATGACAGACACAGCCACCGGCAGGGAGAGAGACAGACTTATCCATCAGAGAGGCTAAATCTGGGGCAGCAGTCAGCCAGAGGAAAATTTAGACACTCTATCTAGGTCTTTAGGCAGGAAATGAGGACAGCGGAGACCCACCGCACGCCGGCCTCACTTAAAGCCATAGCACGTTGAAGGAATGAAGCCTGACAGCTGTGAACTCCCTGGTTTTGTGGCCCAAGATATGAATGTGACTCCCTCCGGCCCAGCCGATTCCCACAGCGAAGGTGGCTGTGGGCGGGCAGAAGGAAGAGGTCCAGGGCCAGGAGACTCAGATTGGAGTCTCAGCTCCATCACTGACTGCGTGGCCTTGGGGGCCTCGGTTTCTTCATCTGTGATGCTCTGATAAGAGTTAACGACTGTGCCTGCCCAGCTCCTGGGTTGCCGTGAGTCTCAGTGACTAGAAGTTACAGAGTGCATAGGGACACCCAAGGCCCTCGCAGGTGTGTGCCGTGTGTGGTGGGACCACACGATCCTCCATCAGGAAGGAAGACCCTGGGACTCTAGACATGTGAGCAGACAGTGTAGGTGGACCCCCCCCTGCTGGGGCTCATCTGCCCTGGGGGCAGGAGGCCAGGCCCTTCTCTGGGTGCAGGTCCCTCCAATGTCCCTGGCTCCCTGTGACCTCATCTCTCTCATCCCCTGGAGCAGGGCAGGCTGCCTGCCTTTCCTTTTCTGGCTGAACTCTGAGAGCTCGGCCTTGCCTGTGAGCAGGTGCACGGGAAGTTAGAAATGCCCAGGGCCCGTTAGGCAGGCATCTTGCCAACCAGGCTGCTCCTGGTCAGAACAGACTCTGGGTGTTGGAAAGAACCTTCCACTTCAGGGTGAGGCTCTCTGCTCACCTCCCTGATGGATGATATCCTGATTCTGTCGTGGGTAACTCACAAGCTCTGGAGCTATTCTCTGCCTTATTGCTCTGTTGTTTGAAAGCTCTTCCTTCCCTTGAGCTGGAATTTGCCTTCGGGTGACTTCTCTCCAACCCTGAGCTCCTGTACCTTAGGTCAGGCGCGGGGGTCAGAGGAACAAGCCCTAGACGGCGTAGACAGGCTTCAGCTGCTGCAGGTAGGTCTTGGCTGACCTCAGCCTGTGGCAGGGTTGCTCCAAGTGCTCAGACCCTCTTGGCTGCAGGAACAGAAGGTTCTGGATGCTCCGGGTTTATGGATTCTGTTGTCATCCAGGCTTCTCAGGCTATACCCGGGTATCAGTTTTAGTTAAGACTCACACAGGTGAAGTGAAAGGTGGAAAAGAAGTGAGCGACTGGGAAGAGGTTTCTGTTTCTTTGTCCTCATTAGTCCGTAACCTTCTTGTTAACAGTAGAAATCATGCTTTCTGCAGAACAGCCAGAAAACAAACGTGATCCTCGGTCCCACAGTCAACGGACAACGGCTGCCAACATTTTGGTATTTTTCTTCAGTCTTTAAAAATACATACTATTGTAGGGGCGCCTGGGCGGCTTAGTCAGTGAAGCATCCGGACGCTTAGTTTCAGCTCAGAGTTGTGAGATCGAGTTCTGCAGTGGGCTTCACACACAGCATGGAGTCTAGCTGACATTCTCTCCCTCTCTGTGCCTGTGCCCCTCCACCTGCTCTCTCTCTCTCTCTAAATAGATAAAATATTTAAATATACATATATTTATCTATATAAATATATATATTATATATATTATATATATATTATTCTGATACATATTTTCAACATAATAGGATATTCAGTTTTATTTATTTATTTTTTAAAGGTTTTATTTATTTATTTGAGAGAGAGAGTGAGAGAGAGAGCATGAGAGGGAAGAAGGTCAGAGGGAGAAGCAGACTTCCCATGGAGCTGGGAGCCCGAGGCGGGACTCGATCCCGGGATATTAGGATCATGACCTGAGCCAAAGGCAGTTGTTTAACCAACTGAGCCACCCAGGTGTCCAAATATTTGGTTTTATAGCCCGCTTTTTCATGATACCTTCATTAACATTGTACCTTTGGCAAGTTTTCATGTCATTCAACATTCTTCGAAAACTTCATTCTTAATGACCACGTACTGATTCATCTGATGTGATGTTCCATTTAACTACTCTTCTATCTTTGGATACCTAGACTGTTTTCACTATTTTTTTTAAGATTTTATTTATTTATTTATTTATTTGACAGAGAGAGAGAGAGAGATCACAAGTAGGCAGAGAGGCAGGCAGAGAGGTGGGGAGAAGCAGGCTCCCCGCTGAGCAGAGAGCCGGACTCTGGACTCGATCCCAGGACCTTGAGACCATGACCTGAGGCGAAGGCAGAGGCTTAACCCACTGAGCCACCCAGGTGCCCCAAACTGTTTTCACTATTTTAAATTGTGGCACAGCAAACATCTCTGTACACTTAACTCTTGGTCTGCTGTCTAATTGTTTAGGAGAGATTCCAATGGGGGAAATCATTGAGTCTGAGCAAGAAATTTTAAGACTCCTGATGCATATTGACAAATTGCTTTCCAGAAAATTTGTACCAGCTTTCACTCTCCCTAGCAGTGTGTAACCATTTCCTTCTTGCTCTACGCTGCTACCCGCGTTTGAGTCCTTCCTTCATCATTGACTAGCTATGGTGTGGGGAAAAGGGAACAAGTTTCCTTGACCTTTAGGTACCTCCACTTTTCTCATCTGTAAGATGAGGATAAAAATATTATCCACTTTCAGAGCTGTTATGAGGATTAACTGAGTTAATACGTGTAAAGTACTTAGAACAGTAAGCTCACAGAGAATATTATCCATTATTGTCATTATTATCACATACAAGACCTGTTTCAGAATTCCCTTTTCTGTTCCTTTGAATTGCTGTCTATCTGTGAACAGATACCACACAGTTTTGGTTTATAATACCATCTATCCCTTATTAAGCACTGACTATGTTGCAGACAATTTGCATAGATTAACTCATGTGATCTTCCCATTAACCCTACAAGGTAGTACTGCCCATCTCTAAGAGTAGCTCCCATACCCTCTCTTCTCTCTGCACTACATCCAAAGTCAGTCGAGACCAGACCTCTGGCTTCATTTCCTGTGTGCGTGCAAATGACTCCCCATTGACAGGTGCAGTCCCTTTTCTCTGCTGAGCTCCAGCCCCTTAATTTCCAACTGTTGATGTCACATCTCCAGCCAGATGTCTGAAAAGTACTGCAAACTCAGCATGTCCAAGGGCACTCATGATCTGCCCCAGCAGAGCTGGTGGTCCTCGAGAGCTCCCTATCTCAAGGAATTCACCACCATCCATTGTTGGTGCAGACTGGAAACCCGGGAGTCATGCCTCTCCCAAGATCTGATAGCATTGCCCCCACAAGCTCTTGAACCCGCCTGGCCACTTCTCTACATTTCACTGCCCTGTTCTGGCTCACATTACCAGGTCTTGCTGGACTAAGGCAGTGGCCTCCCACCTGGGTTCCTTGTATCCCTCCAGGCCCCTCTTCATCCCTTTTCTCCATGCTGCAGCCAGAGTCACAGTTCACAATGAAAGTCAGATTCTGTTGCCCGCCTTCTTCGCCTACTCCTTGCCCAAAACCTTGCTCTTGCTCAGGAAAAAAGACCCAAATCCCCAGCATAGCCCAAGGCCCTGTGTGGCCTAGACTCCTCCCACCCACCCTCACTCTGGGCCCAGCTGTATGAGTCTGTCTTGCTTCTTTCGGGGCAGGAGGTTTCCGAAGGGCCTTTGCACATACTGATCCTCCTTCCTGGCATGTTTTTCCCTCTTATCCACCTTCTGCTTCCCCCACTAGTCATACTGTCCTTCTTGTCCAAGGCAGCTTTCCATAGACCTGTGTCCCTGTCCTGCACATCACGGGCCTTGGTTTGTAAACATACTCTCGTGTGTACTTATTTTATTAGTTTCTGATTCTTGCGTTGAGCCGGAAGCTCTGTGAGAACTGAGACATGTCTGGTTTTGCTCATCCTCACATCCTCAGTGCAGAGCCTGGCAGATTGGCAGTATTAAGCACCCAATAAATAGGTGTGGCATGAATGAATCAAACCATTAAAAAAAAAATCTCATTGGGATTTTTACGGAAACTGCACTGAGCTTGTAAATTAACTGGGAAGAACCTTTACTATAATCTTCCCAATCAGGGGCCTGCATTCTTTTCAAAAGCGTAATTACTTTTACTGGGGATTTAGAAATAATGCAGTGAAGCATTTTGGGCAGGGATTATCTGGCTTGGAGGAGAGGAGACTTGGGGACAGAAGAGCCGTCCCCAACACCTGAAGGGAAAACGGATCAGTCTTGTTCTATGGATCTGAGGGGAGAAGCCGGACCTGCTGATGGAAGTTACGAGAAGGCAGCTTTGGGCTCAGATGGCCCAGGTGGATGAAATGGGCTACCCCTTCTCCTAGGTGTACTTGGAGGACTCAGGGTGTCCACAAGTTGGCTGTGTCCTTGGCTTTGCCAGTCTTCTGTTTTGCCAAGCACTGTTCCCCGGCTTTTCCTTTGCTGGCTGGGATCTTCAGGGTTCAAGGCTGAGCCATGGTGGCTGAGGACAGCAAGTTCCCAGCGAGGGAGGCAGATGCTGAAGGGAGAGAGTGTGGTCCAAGGACAGAGGCGGCGACAGGAGCGCTGGAGGGAAGTTTTGCTCCATCAACAAGAGTCAGCCCTCTCCTCTGAACCCCGCAAAACTTGTGGCAAATTCTGGGCCCTTCCTCAATGCGTCTGTATTTGTAGCTTTCAGAGAGGGCCCATGCTGAGGTTGAACCCGGAAGGAAGAGCTGTGAGCAGGTTGTTCTGGAGTGAAACAGGCTGTCTGAAGGGGCAAGTTCCCTGTCATGAAAGCCACTCGAGCAGAACCCGGGCCATCTCTTGGCAGGAAAACTGATCCAGGGATTCGAGGGTCTGATGAAGACAAACGCGCCTTTTAAGTGCCCTTGACTGTAGAGGGCTCTGATTCATGGGTTCCCGTTTCTCTGACTGTCGTCCAGCACTCCGTGTGGTCCGGGCCCGTGGTTATGGACTCAGGTGGGAAAAGCATGTATCGCACAGACCTGGGGCCAACGCAGGGAGGAGGGGTAGGAGAAGCCAGATGACTGTTTGGGCGTGTTATCTTCAGGAGCATCGGTTTCACTCTCTGGTTCTTAGAGGCGTCACCAGGGTCTGCTGGCATCTGAAGTGCCAGAAAATTCTATCTTCCCGCAGTGTGAACTGTGGAGGAGCAAAGCAGTTGTCGCAAAACTGCTAACAGCTAAGCTTCTCTCCAAGCGCACCCTGCAATTCCACCCGCCAGTGAGGCCTGGGAAAACGGGGCCTGTGGAAGGCACATACTTGCTGGAAAAAGACAGTGCTGGCCAGCATTCCTGACAGCACGAGTCTGGCCCTTCCTGGGGGCCTGCCTGGCGCTTTCTGGCTCTCCCGTGCCCTTCCGGCCGAGCACAGAGAAAGTTGCAGCCACTGGGCTGCTTTCTAGAAGCCCCGAGGAAAAAAGAGCCCTGATTTTCTGACTTTGGGGAAATGGCTTTTCTTCGCCACCCTTCACAGATGGCACTCTAGGGATCTTTGATGGGAATAGACACTCATCCCTTTATCCTCTAGCACTTGAGAGCCGGCCAACATGCCTGAGGGTGTTAGCGACTGGAGTTGTCTGGCAGAGCAGACGTCTAGAATGATCTCCACCTCCAGTCCCAGGGAAACAACGTTGCGAGCCTTTCTAAACCCTGGTGGCAGCAAGCTCAGTGTGTCTGATAAGGCCAAACCCCGCACAGACCTTGGGTTTGTTAAGACTGGGTGTCACTGAGTGGGACCAAGGCTCCTTGGGACTTGACCCCGAGTCTGCTCCCATAGAGCCTGGCCTGGACTTCATCCCAGGGGGCTCCTGGACCAGAGCGGCAGTTCCGACCTCAGGAGTCCTTCGCTGCCCATGACTCTTCTCTTCCCCTCTGGTTCTCCTCAGGAGCTTGAACGCTTGAACCAGGTGCTGGAAGCCGAGAAGCAGCAGTTTGAGGAGGTGGTGCAGGAGCTGAAAATGGAGCAGGAGCAGATCAAAAGGTGGGGGTGGTGCCCAGGAAGGGGTGGGAGGGAGGTGCGCCTCGGACAGAGGGTGAGAACCCATGTTTCCCGACAGGCCTGGGGAGCTCTCGGCCAGCAGAGCCTCACTACGTGATGGCTTGGTTTGAGTCTCTCTTACCAGTGCTCCAGGCCTCGGGATAGCCCAGAAGGAGCTGTAGACCCCACACAGACTGGACGTGAGGCACGGGCAGGTGCAGACCAGTGCTCTCTCCCCTCCAGCAACAATCCTCTCTTGTCTCTGTCAAGCCTCTGTCAAGCCTTCCTTACCCAGGGGCAGACAGGAGGTGCTATTAACCAAGACCCCCAACATCCCCTCTTCTTGTTCTGGCTAATACTGGCCCTTGGGATCTTTAGTCCTGGGTATGGTTTGCAAACCCAGTCACCCAGTTGCACATTCCGATCGTGTAACAGAATGAGAATCTCTTGAAGGTAGGGCCCAGAGAGCTGTATTTTCAAAAGCTCTCCAGGTCACTCTGACTCGGACTATCTAGGGATTTGGAGACTAATGCTCTGGGTTCTGTTGTGGGGGTGGTTGTCACCCTTCTCCTCATCATCACTACTGATAATCAGTGTTAGCTCAGAAAGGCTTTTCTTGCAACAGCCTTATAAAAGGAAGTCAATTAGACAATGGCTGCAGGGAGGGAGAAGCTCCAAGAATCTTAACAAGTAAATAGCCAAGCACCTGCTTATCTTCAGAATTGTGCCAGATACTGGAATAGAAGATAAGTTCTCTTATCTTACAGTGCAGGATCTTACAATTTGGTTGGGAAAACCAGACTCCCACCCAGGAAACGTCAACACAGTAATATATAATCAGCCATTAGGAGGCACAGTGCAGACTCCCTGTGTCATCGGAATTAAGGTATACATGTGATCCTCGTGGGCAAAAGAGAGGTTCGATTGAGCTGGACCTTGAAGGATGGGTAGGTTTTCAGAAATTGGGCAAGAGGAAGGGAAACCAGGAGTAAATGCCTGAGGGGGCCCAGGCTTGCAACAAGGCGATTATCACCCCAGAGAGCGGCCTCAGTCATGTCCCAATTCAGAGTGAGTAGGGATTCTAGAAGGGTCCATCTGCAGAAGACAGGCGGTGGGGCCAGGATTGCCATGGTTTCTCCAGTGCTTCTCTCTGCCTGCGGGGTGGTCCTGGGTTTATCCCATCTGACAGACACCTGTGTACCTGGAGCACGTGACTTCAACCCCACTTGGCTGGCATCTCCTTCTTTCAGCCCCAAGTCCCTACAGCTGCTGTTAGGACCCTGCCACACAGAGAGGGACTGGCCTTCCAAGGACCCCTCTGAGCCATATCGGGAGGTGGAGCAGAAGCATTTCTGTGTGCAGAGGGGATTGGGAGGGGAGGTGGGCACAGCCATACCCAGCCCTCTGTCCCTGCAGGGAGCTCGAGCTGACTGCAAGATGCCTCAAGGGTGTGGAGCAAGAGAAGAAGGAGCTGAGGCACCTCACAGAGTCCCTGCAGCAGACATTGGAGGTGAGGGGCCACTGGTCTGATGGTTGGCCTGGAGCCAGGCTGGTTGGTTGGGCCATATGACACTGTTTTCCCAGCAGCATTTCCCCAGAGGGTTCTCCACAAAGGGAACGGGGCATGATGGAGTACTGATCTAAAAGATTTCTTCTCTGGGACGCCTGGGTGGCTCAGTTGGTTGGGCAGCTGCCTTCGGCTCAGGTCATGATCCCGGTGTCCTCAGATTGAGTCCCACGTCGGGCTTCTTGCTCCGCAGGGAGCCTGCTTCTCCCTCTGATTCTGCCTGCCACTCTGTCTGCCTGTGCTCGCTCTCTCTCTCTCTGACAAATAAATAAATAAAATCTTAAAAAAAAAAAAAAAAAGTTAAAAGATTTCTTCTCTGTGGACCAGCGAGCCCAGGAGGCCTAATGCAGGACCCAGAGGAGCAAATTCAAACTTGTCCTGCTGTGACTGTGGCCTCGGGAAATCCACCTTCTTCAGTGTTCATATATATATTTTTTTAAATAAATTTTTTTTTCTTTTTTTTTTCAAGATTTTATTTATTGGACAGACAGAGATCACAAGTAGACAGAGAGGTAGGCTGAGAGAGAGAGGAGGAAGCAGGCTCCCCGCTGAGCAGAAAGCCCGATGCGGGGCTGGATCCCAGGACCCTGGGATCATGACCTGAGCCGAAGGCAGAGGCTTTAACCCACTGAGCCACCCAGGCTCCCCCAGTGTTGATATTTTTATACCAGATGGAGAATTTCTTCTTGTGGCTCATTCACATAGCTGCTCCTAGGTGAAACTGATCATGAAGGGAAATCAACTGTCATATTACCTCCGTTTGATACCACAGAAACTGTGAGGGGGAGGAAGGAGGTGGCATGTACCAAGGACCAAATGCCAACTCTGTCCCCAGCTCCTCCTCCTTGACTTTCCCTTGGTTGTTCCTCCACACCTTGCACAAAGACACTCTGACCCCTCCTCCAAACTACTGAGCTCATGTGTCCTGGGGAAACCCAGCTCTTTCAGATTCTACACCTTTGCCCAAGCTGTTCCTTCTACACAAAATGTCCTTCCACCTCTTCTCTGCCTGGAGAACTCATTCATCCTTCTAAGACTCAACTCCAGCATCACCATACCCTAGCTTCCCTGACTCTTCCAGGCATGGGTTTGCTCTGAGCTCTAGGCTCCTGCTGCACTTTGCACATCTGTTATGGGACACTAGGTTGTGTTTTCCAAACTGTGAAGTTCACTAGACTGTATCTTAAGGTCTCTCCAAACCCAGCACCTAGCTACCAGGAGCCTGGTACATTGCTAATGTTTACTGAATTCATGAATTGCCTTAAAGGCTGCAAGGTTTCTATTTTCTCTCAGCTGACTGGGGCTTTGTTTCTGGTTCTTTTATTTGTTTATCTTTCTACTTCACATCATGATAGATGGTTCTTGTGGAGTGTTTCAACTCCAGAACTTTTGGGTAGTGCAAGACCCCAGCCTGATAAATGGGGAAGACATCTACTTCTGTTCAGGGCTCACTCCTCTTGGGTGTTCTTCATGAGCCCAACACACTCCATCACTTGCCCTTGGAGGAATAAAGACCTCCGAAGGTCATGGTGCCCTTGGGCCCCGGCTGTACAGGTGTCAAGTTCCCTGGAAGCTGCATTGGGCTCCTCCCAGAGTCCCTTGGTGGAGGAGTAACCTTACCTCTTTGTTAAAGAGATCTTGCTTGACCTTTTATCACCAGGGAAGAAGGAAGATATTTCAGGTGTCTCTCCTAGAAGGTTGAGTGAGGAGGGCATCACTCCCTGAAATTAAAGGGCAGATGAGGGCAGCCATGTTGGAGAGCTTAGATTAGGCTTTTTCTCTTCCCTCCCTCCCTCCATGCCAGGAACTCTCCATAGAGAAGAAGAAAACCCTGGCGATGCTGGAGGAGAATGAGAACCAGCTGCAGACACTGGCCAATCAGAGTGAGCAGCCCCCTCCCAGTGGGGGTCTCCACAGCAACCTGAGGCAGATAGAGGAGAAGATGCAGCAGCTCTTGGAAGAGAAGCTCCTGGCTGAGAAGCGGTGAGAGGCCCTTCAACCCTGAGTCCAGTGTGATAACGTTCCTTGAACTCCACACCCGCATTCTTGAGTTCTAGCTGGCATTGACCAGATAGATCAATTACTTCCTTTTGCCTAGGACTCAGTTTCCCCATGAGGCAAAGTCAAAGAAAATTTTCACTACCCAGAGCTGACTTGATCATTATCTCTTGCAGTGGTGGGAACCATACGGAGAGGCATTAGGACGATCTAACAGTGCTTTGTCACAGGCTGGGGATGTCTTCATAGCTCCTTTGTACAAATGAGGAAACTGAGCCTAAGAGGGTTGATAGGACTTTCCTGAAGTCACAGAACTAGCAAGACTAGGACCCGAGACTCTGGTCTTCTGACTCTAAGCCAGGGGCTTCCCCTCACTGTCCATACCACTCCTCTCATCCCCTGGGTGACAGAACCTAGAAAGTTCTGGGGCTCAGGAAGCCTGGGTGTCAGACTTCTTCAGCCAGGTCTCCAGGAGGGGCTGCCCTCCCACTGGAAAGCCTCCTCCATGAGGAAGCACTGAGCACCCCCTCGGCCCTGCAGGATGAAGGAGAACGAGGAGCGCTCTCGGGCCCTGGAGGAAGAGCGGGAGTTCTACTCGACCCAGTCCCAGGCCCTGCAGAACTCGCTGCAGGAGCTGACCGCAGAGAAGCAGCAGGCCGAGCGGGAGCTCAAGGTGTTGGCCAGGGCCTGCAGGCAGCTGCCTGGTTTTGCACATTCCCTCTCACATCCCTTACCCCGCCGCTACCTCAATTATCTCTGCCAGTCTGACCCGCTAGGGGCAGGCGATGGAGCCACCCCTTGGGGAGCAGCTAACCCGCTACTGGGGTGCAGAGGCTGTCAGGGCCATCTGGTCAAGGGCGGCTACCCTAGACAGGATATGGTAACTTCCATCCAAGTCCAGAGGCAAGCAATCTCTCTTGATGGGGGGTGGGGGGGTGACCAGGGAAGGCTTCCACGGGAGATGGCAACTGCTCCCCAGACCCCTTTTCGTCTGTTTTCCCTCTCCCCGCCCCAGGCCGAGGTGAAGGTCCGCATGGACCTGGAGAGGCGTCTGCGGGAGGCAGAGGGGGCCTTGCGGAGCCTGGAACAGGGGCTCAACTCCAAGGTGCGGAACAAAGAGAAGGAGGAGAGGATGCGGGCTGACGTGAGCCACCTGAAAAGTAAGGCCCAGCCCTCGGGCTCAGCCCCCACGGAAGTCCAGACCCTGCGGAGCCGGGATCCGGGCCGGGAGCGCCGCACGGGGCCCGGGGCGCATTAGGCGGTCCCGAGGTACCGAGGGAGTTTCTTCCCCAGGCTCTTGCCGTAGGCGCGTCCTGGGCTAGGCTTCCTGGGGCTCTCGCCACCCGGGTGGGGGCGCGGTGGGGAGTTCCGTGCCCTGCCCGGGCGGGTGGGCGGGGGGGGGGGGGGGGGGGGGGGGCGCGTGTTTGCGGCTGGAGCGGGAGCCGGGCCGGGGCCGGGCGGGAAGGACGCAGCGGCACTGCGGCCGCAGGGTTCTTCGAGGAGTGCATCCGGAATGCGGAGCTGGAGGCCAAGATGCCGGTCATCATGAAGAACTCCGTGTACATCCACAAGGCGGCCACTCGCCGGATCAAGAGCTGCCGCTTCCACCGGCGCCGCTCCAGCACCTCCTGGAATGACAGTGAGTGCGTCTGTCCGCGCGCCCTTGCCAGGGTGGGAAGTGCTGATCCAGCTTGGAGGCCGGACTGGGCAGCCTGGACCTGGCTCCCCGGCCTGGCCTAGGGCATCTTCCAGGATTCAGGAAGCTCCGGTGGGTGCCGAGAAGCTTGTGCGGTGGGGAGCGAGGGTGGCGGTCTGGGGTTGGGGACCCGGTAAGCCTCGGTGGAAGGAGGCTGCTCACGGCCTCCCTCTCCCCAGTGAAGCCATCCCAGTCTTTCATGACCTCCCAGCTGGATGCCAACAACATGGAGGAGCTAAAGGAGGTGGCCAAGAGGCTCAGCCGGGACCAGCGCTTCCGAGAATCCATCTACCACATCATGGCAAACCAGCCAGGAGCGCCGTCAGTGGTTCCCCGGGGTGGGAAGTGATGAGTGGGCCTCCCCTGCCTCCCGGGTCTTTCCGCAGCCGCTGGGTGGGCGAGGGGGCAGCAGGGGGAGGTCTGACTCTACCGGGCACCTCTCTGCTCCCATCTGGGCCGGAGCTCCACCTGCAGCAGCCTCACCCTCAAAGCACAGGGATGGCTCCTCGATCTCCCAGACCCTACCCTACCCTGGCGTTTACATCAGGCCCAGTCAGACCCCAGCTGGGTGCTGCCTGGTGCTCATCTCGGGCTCACTTGGTGAGGCCAGGGGAGGCCTGGCTGCGCTTGGAGACCTTTTGGTTGGGGAGTGGCGTAGGCCAGGCCCACAGCCCTTTCTTGAGCCCACTACATCTCTCTGTGATGCTGTCTCCCTGTCCTTGTGTATGAAGGCGTCCCCCCCTTCACCTTGTCACCTGCTTCCCCCTGGGGTTCCTAATCCTGTCTTTGCTTCTAAGACCCATAGATATCCCGCAGCCAAGGCCCTCACTTTTACTACATTGTGGGGCAGGGAAGAGAGGGGCCTAACACAGTGACATTTGGGTTTGTGGCATACCACACTTGCCATGGTGTCTCCTTTCCTGAGGTTGGGCCCTGACGGAGGGGCTACCCACTCGCTCCCCTCCTCAGGAGAGTTCTCCCACCTGTGGCTTCAGGTGGCTTGGAGGGTGACATGACCCTCCCCCTTTTCCCTCACATTCCTCCTGCTGGGTATCTAGGGCCCAGGGCTCTGACTGAGATATGGGGCCGGCAGTGATTCTGAGGGCTCTCCCAGATGACAAGTAGTAAGCTCAGGGGGTGGGACAAGGTGGCATTGCTTACTACTGGTTGGATAAGGAGGAAGCTGCTTCTGGCTGTGGGGGCCCTGTTGGTCTGTGGGATCACAGCTGCCTCCCTCTGAGCTGCTCCTGCTTTAGCCACCTTGCAGCCTCTTCTCCCTGCAGAGCTTTACCCACTGAAGCAAGGTGACCCTCGAAGATGAAGGGCCTGGACCTGTATAAGACCAATAGCCATTGTCTGGCCCCATGTCATTGGGGGTGAAGCTGAAACATCTTGCTGGTGGTCTGTGGGGGGGGGGGGGGCAGCCCTCAGCCACAGACCGTCCACTCTTCTCTCTTCCTAGCCACACTCTCCAAAGCTGCCTGGGTCTGTTGATCTCTCCAGAGAAAGGGGGTCTACCTGGGATCAGGGTGCTCATGGTCACTGTTGGTATTAAAGGTGCTGATCTTCTGCTGCTTGGCAAACAGAGCGAGGAGCCCGGTCTGAACGGTGCACAGATGTCTGCCAGGCACGCCCCAGCAGAGGTGTTGCCCCCACCCCCCGAAATGCGTGCATATCTGCCGGACGGCCTGCCCAGACCAGGCCGCGGTGCACTGCTCACGGTGCTCACGGATGCCCGGCAAAGCTAAGGGGGACTCCACTAAAGTCCTGGGTGGACTCTGATGGCTTTAGCCAGTCTCTGCGGAAGCCGGGTGGGAACAGGGGCAGAGACACTTAGAATCGATGCGTCTGAAAAGGGATGAGTCTAAATGTAAAAACTGCAAACATGTAGAAACCTGCATAGACTTGGAACTCATTTATCTAACATCTATAGAGGATGGACTTTGAAATGAGGAGGAAGAGGTATACAGTCAAGATTACCGTGTTTTTGGTTTTTTAAATAATTCTGTTAATAATGGTTTGCTCTTGGAAAAAGATCTTTTGGAAATTTTCGAATGTGTTTTCCCCCAAGGCAAGCTATTAACCAGAAGAGAAAGTGCTTTTCCGTGCACATTCACCAATCCTTATTTCCTCTCCTCCCATTTTACCTTGTACTTTCTATACCTCAGGCAAGTCTGGGTTATCTGGGTTATCTTCACCAACTGAGCCGTCCATAAGTATTTATTTGTTAAAAGCTCACTATGTACCTAACACTGTAAATAGAAAAAAAGCAACATCTCTATATGAAAATATATCACAGTAGAAATTACTTATTGGAAATGTACTGATCTGATTTAAAAAAAAAAAAACAAAACCCGTACTCCTTAGCCAATTAAATGGGTTTCTTGCAGTAACTCTTCTGGTGTGATCATTGCTGGAGAGATGTTTCCCCCTGCAGGCCAAATATGGACTTGGGTGATTCCCAGCATGTAGTCTTTTTTATTTTTATTTTTTATTTTCCATTAACTTAGTGTATTATTTGTTTTAGGGGTACAGGTCTGTGATTCATCAGTCTTACACAATTCACAGCACTCACCATAGCACATACCCTTCCCCAGCTTCCATCACTTAGCCACCCCATCCCTCCCATCCCACCCCTCAGCAACCCTCCGTTTATTTTCTGATATTAAGAGTCTCTTATGGGGCGCCTGGGTGGCTCAGAGGGTTAAAGCCTCTGCCTTCGGCTCAGGTCATGATCCCAGGGCCCTGGGATCGAGCCCCACATCGGGCTCTTTCCTTGGTGGGGAGCCTGCTTCCTCCTCTCTCTCTCTGCCTGCCTCTCTGCCTACTTGTGATCTCTCTCTGTCCAATAAACAAATAAAATCTTAAAAAAAAAAAAAAAAAAAAGAGTCTCTTATGGTTTATCTCCCTCCCTGGTTTCATCCCATTTCATTTTTTCCTCTCTTCCCCCATGATCCACTGCCTTGTTTCTCAAATTCCACATATCAACAAGATTGTATGATAATTGTCTTTCTTTGAGTGACTACTTTCACTTAACATAATACCCTCTAGTTCCATTCATATTGTTGCAAATGGGAAGATTTCATTTTTGATGGCTGCATAGTATTTCTGTGTGTATATGTGTGTGTGTGTGTGTGTGTACCACATCTTTTTTTTTTTTAAGATTTTTATTTATTTATTTGACAGACAGAAATCACAAGTAGGTGGAGAGGCAGGTAGAGAGAGAGGAGAAAGCAAGCTCCCCGCTGAGCAGAGAGCCCGATGCAGGGCTCGATCCCAGGACCCTGGGATCATGACCCAAGCCAAAGGCAGAGGCTTTAACCCACTGAGCCACCCAGGCGCCCCTGTGTACCACATCTTTAATCCACTCATCCGCCGATGGACATCTCATCTAGGCTCTTTCCATAGTTAGGCTCTTGCTGCTATAAACATTATAAACATTGGGGTGCACATCCCCTTTTAGATCACTACATTTATATCTTTGGGGTAAGTATCCAGTAGTGTGATTGCTGAGTCGTAGGGTAGCTCTGTTTTCAACTTTTTGAGGAACCTCCATGCTATCTTCCAGAGTGGCTACACCAGCTGGCATTCACACCAACAGTGTAGGAGGCTTCCCCTTTTGCATTCTCGCCGACATCTGTCGTTTCCTGACGTGTTAATTTTAGCCATTCTGACTGGTGTGAGGTGGTATCTCATTGTGGTTTTGATTTGTATTTTCCTGATGCCAAGTGATGTGGAGCACTTTTTCATGTGTCTGTTGGCCATCTGGATGTCTTCTTTGCAGAAATGTCTATTCATGTCTTCTGCCCATTTCTTGATTGGATTATTTATTCTTTGGGTGTTGAGTTTGATAAGTTCTTTATAGATTTTGGATACTAGCCCTTTATCTGATATGTCATTTGTAAATATCTTCTCCCATTTTGTCAGTTGTCTTCTGGTTTTGTTGACTGTTTCCTTTGCTGTGCCAAAGCTTTTTATCTTGATGAAGTCCCAAGAGTTCATTTTTGCCCTTGCTTCCCTTGCCTTTGGTGATGTGTCTAGGAAGAAGTTGCTGCGGCTGAGGTCAAAGAGGTTGCTGTCTGTGTTCTCAAGGGTTTTGATGGATTCCTCACGTTGAGGTCTTTCATCCATTTTGAGTATAGTTTTGTGTGTGGTGTAAGGAAATGGTCCAGTTTCATTCTTCCGCATGTGGCTGTCCAATTTTCACAACACCATTTGTTGAAGAGACTGCCTTTTTTCCACTGGACAATTTTTCCTGCTTTCTCGAAGATTAGTTGACCACAGAGTTGAGGGTCTACTTCTGGGCTCTCTACTCTGTTCCATGGATCTATGTGTCTGTTTTTGTGCCAGTACCATGCTGTCTTGATGATTACAGGTTTGTAATAGAGCTTGAAGTCCAGAATTGTGATGCTGCCAGCTTTGCTTTTCTTTTTCAACATTCCTCTGGCTATTTGGGGTCTTTTCTAGTTCCATACACCACATGTCTTAATAAGGCATCACGTTTGAGGAAATACTTCCCACTGCTGCCCCTCCTGGGAGTGGCTTATTAATAATGAACTGAAAAATCTGTGTTCCCACCCTGAGGTTCTGGCCATCCCCATGTAACTAGGACCATGAGCTATACTTTATTCTGATTTGAGTACTGACCAAAGGGAGCAGACTACATGAGTGGGAATACCTCAGGGGAGGCAAAGGACACCTGGTTTTATGGCTTGCTGGTTTCAGTGTCCCACTGGAAATTGACAGCATGCATTCTCTGATCAGGAGAGGTTTGTGCTTTTGTTTTGTAATCCTATACCAGAGAGCAAGAAATGATAATGACTGGATTCTCCTCCTTTTTGGTTTGTTTCCTCCCTGGGTATAGATGATTGATCATCATGCCCAGGACTCTCCCGGTTTGTATTGTTTCCCAGCATAATTATTTCTTTTTAAAGATTTTATTTATTTATTTGACAGCGATCACAAGTAGGCAGAGAGGCAGACGAGGGTCAGGTGGGGAGCAGGCTCCCTGCTGAGCTCTATCCCAGGACCCTGGAATCATGACCCGAGCTGAAGGCAGAGGCTTTAACCCACTGAGCCACCCAGGTGCCCCTCCCAGCATAATTATTAATGGCTCCCAGCTTAGGTGATACTTCTGTGGTCATCCTGGTTGTAATACTGTTCCCTGAGAGTATGTTAATGAGTGAGGTAAGGAATCTTAAAACACTCAGGTCCTGACCCACTGCCCAGCTCCCAGCTCCTGGGAAGGATCCACTGCCTGTGTTTGTCTCTGGAGAGATGTCACCCCCTAATCCTATCCCACCCAGCTCTGCATGACCTGGGCAGCCTGTGGGTAATCAGGTACCATCTAAGTAAAATTTGGAGCCCACCATGAGTGAATGTTGTTGGTGGAACAGAGACTTACTCCAGTCTCAGGGAACCAGCCTGTGTCAGATTTGGTCTCCATGGAAAGTAGTCATTGAAACAAAAGGGCTGCTCTGAAGCCCTCAGATAAAGGCCGGCAGCCCTTGGGGAATCTTGTGCTTCTGCAAGGAGCTGGGATGGGCCTGCTTAGACTCCAAGGCTGCTGCAAGGGCTCCTAAAAGTCAGAAACCCTTATGGCATTGATTCTTGGGAGAAAAGCTACTGACTTCTTTTACCCCTCACACCCCTGGTGAGTAAGGGTAAGGAGTGTTCTGGTTTTGCTTCTGGGCGAGACTTGGTGATTGGGCAGAGAAGTTGGGTTGAGACAGAGCTGCTCAAAGGCAGGAGGCTCCATCTCAGGGATTCCAGAAGATTGCAGAGTCAGAGTCAGCTGCCAGAACATCTGGGGGCTCATTCTCTGCACCCTGTCTTGCTTCCCCTGATGGATCTGATCCCTGCCTCTAGGCTGAGGGTCCTGCCACGAACAGACTCAACCTGTCCTGTTCCCCGGGCAAACACTGGGGCTGAGGGGCCTTGGAGTGTCTCTGATCACAGGAGAACCTTTCCTCTAGCAGAGCACTAACCTGGCCACAAGGAGGGAAGGGAGGGAAGTTGGCCCCCTTGCACTTGCTACTGTGGGGGTGGGGTGGGGTTCTCTGATGGTGAAAGGTCAGTTCTCAGCTCTGTAGGTTTTAATAAGTCACTAATTAAGATGCCTTCTTATAGGGGCATCTGAGTGGTTCAGTCAGTCAAGCATCTGCCTTCAGCTTAGGTCATGATCCCAGAGTCCTGGGATTGAGCCCTGCTGGGCTCCCTTCTCAGTGGGGAACCTGCTTCTCCCTCTCCCTCTGCCTGCTGCTCCCCCTGCTTGTGGGCTATCTCTGTCAAATAAAATAAAATAAAATAAAATAAAGATAAAATCTTTAAAAACAAAAAAGGCTTTTTTTTTTTTTTTTGCATTTCAATTAACTTTATTGAAAAGTATAGCCCTGAGTACCAAAACATAATGGTGGTTGGCTAGGCTACCTCCGCCAACTCAGAATTAACATTGATGTAGTCAAATTATTGAAATATATCAGCCTTTTAGGAAAACTGAAGTTATCCACAAAACACAGTTCACAAAAGTATAAGATACATTGTGGTTTTTTGGTTTCTTTTCCAGTGCACATTTACCCATGACATGATATCAAAATTGGGTACAGCCATTGTGGATGGACTCAGGCTACTTGTTGCACTGAGTAACGGTTTACAACACGTCCAATGCTGTAGATCTCCTTACAGTCCCTGACTTCACAGAAAATCTCGAATGCTACCTTAGCAACTTCATAATTATGAAGATGCCTCCTTACTTACTTTCTTTTGGCACAGGAGGAGCAATTAGTGAAAGCATATTCTCTTTCTTTAAAAAATTCTAAATTAGAAGCAATAGCAGTTTTTATAAAAACAGCCCTTAGTAAAAACTTCTGGAGTGTTAAATCAGCAAGTTTTTGGGGCAAAGTTACCTTGAATTACTAACACAATAAAAACAAATTTTCTTGGTGAGATTAGATGGAGGCAATAGATATTGTGTAAATGTTATCATGGATACAAATATCACGTTTTTTAGAAAAAATATTAAAGATAACTTAATATGCTAAAATGACTAAGACTGTAGTTTTGCTTTTATAAATTTTTTATTTATTTATTTGACAGAGAGAGAGAGATCACAAGTAGGCAGAGAGGCAGGCAGAGAGAGAGAAAGGAGGAAGCAGGCTCCCCGCAGAGCAGAGAGCCTGATGCGGGGCTCGATCCCAGGACCCTGAGATCATGACCTGAGCCGAAGGCAGAGGCTTAACCCACTGAGCCACCCAGGTGCCCCTAGTTTTGCTTTTATAAAAGGCCTTCACATTTGAGTGTAGTTCCCAGGTATCAATAAAGTCTAATCTCTGGGTTATCTATTACTTGCACTACAGGTACCAAGGAACCATTTTATTTATTTGACAGAGAGAGACACAGCGAGAGAAGGGAACACAAGCAGGGGGAGTGGGAGAGGGAGAAGCAGGCTTCCCGCCAAGCAGGGAGCCCGATGTGGGGCTCGATGCCAGGATGCTGGGATTGTGACCTGAGCCAAAGGCAGGGGCTTAACCCACTGAGCCACCCAGGCCACCCCCCCGCCTCCGCCGAGGAACCATTTTCATATAAATCTCTCAAATCTCTCGAGGCTGCTTGGAACCTTTGCAGTTATCAAGCTCTAGGAACTGGGAGAACTGGGAACCTGCAGCTCTGTGGTGAACAGAAACACGGCTGCCGCTACCAGGGCTGATCACAGAAATACGGTTCTCAGGGAGGAAAGATGTTCTGGCTCAGGGTGAACCCAATGCCATGGCATTGTCAGAAAATTTTAGTGTTGAGATGAGAAGAGGAAAGATAACTAATTTATCACCCCCAAAGAAAAGGCAGTGGTGATGGTGATTAATCAGTCTCTTGGAAGGCCATCCTAGGAAAGGAAAGATGTCCATTCTCGTGTTCATCCTGATGTCTGAGACCACCTGTCAGGCACCAGCACATATTTATTGGGATGCCATGGCCTCAAGTCAAGCACCCACCGTGTGCTCATTATCTCTATCACTTGCTGTTATTTTTTTCATTGTGGAAAAATATGCATAACATAAAAGTTACCATTTAGGGGCACCTGGGTGGCTCAGTGGGTTGAAGCCTCTGCCTTCGGCTCAGGTCATGATCCCAGGGTCCTGGGATCGAGCCCCGCATCAGGCTCTCTGCTCTGCGGGGAGCCTGCTTCCTCCTCTCTCTCTCTGCCTGCCTCTCTGCTCACTTGTGATCTCTGTCTGTCAAATAAATAAAATCTTTTAAAAAAAAGTTATCATTTAAAAAAAAAGATTTTATTTATTATTTGTGAGGGAGAGAAGCAGACTCCCCACTGAGCAGGGATCCCAACTCGAGAAAGCCAAGCCCAGGATCCTGAGATCATGACCTGAGCCGAAGTCAGGTGCCTAACCAACTGAGGCACCCAGGCGCCCCCCATTTGACCATTTTTAAGTGCACAGTTCAGTAGTGTTAAGCATATTCACAAAGTTGTGCAATCGCTTCCAGAACTTCTCATCTTGCAAAGATGCTCTACCATTAGAGTTTCCCCCTCCCCAACCCCTGGTAACTACCATTCTACTTTCTGTTTCTATCAATTTGACTCCTTTAGATACCTCGTAAAAGCAGAGTCATACGGTATTTGTCTTTTTATGACTGGCTCATCTCACTTAGCATAACTGTCCTCAAGTCTCATTCACACTTTAATGTATGTTAGAATGCCTTCTCTCTCTCTCTCTTTTTTTTTTAAGATTTTATTTATTTATTTGACAGACAGAGATCACAAGTAGACAGAGAGGCAGGCAGAGAGAGAGGGGGAAGCAGGCTCCCTGCTGAGCAGAGAGTCCGATGCGGGGCTTGATCTCAGGACCCTGAGATTGTGACCTGAGCCAAAGGCAGCGGCTTAACCCACTGAGCCACCCAGGCGCCCCAGAATGCCTTCTCTTTTTAAGGCTCAATAATATCCTACTACTTTTGAAAAGAAACACCGATTGAAATCTTATTTTTCTATAAATTGTTGGTCCATGATGAGGCATCTGCCTGTCTTAAAGGATAAGAGAGTCACAGCTGAGGGGAAGGAAAGTTGGGTCCCTGTGCTTCCCTTTGCTTCCAGGTGGCTCCTCATAATGGCCTAGTCTGAAGGGACGCTGTGGAGTTCACTTCCTCCTTCTTCCCACCAGATGGCAGCCTGCTCTGCACTGGGCTGGCAAAATCTGGGGGTCAAGTGAGCTAAGGCTCCCAGAGAAGGGGGAGGGCTTGGGGACACTGCTTGGTTTCTGCATTATTGGTGATGAATCTCTCGGTTGTTCTACCTTTTAAGATATGACACAAAAGTATCCGCTTCAGCCATCATTCATTAAGTCTGTTCTACATCACGTGCTCTCACATTCATTTGTCTTTTTTGTCCTTACGACATTCCTCTCCTTGAAAGCCAGAGGTTAAGGGAGTTTGGTCCAAGATCACGTAGCTTCTAAGTGGAGTTTCAGGTATCTGAGTTCATGGCCAGTGTTATTCCTAGCATATGTAAATATGTAAAGTATCATATGTAAATAATTCCATGTAAATTATTTTTAGTGGGTTTCTTTTCTTTCCCCCTTCTTCCCCACCCCTTCCCCACTCCTTCCCTCCATTTCTTTCTTCCTTCCTTCAGTGACTATAAATATACCGAGTTCCTCTATGTTCTAGGTGCCAGAGTCTGCCCTCAAATTTTTCCTATTATGCGTTCTTAAGGGCTTGACTCAACTGTTTGGTGAGTGAGAGTTTCCTGAGAATTCTTCCATTCTGAAGATGTTAGTCCAACATAGCAGGCCCTGAGGGTTGGAACTTCTCAGCCTAAGAACTTTGTAAAGTAACCAGGCCTTTTCTTGCTGCCTCCAACCCCTCCCAGGCTGGCAGTCTCTTGCCCTTCACCCTCCTCTGCCCTCCCCCACTCTTCCCTGGCCAGTGTCCTCTGGAGCTGAAGCATCCTCTCTAGGAGGAGGCAGCCAATGGGAAGCCCCTGGGCTGGAGATCTAGAGGGTCTGGGTGGTCCTGTAGAATCAGAGATTAATTCCAAGAGAGGGCCAAGCCATTTGATCCTCCCCTTTGTACAATGAGGCTGTGGAATTAGATGCTTTCAAGAGCCTTCTATAATACTGGTGATCACACTTCTCTGCTGGGAATTGCCTTAGGGGTGGGCATGAGATAGCAAGGAGACTGGTCCTTACTGAGTGGTCACTGAGTTCAGCAGTCCTGGGTCTGCCCTCTGTCAGAACTTCTTGTTATGCAATCTGACTTTTATCTTTTCTTATTGTTTAGGCCTTTTTGACTGGTTTTTCTGTTATGTTCGAACAAGAGCTGCCTCATTAATAGTCACCTTAGCGTTTTCAGAGTTGTTGTGGGATCCCCAAAGACTGAGAGTTCTTTTCCTAAGGAAATCACAACATTTCCAGACACGGACTGGAAACTAGAAGTCAGCTACTCACCCAGTCAACAAATGCTTGTTGAGAACCCACAAGCATATTTTCAAAAATTCTAGACACACCTCCTCCACAACTCAAAATCTCTGAAATCGGGGTACAATTTAAATTTTAAAAATCTTCTTATTTTTTAAAGATTTATTTATTTATTTGAGAGAGAGAGAGAAAGAGAGCTCGAGCTGGGAGAGGGGTGGAGAGAGAGAGAAAAAGAGAATCTCAAGCAGGCTTCATGCTGAGCACAGAGCCCCACACGGGGCTCCATCCCAGGACACCGAGATCATGACCTGAGCTGAAGACAAGAGTCAACTTAACCGACTGCACCACCAGACGTCCCTGAAATTGAGATATATTTCAGATTGCTGCTGTCAATGGTCACATGGCCATCTCCGTGAGGTTGCCACTGCCTTTGCAGACATCAGACATCCCAGCATCACAAGTTGTAGACTATGTGTCAACAGTTTGTGAAAAAAATCCGCAAATACTCACAGAGCATACTCTTCATAAATAAGGGTCACGTGGTTGTCGGGGAGGTACTGAATCAGACACGTTTGGGGGCCCAGAATCATAAAGCTGGCTGCAGAGCCCAACACCCATGACACTTCGTTCTTTTATGGATTCTTTTGAGAAAGGCTGCATCATCAAGACTCTTGATACCTCAGAGGAAGAGACGGTCCTTGTCTCAGTCAGATTCTCAGTCAGAGAGAGAGGAATCAGATTTGGAATGAGAAGCCCTAGAAATACGTTTGCCCATTATTTCACTTCTATTTCCCGATTTTATTATGCACAAGCGTGATTTACGATGAAAATCCGTGACTCATCAAATCCAAAAGGACTTTTTCAATAAGTGTAAACTAAAAATCCAGAGTGAAAGCATCATGTCATAGTTTAATTGGCAGCATTTTTAATTTCTTAGTGGGACATAAAATAATGGTATGCCTTATAGTCAATGATGTCTTAAACTGGAGAATATGTAGTCTGGGCCAACCTCTGTCCTGGCACCAGGAGACGACTGTGAACAAGACTCAGAACCCCTGGGGTGCCTGGGTGGCTCAGTGGGTTGAGCCTTTGCCCTCGGCTTCGGTCATGATCTTAGGATCTAGCTGGCATCCGGCTCTCTGCTCAGCAGGGAGCCTGCTTTCCCCCTCTGCCTGCCTCTCTGCCTACTTGTGGTCTCTCTCTCTGTCTAATAAATAAATAAAATCTTTAAAAAAAAAAAAAGAGTCGGAACCCTGGTTGTTTATTCAGCTTGGCTTTGGAGAGTCCTTTCGATGTCAGTCAGGGACCTATAGGACAGCCACGTTTCTTTTCTTTCTTTTTTTTTTTTCAAGGATTTTATTTATTTCTTTATTTGAGAGAGAGAAAGAGAGTGAGAGAGCCCAAGCTCGGGCAGTGGCAGAGAGAGGGGGAAGCAGGCTCTCCACTGAGCAGGGATCCTGACATGGGGCTAGATCTCAGGACTCTGGGATCATGACCCAAGCTGAAGACAGATGCTTAACCGATGCAGCCACCCACATGCCCCTGACAGCCACTTTTCACCTATCAACTTGTGGCTTCCAAGGTCGCCCTGGAGATTATAGTCTCCAGCAATCCGTAAGAATTTCCCTTTTCTGTTGTGCCTGGGAGGAGCCCCAGCACCTCTGTCCTCACTTAATTGGTAGAAACTCGGTCCCATGGCCTCGTCCCCTGTGGGAGAGGCTGGGCACCCAGGGTAGAAGGTGACTGAGGACAGAGGCTAATGATCAGCCAGCGGTCTCGCTGGGCCCTGTAAGCAGCACTGTGGAGATGGGGGAGAGTCGAAGCAGCTGAGAGCCTCCTCAAAGGAAGCGAAAACACCAAAGTGCCCAGTGCCTATCCTGCCACCGTTGTGTCTCTGGGGAGTATCAGGCACATCATTGCTTAAGAAGGTGTTCCTAACTCAGAATATTAGCCCCATTGGTAACCGGTTTTTGATAACCCTGATTACCCATGGGAGCTAATGAGGTTAAAGGAGTGTGTAGTGTGTCTCCTAAACCATGAATCTCTGTTTGAGATATTTTTGGGCAGAAAAGATTTTTTCGGGAATGCCTGTAAAGCCCCATCACTTAGCACTGCCAATTCTGCCTCTCTGCCTGCTGGGGGCGGTGGGCGGTGCTGGCCGGGCTGGATGGTTTGCTCAAGGGAATGTTTGCTAGTGACTTGGCCTGTGGGGCTCCAGCCTACAAGATACAGAACAGAGCGGGGCACCTGGGTGGCTCAGCGGTATAGGCCTTTGCCTTCGGCTCAGGTCATGATCCCAGAGTCCTGGGATCGAACCCCACATTGAGCCCCACGTTGAGCCCCACATTGAGCCCCACATCGGGCTCTCTGCTCGGCAGGAAGCCTGCTTCCCCCTCTCTCTATGCCTGCCTCTCTGCCTACTTGTGATCTCTGTGTCAAATAAGTAAATAAAATCTTAAAAAAAAAAAAAAGATACAGAACAGAGCAATGGTGCTGAGGCCATCGGACGTCCTGGGGCAGAGCTCAGGTCTCATCTATTCCGTGCTGTGTGATTTGAGCACATTCCTTAACATTTCTGGGCATTGGATCTCTCCGTTGTGAATGTGCAGCCCACAAATGTAACCGTAGCAGCAGTGTCTGCCCTTACCACCTCACAGGGGTGTTGAGAGGATCCAGAGAGCTGCCGTAAGGGAGAGCTCTGTCATGTGTAAATACTCCGTACAAAGAGTACTTCACGTTGGCCAAGAGAGCACAGGGTGTGCACTGCGGGAATGCTCGTTGGGTGAGCAATGGTGGTCTGGCTCACTCTCTCTGATGGGACATTTCTAAGCCACTTGGTTGAAAGCCTCTCCCTTTCCTTACACACACACACACACGCGCACACGCGCGCGCGCACACACACACACACACACACACACACACACACGGAGCTTGTTGTGTTTGGTATTCAAGGTAAAGCCTCTATGTCAGGGCTGAGGAAATGAGGCCTAACATTAGCGGGGAAGCCAGGGCCATGGCTGCCTCTCCCCTGAGTGGGAACTGAGTACATTTTTGTTGGCAGCTGGGGCTGGCTCCGAGTGCCAGGAGGCGCCCATCCGTATGCCCAGGTTGGCACAGCACACAACTTTGTCTCCCCTCTCTGGCCATCTCTGTGCACGGGCTCCTTTCTGTCTCTCCACCTCTCTTCAGCGTGAACCTTTCTGTCATCCTCTGAGTTCTGAGACATATTCCCGAGTTCCTGGGCCTCTGGAGCTGCACTATCTCCTCTTGCTCCGCTGTCATTTTCTAGAAGAAAAGGGGTTGGGAACAAGATGCTTTCTTTCCTCTTGAGAGCAATGCAAATTAAGACAGAGAAGGGAAGGCATTTCTTCAGATGGGGCAGAGAGGAGGATAGGAGGCATATGAAAAGAGATCTTTTGGAATGAGGGAGGGCCCGTCAGGAAACTTCTGTTTGCCCTGAGAGAACATGCTGGCTCATGAGGCTGGAAATGTCTCTGAATCAAAGGACAGGCCTTGGGGCTTGGAACTGGAGACCCTGCCACCGGGGTGTTGGTTCTCTCTCTGCTTCTCCAGGCTTCTCTTTGTGTGTTGACCTTGCCCTGTCTCACTGCAAACATCTGGAAGAAGACCTAGAGCAGCCTCAGGTTGGCCAAAGGAAGGAGAGAGCGCCTTCCTTGAGGCTGGCCATACTCGCCCCGGGGAAGGGATAGGACCCGCAGCTCAGGTCCTGTTCCCGCTGCTTGGCTGAGCTGTGCTTTCCCAGGTAATCCACCCGCCCAGAGCTGGGTGGGAAGGATATATGCAGAGGATAGAGGTGGCAGTGTGTGTGCACGTGCCTGCGCCTGTGTGAGTGTGTGTGTACGTGTGTGCGTGTGTATGGTGCAACCTGTCTGCAGGACTGTGACGTCACGGCGGGTGCAATGCCCCCAGGGGAAGCAGCCTAGGCAGCAGCCGGATCACGTCCTTCCCAGGCTCCAGTGGCTTCCTGAAGGCGGGTCAGCAGCGGTTGTCATGGCAACAGCCTTGTGGGGAGGATCTTAAGGAAAACACTGAGGCTGGAATGTTGAGAATATTTGCCTACAAATGAGACTCAGTCTGTCTCTTGCTAAGAGCCAAAGAGAGACAAAGCCCAGCTTTTTGGGCATTTCAGTCTGAGTAGAGCGGTGGGCGGTGGTACAGGTGGGCTCAAATTTGAGTTTCCCTCCCTGAGATGGAGGAGGATGGAGGATGCCAGGGGCTGGAGGACTCTTCTCTCTCTCTTTTTTTTAATTAAAGATTTTATTTATTTATTTGACAGAGAGAAAGATAGTGAGAACAGGAACACAAGCAGGGGGAGTGGGAGAGGGAAAGCAGCTTCCTGCTGAGCAGGAATCCTGTTGAGGGACCCCCAGGAGCCTGGAATCGTGACCTGAGCTGAAGTTGCCGCTTAACGACTGAGCCACCCAGATGCCCCCTCTTTTTTTTTTTTTTTAAGATTTTATTTATTTATTTATTTGACAGAGAGCCCACAAGCAGGGGGAGGGGCAGGCAGAGGGAGAGGGAGAAGCACGTTCCCCGCTGAGCAGGGACCTGGACATAGGACTCGGATCCCAGGACCCTGGGATCATGACCTGAGCTGAAGGCAGACGCTTAACCAGCTGAGCCGTGCAGGTACCCAGCTGTAGTACTCTCTTAACACAGTTGTGTGAACTCCATACCACCTGCCTGCCCCTGTGCTGGATCGTCTACCACAGATTATTGTTCTTCAAGGTGTGACAAGGTGTGACAAGGTGTCCCAACTAGCATTCAGGCAGCCCGCAGGCAAGGACTGGTTTCATACACCCTGAGCCCCTCCCAGGGAGCCTGCTGGTCCCCTGGGTATGCTCACTATCCATCTCCAGTCTAGTGAGGGCTTGCTGGAGTAGAGACTGGCCACATCAACAAAGGTCACCCAGATTGTGAGGCTCCTTACCATAGGCTCTTTTCTTTTTTTTTTTTTTTTAAAGATTTATTTATTTATTTGACGGAGAGAGAGAGAGAGAGATCACAAGCAGGCAGAGAGGCAGGCAGAGAGAGAGGGGGGAGAAGCAGGCTCCCTGCTGAGCAGAGAGCCCGATGCGGGGCTCGATCCCAGGACCCTGAGATCATGACCTGAGCCCAAGGCAGAGGCTTAACCCACTGAGCCACCCAGGCGCCCCCGGCTCTTTTCTTTTTAATTAAAAAAAATTTTTTTTCTTAAAGGCTTTATTTATTTGACAGAGATCACAAGTAGGCAGAGAGGCAGGCAGAGAGAGAGGAGGAAGCAGGCTCCCTGCTGAGCAGAGAGCCCAATGCAGGACTTGATCCCAGGACCCTGAGATTATGACCTGAGCCCAAGGCAGAGGCTTAACCACTAAGCCACCTAAGTGCCCCTTTGCCATAGGCTCTTATCTCCACTGGCTCAGCTTTCCTTCCAGTCAGCCCTTGAGGAAACAGCTGGTGCTTTTACAGTTCTCATTTTAAAGATGAAGAAACAGGGTGCCTGGCTCTTGGCTTCAGCTCAGGTCATGATCTCGTGGTCGTGGGGTGGAGCCCTACGTTGGGCTCTGCACTCAGGACAGAATCTGCTTTGGATTCTCTCTCCCTCCACTTGTGCACATGCTGTCTCACTCTCTCTCTCTCTCAAATCAATAAAATCTTTTTTTAAGAAGGTGAAGAAACAATGGTCAGAGAATGCTGGCCTCAAGAGAAACCTGAAAACCCACCCTCTTCTCCCATCCTAAGGAATAGGATGACACCAAGCCTGATTGGGTATGTGGGGAAGGAGGTCGTGTTCTAGGCCTGCATGATGGGGAGGGATGCCCAGGGACTTCCCTCCCTGAGTAAGCGTGAAGGTGTGGAATGAACCTGCTTTGCCTGAATGTTGGACAGAAATTTTTGCTTAGGGGCGCCCTGGGTGGCTCAGTGGGTTAAAGCCTCTGCCTTAGGCTGGGGTCATGATCTCAGGGTCCTGGGATAGAGCCCCGCGTCGGGCTCTCTGCTCTGCAGGGAGCCTGCTTCCTTCCCTCTCTCTCTCTCTGTCTGCCTCTCTGCCTACTTGTGATCTCTCTCTGTCAAATAAATAAAATCTTTAAAAAAAAAGAAAGAAAGAAATTTTTGCTCACTTGTCCCCGGCATGCTTTTTGTGGTACGCCCCTTTCTTTACTAAGGGAATATTAAGCTGTTCTGGGATTCAGGAGAAATGAAAAGTGGCCCCCTAAGTGAGCTCTGAGCCTACATTAAAGGGTCCCTTATGTGGAACAGCCTTGCCCACTGGGGCAGAGACACTTCAGTAATAAAGGGCTTGCATTTCACTTGTTTCGGGACAGAGTGGGGCTGGAGGATATGAGGTCTCTGGCCAGATCCCGTTATCCTGTCATACCACACAGCAGCCATCCCCTGAAGCTCCCACTGCCACAGAAGGTAGAATTGGGGCTGGAGCTCAGCCTTTGGACCCAAGTCCCCATCTCTTTCCTTCTGCCCCTTCTACTCTTGAGACAATGCCAAGCCATAAGGGGGGATGGTCGTGCAGCCTTGGGCATCCCTGGGGGAGCTGTGCACACTGGTTCCGGGTTCCTGCTTGGGATCACCAGTCCCCGGTGGATGAGCTCCACACTAAGTCATCACATTCCTGCAGCTGTCCTGGGAGACCAGGGACATGTCACCACGAGAGTGATTATGACTCTTTCCCCAGAGCCTGCTACCTGGCGTTAACTAAAGTCCTTGTTCTGAGATTGCTTGAAGGAGGCAGTTTGTTCTATCACTAACTTTCCTTCTGCCTCCTCTCTCTCTCCCTCCCGTCCACCTTCCTTCTATCCTACTTTCCTTCCCTCCTCCCTCCCATCTACTCACTCAAATTTAAGCAGATGCATCCCCAAGGTGTGCTACCCACTGTCTGTCTCCTGTAGGTTAAAAAGCATCAGAAACCAAATACTTCCTGAGTTGAGAGCCATGCTGAATTAATTATTCATAGACCAAATCTATGGCAAATTTCAGAGTGACTTTTATTCAAGGTTGAGGTTGTGAGGTTCCGGGTGAAAGGATTAATGACCACTCCCGACACAGCACAGCCCTCCCTGAGTCTGTCCCAAGTCCTTCGTATCTTCTCTTGCCTCTTGGCCTTGACTGTGGTATATGCAGAGACCATTCCCTCCCTGTTGTGATGGAAACTTCTAATTGTCCACTAGTGTCCATTCTCTTTCCTTTTCTCGTAGCTTTAGCTTGACAGATGGCTAATTAGTCAGAGACTATATCCTCCAGCCTGCCTTGCAGTCGGGAGTGGCCACGTGACTAAGCGCTGGTCAATGAGGTGGAAGAAAACCAACGTACACAGCATCTACAGGAGGAAACCGTTTGCCTTCTAGGTCTTCTTTTTTCCTTGAACACGGAGATGGTGCTGGTGAGTTAACACTGATCATGCAAATGAGGAAAACACCCTAGAAGACGGCAAGGTAAGACAGAGGAAGCTGGACAACAGGTGGCATGGGGCCATCTACCCAGCCCAGACCACCTCCCTGCCCAGGCACCGGAACGCAACAGAAAAATAAGCCTCTTCTCAGCTTTGTGCTTGTCCCAAGGCCTCACTTTACATGTGAGGTGTAGGAAGCCATTTTTCCTAGGAAGCCATCTTTGAGCCTCGCTGGACCAGCACTTCCTGGGAGCTTTCCCCCATGCCCTCACTGAAGCACACGCCAGAAAATCCTATAAAGGCTTGTCGGTTTGTTTGTAACACACACGCTGCACCTGGCCCAGCTTGGGAGCACTTTGAGGCAGGGACCACAATCTTACCCACTCCTTTCGCATGAATCTGGAATACAGTAGGCGCATAGTAAATGTTGACTAGTTCGATGGTAGAGCCTTACACCTGCATTCCGCCTTAGTTCTCACCTACAGAGATTTGAAGCCCTTCAAGCCCAATCTGAAGAACGGTTCCCATTCTTCTGTCTTCTTACAAACACACACAGGACTTTCCTCCATGTCCGGTCACCCAGGCCAGACCCCAGGAAGGGTTGCTTCCCAAGGGGGATTGTTGACTATGGCCAAAGTGCAGCCCAGTGCTAGATCCTAATCCATGACCCCTGTTATCAGACGTGCTTCACGTAAGTCCTGGCAAAATGTAAGTCCTGGCAGTGTTTTCAGTAGGTCCCTGACTTACAGCAGGAGTTACCCTTCCTTAATTATCTTTGCCTTGAAAACCTGGGTAAAAGTGGTGGGTGTTGTGGAAATCTATGCATCACATTTAGTTGGAAAAGGTGTGCAAATTCTTTTATAATTTGTTTTCAATTCATACAACAATGGAGGTCTGTTTACACATCTGGGATGGGGCAGCCCTGATAGATTTCTCTGGTCACTACATAGGTGGAACCATGCACCATCTGACAGACCAAGTCTTTGGCAGCTGCTCTGAGAGCTGGGGTTCTGGCCTCCAGCCAGCCTTTCCTTGAAGACACCTCCCAAGAGCATTGACCTTGGTAGCACTTAGATGTTGCTGCTTCCTTTCCTTCCTTCCTTCCCTCCGCCTCTCTTTCTCCTTCTCTTTTCTTTTCCTTCTCTCTTCTCTCTCTCTCTTTCTCTCCTTCCTTCCTTTCCCCTTCCTTCCTCCCTCCCCTCCCCTCCCGTCCCTTCCCTTTCCTTCCTTCCTTGTCAGACCATTCTTTGGGAGTTCTTTGTACAGACAGCAATTTTCACTGTGGCCTGAGGTTTCAGAAGAGCACAGTCTGCCTGCCTCACCACCCCCAACAACCTCAGTTTTGGGGACCAAATGCACAGAATCCTCACATTCCCAAACAAACCTCCAACATACACATTGTGATCCCACTGCCCAGAAGGCTCAGAAATAGCGTCAGCTTTCCAAGGGCTCAGTGGGTCTAGTGATCTTCAACCGGGGGTATAAGCAGGTCTTCAGGAATTGAATTTGCCCCAGAGCAGAGGAATGTATCCTTGAGCCAAAAAAGAATGAGACTGGCACTTTTGAGAAGATGGGCCATTGGACCCCGCATTTGCCTCAGGCATGTTCTCCACCTTGACAAGGAGATTTTAGTGGTTTCCTCCCCAGCGTTTCAGCCAGCATCCCACGCTTTTCTGGAAAGTTATAAAATGCTGAGCTCCCTCGGGCACAAATTCTGATGCGCTATGCTCCCGTTTGCTCCCTAGTGGAGCATGGGGTGAAGGGTGATGGGAGGGGAGGCCACCCTCAAGTAGCCATCAAACAGGGGAGTCTTCTGGCGTCATTAATCCCTTGAGCACACCCCTCATGGGGTCACATTAGCTAATGCGAGGTCACCATTCCGAAGTTCATGTTCACCTTACTTAGATGTATTCAGGTGTCATAAGATGTGGAAGGCATGGGTCTTTGTGATCTTAAGCTTTAAAATACTCAATACGTGTTGGCTTTCAATGGTCACATTTTTATACTACATTCTAGCATAGATATCCAGAAGCATGCGCCCAGGTCTTAAGAAAAACATCACTGGACATCATCTAAAATTAAGACAGCTTTATGTTTTGACTTAATTTTGTCTGTGAATTAAGACAAAAACTGCCTTTATTCAGTTTGAATGGAACACGGACGCATCCTGCCAGCCTGTCGGCAACCCTCCCAGCACTTTCTTTCTGAGCGAAGTTAAGAGAAATTGTTCAGCTAATGGTTACCTCTGTTTCAACAGAATTAAACTTTTAGAAGCCCCTGATTTTTTAAAAATAATGAGATTAATAATAAAAGCTATTTATTGAGCTCATGCTACCTGCCAGGCACTATGCTTTTTTTCTCTGCATGCTTTTTTTTTTTTTAAGATTTTATTCATTTATTTGAGAGAGAGAAAAAGCAAGAGAGATCACAGAGGGAGAGGGAGAGGGAAAAGCAGACTCACCGCTGAGTGGAGAGACCGACTTGGGGTTCGATCCCAGGACCCTGAGATCATGACCTGAGCCTAAGGCAGACACTTAACGACTGAGTCCCCAGGCGCTCCTTCTCTGCATGCTTTATCTCATTTTCAGGACAACCTGTCAGATATTTACCATTATTGTCCCACTTTACAGATAAAGAAACTGAGTCTCAGAGAGTTGGTATAATTTGCCTAAGGTGACCCAAAAGCCAGGTGTGTCTGACTCTCCAGTTTTAACCACTACACAGTTTTGCAAGAGGGCTGGTCCTCAATGATATGGGCAGACACCAGGTTCCTTCACTTTGGGAAAGGCTGTGTCCTACCATCCATATCTGATGGTCCTAGAATAATACTCCCAATCTTTGCACTTTGTTGTAGGGAAGGACCCGGACAGGAACGAAATTTAAAAAGACAACAAAATAAGGTGTCTGAATTTCTGTCTTTTGTCTACTACAAGTCTAGTTTTGCAATTCTAAAAGTCCTAATCACCCTCAAAGTTAAAAACTTCAGAAGTTTTATCTCCTGGCATTTGGTCTACAGCCTCTTCTGCGAAGGGTAAGAGTTTGGCAGATCCAGCTCGAGTAACTCGTGGGGTCACGCAGGACCCTGCACTTTGAAAGGCTTGTCCGTGGCTCAATGCTCTGCTGTAGCTGTCTTGAAATTGTTAGTAATATTTACATTTTCCCTTTGCACTGGGCACTGCAAGTTGCATAGCAGGCCCTGTAATTGAGGAGATAAAAGTCATGCCTTTTCGACATCAAGTAGCTGCAGCCATGAACTAGTTGGGAGCCAAAGCTGACATGCCTTTGGCACTCCCTCATCAACAAGCTCCTTGTATGGAGAGTAAGTGACCAGAGGAAGCCACACGAAGGAAATGTCCACTCCTCTGCGCCATAGCAAGAGAAGGTGTTGACGGCAGAGCAGAGACTCAGCGCTGACCCCATCAGAAGAGTAGAGAGCAGTTGAGAGGGAGGCACCTTTGATCCTATTTGAAAATCCCAAGAGAACGGGGATAGAGAGCTCTGGGTGCCCTGAGTTTGGGTGTGCCTGATGCCCTGACTGGTGGCAGATGGCCCGATTTCAATGCCTCTGACATGAGTCTGTCCTTCTGATCTCCAGTTGGAGTTGGGAGCCCTTGCTACCCCCTGTTTTGAAACCCAGCTATTGAACTGTCATACCATTGGAAAGGCTCTGCTTAATCAGGTGGGGTGAGGCTGGGGTGGGATATAGTATACACACCTGGCTCCCTGCCAAAGGGTGCCTAGAGGTCTGGAGGTCCTGCCTCTGGGTTAGCCACAGTGAAGCCCAAATTGAAGGGCAGAGTTGAGAAGGAGAGTTGATGCCATCTGGCTCGGCGCCTGTCTTCACCCCTGTTTCCATCTCGTAGATACGCCCCTACATTGCCTGTTTGGTTTTCTCACTTGTTTATGATTTTTCTCGATCCCCCACAGACTGTCAACAGTCAACTGTCTCCTAGAAAGCGTCTCTGTGGGTGCTGGGTCTCAAGGAGCCATCCCTGCTGTGCTCAGGTGAATGCTGTCATTACATATTAGGGAGCGGAAGCAGAGATCCTGGTACTTAGGCTTTGGCCACCCCGCTAGCAGCAGGGGCTAAGGGTGATATGGGCCAGTTGGGGGAGGCAACATCTGTGAGACACACCACCTGGACAACACTGGAGATTTATAAAGAATTTATCCAGTCACAAAGCACCAGCAGCCCATTCTTTGCTGGATGCTCAGGATTTCTCTCCTCTTATTCAGCTGTAACAGGAAGAAAGGACGTCCACGCTGCCCTGAACTATTTGGCTACAGTGCCAAAGTCAAGGTTTATGAGTCATCATTGCTGGGCATCTGGAGACATTTGCTCACTGCTTCCCCAGACCCCTTTAACTCCCAGAATGCAGTGCTGCGCAAGCCAACTTTTGGCATCCCCTGCCGCCCTGAGTGGTCTCTCTGCCATCTGCCCCTAGGGCCTTTCTCTGGCTAGCTCTGAGCGGGCAGCCTGCTTGCGGCCCTGTGTTGTCATGGAGAAGGTTTTAGGAACATATTGTTAGATTGTGGGGCGTATATCTGCCACCTGGAAACAAGTGGGTTTGTAGAAGAGCCACCATGGAGGGAGGGAGAGGGCTCTTGGAGGGCGGAGCCGGTGCCAGAGTAGCTGGCTGGGGCAGAGGGACAGGAGCCTGCACTGCTGCTGGCTGTTTGGTATTCTGGACAGGAAGCTGCATGCCGATCAGCTTGCTTCTACAGGGCTCCTGGGAGTGTGCATCAGACAGAAGGCTACAGACTCTGCAGAAAAGTTTGCAGATTCTAAGAAAATGCCCTGCGGTGTAGCCCACTGCTCTGGTGGGGGAGGCCGAGCGAACTCCCATTTAGACACACTGATGTGAATTTTTGCTTCCTGCAGGTAGAGAAGCTGGCCTTTGCCTGTGCACACCAGCAGGCTGCCCTTGACCTCCCCGGGACAACTTCTGAATTCAGGGACATCTATTTTTGCATGAGACCTGGACACCCCAGCCATCTGGTCACAGCCTTCCCACCTCCACACCCAGTTCCTGAGGGGCTGCTGACAGCCCTTTTAGGGCACCAGTCACCTTGCTGTTTGCTGCTTTGTAGGTCAGAAAACAGTCGAGTATCGGCAATTTCATATTGTTCAGCCAAATTGAAAAGCTTCAGGGCAATCTGGCACCTTTCATCAGGATTGGACAATAAGAACAGTAAAGAAAATCCATAGTGGATTTTCTCTTGCCCAACGAATACAGTCTATTACTTTCTCAATCATTCTAAACTCCAGCACTTTGTGTACATCTCAAGTCTTCACCTTCCCAGTGATGCACTTTCTACCAAACATGACCTCACTGTTATGAAGCATACTGGCTTTCCCTTGAGCTTTTTTTTTTTTAAAATAAATATTTTATTTATTTATTTGACAGACAGAGATCACATGTAGGCAGAGAGGCAGGCAGGGAGAGAGGGAATCAGGCTCCCTGCCGAGCAGAGAGTCTGATTTGGGGGCTCGATCCCAGGACCCTGAGATCATGACCTGAGCCGAAGGCAGAGGCTTTAACCCACTGAGCCATCCAGGCGCCCCTCCCTTGAGCTTTGTATACTTTTTCTTCTGCTACTCGAGGTAGAAACTGGATCCATTCTGGGGCCTCTGGGTGGTTCAGTTGTTAAGCGTCTGCCTTCAGCTCAGGTCATGATCCCAGGGTGCTGGGATCAAGCCCCGCTTTGGGCTCCCTGCTCAGCGGGAAGCTGCTTCTCCTTTTCCACTCTCCTGCTTGTGTTCTCTCTCTCGCTGTGTCTCTCTCTGTCAAGTAAATGAATAAAATCTTAAAAAAAAAAAAAGAAAGAAAGAGACTAGATCCATTCTGATGCCCACACAGAGAAGAGACATCTCAAATGTACCTTCTAATGGATTCCACGGATTTGTTAACTTCTTTACTCACTGGTAGAAGAAACTGTACATGTTTCCATTACTCGCATATTCTTTTTGCTAGAAGTTTTGGCAACTTTTGGAAAACCCCTTGGAGTCAGCTTGTCTACCTTTATCTATATAGATCTGACATCTATGAACTATGACTGCATTTTGAGTCGGGACGCAAATAGCAAAGCATCAGTGTCTAAGACACCTGCCCTCTCCTTTCTCCTCTCTGGGTCTTACTTCTGCTGCCTTAAGATGGTTCCAGTGAGGGGCTTCGAAGCATCTGTTGAAACGCTGACTTATTTAGCTGTGTTCAGACTCATAAGATATATATCCCGCCTGTATTTTTCTGCCTATGGCTTCACTCTAGTGTGCTCTAGCCTCTCCTCCCTTTTTTTTTTTTTTAAGATTTTATTTATTTATTTGACAGAGAGAGAGAGAGATGACAAGTAGGCAGAGAGGGAGACAGAGAGAGAGGAAGGGAAGCAGGCTCCCTGCCTAGCAGAGAGCCGGATATGGGGCTCGATCCCAGGACCCTGGGATCATGACCTGAGCCGAAGGCAGAGGCTTTAACCCACTGAGCCACCCAGGTGCCCCTCCTCCCTTCTTTTTATTCCTATTATTTCTAGGCCCTCACGGCATGTCATAGAGATGCTTTTACTTCTTTTAATAACCCTTCCTCGGGCAGCCTTTTCTCCTCCGAAACAGTTCACTTCCCTCCCTCCTTGTTATTTGTTTGCATTTCTTTTAGTGGCTACAGGAAATGGGAATCTATGCAGAATTCTTGACCTGCCGATGGCAACGGAGGCAGACTATGGAAAGTAAGTCCAGAAATTTTGGCTGGGCCTGTACCAAATAATTAAATGGCTTCACTCTTAATATCCTTTTTTTTTTTTTTTAAAGATTTTATTTATTTATTTGACAGAGAGAGAGCACAAGTAGGCAGAGAGGCTGGCAGAGAGAGAGATGCGGGGCTCCATCCCAGGACCCTGGGATCATGACCTGAGCTGAAGTCAGAGGCTTTAACCCACTGAGCCACCCAGGCGCCCCGATGCGCTGCTCTTTAAAGTGTGACAGCCACTGCTCTGGAAGACAAGCCCAAGTCCAGTTCATCTTGCAGGTGTGATTAACTCCCATTGGTAAATTCTCCCACCACACCTACTTGTTTCTGGGCGACTCTTTCCTTCCTGACAAATTCGTGTCGTTTGGGGCTAGGCTTCCACTTCCTAGGCCACCGGATCATATTTCAGGACTCAAAGGGAAATTAGACACCATCCATCCCTCTCTCTATCTGAATGATGTGAATAAATCCCCTGCCCTGGTCAGACCTTCTGCTGGGGATTCCCACTCTAACCCATTCCACTCATTCTGGTCTTATTAGGACAGTTGCAGGTGTCAAGGACTTTGCTTCCCAATTATCCCTAAGCACGTGGTTTTCTAGAAGACTTCGCCCTGCCAAAAAGGAGAAAAAGAAAAGCTACTTATTAGAGCAGTTTAATAAAACTCTCTCCTTTGCTCCCTCCATCTCTGGGCTGCGAGCTCTATGTTTTATTTTCTGGGTGTTGTCTGTACCAACCATTCCCAGTTACAACCGGCTACTCCTGTACGTAGGCGCAAGTGCTTGCTTTCACCGTCTTGTGAAGCTAGGGTTTGAGTGCTAAAGCCTGGTGGTTTACCTGCTTCCTTCCAGCAAAGGGGCATCCAGTAGGGTGGGCTTCACCTCACCTGATACACCCGTTATCTTTTATCAGACCAGCCCTTCCTGTTGAGATTCCAAACAAAAGGATATTAGGAGTGGGGCGCCTGGGTGGCTCAGTGGGTTAAAGCCTCTGCCTTGGGCTCAGGTCATGGTCTCAGGGTCCTGGAATGGAGCCCCGCATCGGGCTCTCGGCTCAATAGGGAGCCGGCTTCCCTTCCTCTCTCTCTGCCTGCCTCTCTGCCTACTTGTGATCTCTCCCTCTGTCAAATAAAGTAAAATAAAAATCTTTAAAGAGCAGCACAAATTAACTGGGAATCTTGCCAAAAAAGCAGCCTGATAGAACTTCCCGTGATGATGGACACGTTCTACACTTCTGCTATCCAATAGGGTGGCCAGCGGGCACGTGTAGTTACTGAACACTTGAAAGATGGCTAGTGTGACCGAGGAGCTAAATTTTTTAGTTTCATTTCAATGTGACTAACTTACATTGAAACAGGCCGATGTGGTTAGTGACTCCCGAACTGGAAAGCATGGGTCTACAGCAGTGGTTCTCAAACTTAGGTGCACACAGGGATCTCCCAGAGGGCTTGTTAAAACACAGATGGCAAGGTCCCATCCCCACAATAGCTGATACTGATCCTGCTGGCCTACGACCACCCTTGGAGAACTGCTCTGGAACATGCACTGAACTTCACGGTCTGCATGAGAATCTCTCATCTTTGCTCCAGGCAGCGAGCCTCAGTTGCACCCTCAGGATCAGCACACCCGTGCATGGCACAGTGGGTGGTGAATTCAAGGCTGGCTTCGGAAGGCTCCGGGAGGGCCCCCTTTTAAAAAATATCTTTCCCACTGATGCCCAAGAAGTGATAGGACTAGACGAGTTACAAGCATTTACTGTACAGCCAGAGGAACTGAGGTCCAAGCTTGGTTATGCCCAACACTAGACTTTGTGACCTGGGGCAAGTCACTTAAACTTTGTGCCTCAGTTTTCTCATCTGTAAGATGGGAAGAATAATAACACTTACCTCATAGAGGCCTGCTGAGGATTAGGGGCTTAAAACAGCCACGCAGTACGTGCTCAGTATGGATTAGTTATCACAACCCGCAATCCCAGCATTCACAGATCATTCACTCCGGCTATGTATGCACTTTGCTCACCCTGCAGGCTCTCTTCAGACAAGAAGATACTCCTGGGAGTCATGCTCAGCCTACCCTACTATTTTGCTGAGGGCTCAGGAGGGCTATAAGGTCCACTGGGGCCTCCCTCTAGGGTGCCTAAGGACAGAAGAATGGTAACAAAGCAAGAGGGCACCTCGCTTTCTGACATACACGTGAGAGCTGGCACAGGTCACTTGGCTGTGCACTGCTGTATGACCGGAATGGGGACTCGACTTCTCCAAGCCCAGTTGTGCCGTCAGCCCCCAGGCAGCTGTGTGCAGGGCCCATGGTGCAGGGAAGAATAGCATTTTTCTGCACCTTCTTAGGAAAAGTCATCTGCTGAAGATGAAGCAATGAGCATATACACCCACCTCTCGCCTTCTGCTCCCACATCTGTTCCTACAATGAGACATCAGCACTTTCCCAGGCTGAGCTTGTCCCAGACCCCGTTTCTCATGCCCACGTGGCCATAGCTGAGACAGCAGCCCATCCTAGAACTGCGGCCAGGCGTCACAGCTCGCAGCGCCGGCGCACCTCCCACCTCCTCTTCTACGTGGTTCTGCTAAAGATACTACTGTGGAATTTGGTACCATGGCTGAAATGTCCTTTTCCCCAAGAAAGGCGTACCCATTTAAAAACATTCGGTCATCTTAGCCATCATTTAGGAAGTCTTAAAATAAAATTTTGAGAATTATCACCAGATGTCAATTTTATTGCCAAACATTTGGTAAACAAGGTAATCCCTCCCTCCCCCAAACCTAGCCTACAGCACATCACTAGGGAAACCGTTACTCCAGAGCCCCTTCCTTCAGATTGGTTGGGGGATTGCCACACAGCAACTGATACAGACAAGCGCAAAGGGCTACCATCAGAGCCTGGTGTCCAGTGGGACCACCTGGCTGGTGCTCGACCTACCTCATTCCTTCCCTTTCTACCCAAGTTCAGAATAACAATATCCATGAATTGAGTGTTATTTCCCAGGGACTGAGCTGCTTTCCAAGCATTAACTCATTTAACAGCTGCCTACCATGTAGGATCTGTTGTCCTCCTTTTACAGATGACAAGAGGGGCCCATGGAACAGTAGGTAAGAGTCTGAATAAGTCAAGATACTTGCTTCTTTGCCAAACTCTTTGCCTTGAAGCTATGGCATCCACATGGACTGGATGTTCAGAACTTTGTAGATTTTAGTCATCCCATCATGCTGACATGTTCTGAATGTCAACATTTTGGCATCCGAATTCCATTTCCCAGCCAGTCTGCCACACTGAGTAAGGGAAAGAAGTATGGTGGCAGTATGAAGATGCTTGATCACCCGCGTGGCTCGTTGCTGGGCTCCGGAAATATGGACACTGTGCTTACAGGCCAGAGCCTGAAGCAGCTCTGAAGCTGAAGGTAGGTGGGATTGATGGACCCCTACCCAGGGGCAGCTCAGTTTCTCCAGAGCTTAGCCTTCCCTGGAAGAATACGCCCACCATTTCCCTCCCTCTGAAGGAACGTGGATGCTGGAACTGGTAGGTATGTGTGTGTGTGTGTGTGTGTGTGTGTGTGTGTGTGTGCATACAGACACACTCAAACACAGGAGTGGGTATGGATCTACTGTCTGACAGTCCTATGAATTGTGCAAGTGTCTGACAGAAGAACATGCCACCAAAACTGTACTAGTGGAGAGGAAGAAAGGCATGAACACTTCAAAATGGCAGCTAATTTAAAAATCACTTTGGACTAAGTCTGTACTCACATGGGACACGACAGTATTTGATGAATCAGGAAGGAACAACAGGGCAAACAATGATCATCACTGTTTCTCAAAAGGAAACCACCCTCCCCTCTATGTCCTAACATCGGCTACTAACCCCACCTTCTGTCCCAGGCCTGACTTATGGGAAGCCTAAGCAACACCAGGGCCCAGTCTGAAGGGACATGTGAAGGGATGGCTGGGGCTGGGAAGAGGTGCCCCCAGAGGGAGCACCAGAGCTCCGTGGAACAGCAGACACAGGTGAACAGACCAGGCGCTCTTCTATACAGTCTGGTAATGAAAGCATGTGATTGGTCAGAATACAGCAGGTGTTGCATCAGACAACCGAAGCCAAATGTGGATCTCATATGGGGCCCAAACCACATTTCTAGAATGGAGAGTTATCTGCTGGGTCCCCGAAAGCTGCTTTCCAGGCCCTGTCAAGAAACACCAAGTTTCCCTGTGTTCATCTGCTATATGTTTCTAGGGGACGTGCGGGCTGGAGATGGCAGACGTATGGTGGAGAAAAGGCAAGTCTACAGAGCAACCTGCAGGCAACCTTGATCACTTGGAAGTCTTAAGAAGAATATTTACTTCACTAACAGTTCTCATCAGTTTAGTATTGATCCTCAATCTCTTTTTGTTGGAACTTTGAAGCTGGAAATGCTTCCGAAATGTTGAGTTTCTGGTCTCAGCACCAACAGTCGAATGATGAGGCTGGTACCCTGTTTTGGTGATCTGGGACTCTGCATGGCCCGAGGCTCATTCTCTGCCGATCATTACCTTTCTTTTTTTTTCTTTTTTTTTTTTTAAGATTTTATTTATTTATTTGACACAGAGAGAGAGAGATCACAAGTAGGCAGAGAGGCAGGCAGAGAGGAAGGGAAGCAGGCTCCCTGCTGAGCAGAGAGCCCGATGCGGGGCTTGATCCCAGGTCCCTGAGACCATGACCTGAGCTGAAGGCAGAGGCTTAACTTGCTGAGCCACCCAGGTGCCCCATTACCTTTCTTTTTTTGACGATCATTGTTTATGCTGCCTTTGTTAACGTCATGACAAATAACATCCTTGAAGGTAATTATTCTCACTCTCTCTTGACTGTAATTTAAAACTGATTAAGTACATGACCTTATGAATTCGACCTGATTAATCAAGGCTCCTTGTTAATCAAGGGAAAGAGAACAACAGGGACTGAGTGATGGTGTCATGGTTGGCAGATGGTGTGTCCTCAGAAAACTGAAAAAGCTTGAAGTTACTGCCTAAAGGACCACCAGATCTGCCCGTGGATGGATGCCAGGGTGGGAAGGTAGTTAAGCCCAATGAGGACATACAGGTAGATGTCTGCTCATGACCGTGAAGCATCAATGGTCCCCAGGGTCAGGGATGGGACTTTGTCTTCCCAGCATCAAAAGCAGTGCCTGGCACACAGCAGAGGTTCAAAGTAAATTTGTCAGATGAATAGAGGCTTGCCCACCCAATCTATCCTTCACAGATTTCCTCAGATCACCAGTCAGTTGTCCACCAGCCATCTACCATCTATCCCTCCCTCTCTCCATCTAGTATTTATGTGTATACCGTATGTGAGATGCTAAACTGTGAGCTAGAGGGGATTCGACGCTAAACAATATACAGCCCCTGATGCAAAGTCAGGCACCCCTGTTTCAAGGGACTTTTTAAAGGCGAAGAATGATAACTGGTGACCTTTACAGAGGAGCTTGAACACAAACTGCATTATGATATGACTTCACTCCTCCATCCACTCTTCACGTTTGGCAAATCCCTTAAAGATTCAGCCTGTGTGCTTCTGGAGGGAAATGTCCATCTTCCTGTCCGGAGGTGGTATAGGCACTGGTCATTGCTTGAGCAGGGCGCTGGGCTAGCTTCACTGACGTTTCCACCTGAAACAGTTTTGTCCTGATTGTTTCCTTGGTAATGAACCAAACAAAGGCTTCTTCCAACCCTTCCCTTCTTACTCCATTTCACGTTTTCTCTTTTCGGAGCCAGGGGACACTCCAAGAAGGCAAATATGAAGGTCTGAGACCGCTTTGGGGCTGCAATTTCCTGGATGGTGAGAAAACTTCCAGCATGGTGCTCTGAGGTCAGTTCTGGGCACTTGTTAAAATGTTTACATTAGGAGAAGTACACCTTTCTCCACCCACCATCCCCACTGCCCCCCAACCCTCCAACTGTCCCTTGCTATGGTTCAGAGTAAGAACCACTTCTCTCTGGTACCATGTCAAAGAGAATATAAATGAAGGGCCCGACAAAGGATTCTGGAAATTTTTCCTCCTCAAAGGGCAACATGACCGTTTATCCTAGGATATAGAGATGGGTCTATATTCTAGAGGATGGTCTTAAATTTAGAAGAATCATTCTTTATGATGACTATGTTTGACTTCTGTTTTTGTTTTAGTTTTACTTAGCTGTGTGGATCTCTCTCTCTCTCTTTTGTTTTTTGGGTTTTTTGTTTTTGTTTTTGGAATCCAAGTTTTTTTTTTTCCTTTACACAGTGCTCTTCTCTTAAGTGCAAACCTTTAATTTGGTGACATTCAGATTCAGACCTGGGCCTTTGCATCACATGGGACACTATGATCTGCAATTTGCTTTCTTTTTTTAAGCTTTATTTAAATTCCAGGTAGCAGCAATGTGCTTTTTGAGACCATTCTTTTCTGCACTAGACCACGACAGTACATTGTACTCTCTGGGCATAGTCCAGTCACATGATCCCTTCTGTCTGGCCATTCCACCTGCAGTTCTAAAGTCACAGGGCTGAGAAACCACTTGATTCTGATTCATCTTCACAGTGCTGAGGAGGGCCGAAGTCACGATACCCTTTCCACAGGTGGGGAAACCAAGGCACAGAGAGGTGATCTATCCAGAGTCACTCAGTAAGTCAGCAAACAAACTTAACAGAGGGCAAGGTAAGATCACCTGTGTACCTTTCAGTGCGTTATCCAGAAAATCAGATTGTGTCCTTCTCAAATGAATGCACGTACTTTGGAAGAGAGTAGTTTGAGGTGGAATTTTCTATTCAGGTTTCAAAAGCTCTCTAGGAAATCAGGAGCCACAAGGTAAGAACCAGTAAGTATCAAATTAACCTTTTAGTTAAATGCCCCTGACTCACAGACAATACCAATTATTCCAGCTAGCTCACTGATAATCTGGTTACCGACAAGAAGAAAATCAGAGGAGAAAATTCAGCCATTCAAGAAATAAACCTTGGCACAGCTTCTGTGTAACACTGAAATATTGCTCCTTTCTACACAATGCTTTTGCACCTGCTGGCATGCAACCGGGGAAGGAGGTATGGATGAAGTATGTGTATGTGTGTGTGTGTAATACCAGACATTTCAGGGAAAATTCTGTCCAGCAGAATATACACGAAACATGTCTAATATACTAGTTCTCTACCCTGATTCTTTTCTTATTTTTATTTTTTGGTAACTTTTATTTCCTGATCCTGATTTAATGTAAAATGTAATGTTTTCTGTGATGAAGGCAGAGTCAGCGGGTGGATATGGTTGGGGGCTAATTTCAGCTTCATGGGAAGGAAGCACTCTAGACATTAAAGTTGCCTGAAGACAACTGAGTGGGACTTTTTGGACCAGGAGATGGCCTGGTCTTGCAAATATTTTCCCCCAGAAGCTAAATGATTATCTGTTGTGACGCACTGCCCCTTCCAATGCCCAGGAATTCATGTTCCCAGAACTAGGCCAATGGCAGCCCTCCTGCCTCTCTACTCCAGGTCAAGAAAGGCACAAGGGAGACCAGCAAATAATACTGAGGCGGTGCTTTGGATCCAGAAGACCTTGAGGTACCAGGAGAAGAGTACTGACAGCCCCATCTGGCCAGTGGGGAAGGTGAGGCACGGAAAGAATGATTTGACACTTTCAGCAAAGGTGAGAGGGAACCAGGACCTTTAGGGGGAACATTCTCTTTTTCCTCGTGTGAGGGAGGAGGGCAAGCTATACTACCAACCATAGCGGCCACAACTCTCCACAGCAAAGCGGCAAGGCTAGCCACCACAGATTACCCTGAGGGCAGCTGGATGGTTCCTTCACCAAGGGAACCTAGCTCCATGCTCGCTGGGCCCACCCTCGGGACTGCACCCAGGGCTGGAAACTGAGGCAGAATCGGCCTGGGCAGGCACATAAGGTAGGTAGCTCTGCTCATAAGGCATGGCTGCTGTCTTTTGAGAAGTGGGCTCCACACTGGGAGGTGGGCATCAGACACGACCTCCCCTGAAGCTACCCTGCAAGAAAACAGAATAGGGGGGAACGATGCTGCCTAGGGAACTCATCACCCCCAGGAGCTGGGGGCTTCCACTACAGCCAAACAGCATCACCAAACCAACCGATTTCTTGTGTGGCTGGGGAGAATAAGGGGTGTGGGGGGGACACAAATGGATCATTATTTGCAGATGATTGTCTAACTAGAAGGCCTAGGGGAATCAACCAAAAAACTACCATAACTAAAACCAGAATTTGCTCAAGTGGCAGATTAAAAGTCAAGCATACAAAAACCAATCACTTTTGGCGTCCCTTGGTGTGGTCTAACACCTTGGAAGAGCTGTGCTTTTCTGCGAGGCCTCTGAGCTTTGTGCAACTTGCCATTATTTAAAAAGATGGAGGGGAGCCAAGGCCAGGCCACCTCAGCTGCAGACACCAATGTCACCCCAGACAACAATATGCGGAAGGTGCCTAGGCTGACTGCTGCAGAAGGGGACGGCCACCGCTACACCCTCTCCTACAGAGGCCCTCCCTTGCCTCATTCCCACTCAGCCCTCCTCTCCCAGCTCTTTTTCTATTCCAAGCCCAAAGACACACTGGGAAGCATGGCAAGGGCCGCTGCGGGAGCCACCCAGGGTGGATGTGGTTAATGATTGTGCTATGTCATTTTCAAATGAAGTCCGTTTTTTTTTTTTTAAAGGCGGTGGGCTGGCAGGTCTCTCTGTCCTCTCGTTGCCTCACTGGTCAAGACCCTGGCGAGGCCAGGGCGTTGAGCTGCAACGGAAGACTCCCCTAGTCTGGTCATAAACGCCAAGGGAGGCCCCTCAGGGCTGAGCCTGGCAGCCTGGCCAGCCCAGGGCGGTGGTCATTTGCGGTCCAGGCTGGCGTGCAGCTGGGCTTCCCGCACCATGCGGTCGAAGGAACGCGTGTTGGTCTCCTCGCGTACCTTCTCCCGCACGTGGAAAGAGGCCCGGGCCGTGGAGCGGGCGGTCTCCAGTGCGCTCCGCCGCTCCCGAGAAAGCTGCTCGCTCCGCTCCAGCTTGCGCCCGATGGCCTGCAGCAGCTCCCGCCGGCGGGAGTCTTCGTCCCTCTCCACCTTCTCCTTATTGGCGCGCTGGGCTCGTTCCTTCTCCAACCGGCTCTGGCCCACGCGCCTTGCCTTCTGCTGCACAGCTTCCTCGGCTGCCTGCGTAGCGTGCTGCAGCCGCCGCTCCCCGGCCCGGGCCAGCGCCTCCAGGTGCGCCTGGTGCTCGCGCCCTTTGCGCTCCGCCACTTCCTTGGCCCGCCGGCCCTGCAGCTCCTCCCGCCGGGCCCGCTCCCGCAGCTCGCGCGCGCGCTGTTCCACCAGCTGCTCGTAGTTCTCCTGCGCGCGGCCCAAGCTGGCCTCTAGGGAACTCCGCAAGCCCTCTCGTTCCGCGCGCTCCTGCCGGGCCCGGCCTTGCAGCAGCGCCTCGTGGCGCGCGCGCTCCGCCCGGCTTAGCTCCCGCTTCTCCCGCAGCATCCGGCCCTCCTGCCGCTGCTTAGTGCGGGCCGCGCGCTGGGCGCGCTCCCTGCGGACCAACTCGGCCCGCTCTCGCCCTTCCTGCAGGCCCTCTTCCCGCTGCTTCAGGTTCTGCTCCTGCTGCAGCTTGCGCAGCCGATCCTCCCGGGCCGCGCGCTCAACCCGCTCCCGCCGCAGCAGGCCCTGGCGTTCGGTCAGCTCCCGCCACCGCTCCTCGCTGCGCTCGCACTCCCGCTGCCGCCGCCGCGCCTCCTCGCGTTCCTCGCGCCCGCGACGGCCACGCCGCTCCTCCACCTGCGCCGCCCAGGCCCGGCGGCCCTGCTCCAGCGCGCGCTGCTTCTCCCGCTCCTCGCGCTCCCGTCGCTGCTCCGCCCGCACGCGCTGCTGCTCCCACTGGCCGTGCGCCGCGGCGCGCTGCTCCAGCAGCAGCCGCTCCTCCTGGTGGCGCGCCAGCATCAGAGCCGCGATCTTTCGGTCGCGGTCCGGCACTCCGCGCAGGCCCCGCTCGGCGCGCACTTGGCGCACGATGCGCTCCACGTGCTGAGCCGTCTGCGGAGAGTGGCTCAGGTCACCTAGGCTGAAGCTGCGGCCTGTGAGCGGCACCAAGGCCAGGGCAGAAGGACGGCCCAGGGGGTTGGGTGCGGAGGACGCGGAGCCCGCCGGACAGCTGTTCCTGGCCGAGGCCCGCGGAGGCCAACGCAGCTCCCGCAGGCTCTCCCCGCTGTAGGAGGACGACGACGCGCCAGACTCAGAACTGAGGGCGCCCTCGCGCCGGCGGGACAGCGAGTCTAGCGAGTGGCTCTTCCTACCTGCCCGCGAAGCCGCGGGCGGTGGTTGCGTCCGGGCGGAAGATGGGCTGGAAGAGGCCTTGCGGGTGGCGCGCGGCGCGGGCGATCCCGGGAGGCTGGCGCTGCTGCAGCTGCTGCTGCTGCCGGCCGCGCCGGGGACCGAGGCGGCGGTGGCCGCAGTCCCCAAGGGCGTGAAGAGGCGCCGCTTCTCCTCGCGCACAATGCGCTCTCGCTCCGCCCGGCACTGCTGCAGCTTGGCGCGCCGCTCCGCCTCGTAGGCCTCGTAAAGGCCGGTGGCCACTCGCATGGAGCGGCCCGGGGCCTCGCGCACCAGGTCTGCCAGGGCCCGTGGCAGCAGCTCCACGGGCTTGACTGCGCAGCGGGCGCAGGCCTCCAGTGAGCGGGGACTGGTCAGCACGTAGCGGCTGCCCTCGGCCTCCGGACAGTCGAAGTTGAAGAGGTCCAGGTGCAGCAGCGGAGACTGCTCCCGCCGACCGCCTTCTTCCGCTGCGCTCGGGACTTCAGCTTTGCGGGGCGCCGCCGCCGAGGCCGAGGCTGAGGCCGAGGAGGCGGCGGGCTGCTGGGCCCCCTGTGCCTCGGGGGGGCCAGGTGCGGCGGCTGCGTCCCCATCCGAACCTTCAGGCTCAGCTCCCTCCTTTTCCTCTTCCCGCACCGGGTCCACCATGGCTGAGTCCTGTCCTTTTGTGGAGTCCCTGTGCAAGACAAGGTAGGGACATCGAGGAATACATGAAAGCAGTCCCCCCCCCCCCCCGCCCCACTTACATACCCCCACCCCCAACTTAATCAGCTTTGGGATTAGGCTCAGAGGCCCGGTGGGACGTAAATCATAATACCAATGCCCTGAAAACCCAGGCGAGGGTGGAGGGGGGTCGGGGAGAGGGGTAGGAGGGATGAGACTGTGCAACCGGAAAAGCCTCAACCTTCCTCAGCCTGGGTGTGCGGGGCAAGGGCCTGGGGCCCGGCTCCCCAGGGCGTCTGGCCCGCTGGATGCATCTCCTTCCTGCTGCAAGTTAAGATGAAAAGATCGCGGTGCAGGCAGTAGCCGGCCAGGGAGGCGGTGGAGGATTCCCGGGAGGATTAGTGTATTTGTTTGTAGCTTAGGCGGGACCAGGGATGCAGCTTTGCAGGAACAAAAAAAAAAAAAAAAAAAAAAAAGAGAGAGAAGAGGCCTGTTCATCCTCAAAGTGCATGGCTGCGAGGACCCCATTTACCTAGGGAAGAAGTTTATTTGGGATTAGGCTCAGAGGCCCTGTGATTTGTATGATTAAATTTACATGATGTATATTACATGATTGCCCCCTGCCAAAGGAGACCCAGGCCCGGGGCCCGGGGCTGATGGAAGGGCTGAAACAAATGCCTCAATTACAAAAGGCCTGCCCGGGAGAGGTGTTCGATTCTTGTTCTGTCTTTTGGACAGAGCTTGCTGGGAGCTATACCGGTCCCCCTACCCCCACCCCCGGTGTTTGCTGGGGATGGAGAAGGCGCCTGGGTTCTCTCAAATGCACCCGATCTCCTCCAAGTCTGAACGTGCTAAAGGCACCATTCACCCCATCTAAGCTCCGACACCTGCCCCTGGATGCCCTCCGAGTCCCCCTACCGTATCGCAGCGAGGTGGGCTCTGGGGACTCAGCTAGCCCGGCCACGCCAGTGCCCGCAGCTCCCGGGTCTCAGGGCGGGTTCACTCACCGCACGTCCCGGGCTTGGGCCCCGCGCCGAGGGCTTTTGTTCGCAGCTCGCCGCTCGCCGCTCGCGGCTCTCGCTTGCGCGTCTTCAATCCCCGCGCCCGCGGGGTCGGATTACTGCCGGCTGCAGCCGCGGTAGGAGCCCCAGCGGCCACCGCAGCCACCGCCAGCGTCTCTCCATGGGGCCCGCACACATCCCAGACGCTCCCTACCCGCGGGAGGGGGTGTGCGACAAGGTCTCCCTAAAATAACGCGGCTCTGCTCCTTTCCCTCACACTGGTTCTTGAAAAAGGAAGCCGGGTTCCATCGCTGCTGCATCCCTCGCGTTCTCTCCAACCGTGAAGGTACCGCAGGTCTGGTGACGCCCCCGGCGCCTCCTGGTGGACGTTCAAGGGTGTTGGTTTGAAGAGAAATACATGTATATTTGGCGGAGATGGATACATATGTTGTTTGGTGCGGATGGAGATCTATCTATCTCCATATATATATACATACACATACATACATATATATGTATGTATATATATATTTGGGGGAGGTGGATCTATATATATTTGGTGGAGATGGATATATATGTGTGTGTATATATATATATATGTATATTTGAGGGGAGATGGATATATATGTATTTGGTGGGGACGGATATATATATTTGGAGATGGATACACACACACACGCACACACACACACACGGTGGATATATCTGCAGAAAACCCCTATTCCATAAGCACCTCAACTGGGTAGAATGAAGGAATAGCTTGGCTTGTTTCTCAAGGGGACCCTGAGAGACATAGAAACTTGATAGTGAATAATTGCATAGAAATAGGGTTCCTAATCCAAACTATGATTTTATTTTTTCAAGAAAAACTAAGAACGTTCAGGTAGGTTTGAGACAGTCAGAAAATGTGTGACTAGTGTTTAATGTAAATTTGAAGGACTTTCGGGTTCCAGGTAACACACATTAGAACCAATTAGGGCTGTTTGATGAGTGTTATTTTGAGACACCTCCTCCCCACCTTTTTTTCCCATTTGGAGTGGCAGTGGCCATAGAAGACAGATGGGAGGAGGACTGGAAGGAGGAGCTCGGCAGGTGGGTGGGACATGATGAACTATGTTGTTAATAACCTAGCTGCTGTCAGATAGGCAGTGAGAGGCAAGTGAAGGATTGAAAACAGGGAAACAACATGATTGGATTTATATTTTTGGAACATAACCCTAGCAACAATGGAGCGAAGGCTTTGGGGAGGGCGGTCAACAGGATGCGGGAAGCCCTGTTAGCTGGACACTATAGTCACCCAAGGCAGGAAAGATTGGGACTTAAGGGGGAAGAGTAGCAGGAGGCGCAGGTCTGGGTGACCTGGGGCATGTACAGATTCCTGAAATAGAAAAAGAATATTCAAAGATAGCTTGCCCCTGGGGGTGTGAGAAGCAGTGAAGGGATAGAGGTGACTTCCTGGAGCAATGAGGTAGCTGGGTGACCCCAGTGAGAGCATGGACCCAGGAGGGAGGATTAGGTGATGGGGAGGGCCTGGGAAGGAGGGGTTCCTTTTTGGACCACTTGAGTGTGAGGTGGAGCTGGCCAGCAGATGGAGCTAGAGTTTAGGACATCATCCCTATATACAATGTTCCTAAAACCAGTAGAGGGAGTGAGATCACCCAGGAAAGGCTGGAGGAGCGGCAAGGGAGGCAAGAAGGGTATTGATGAGGCTGCTCAAGAAGGAGTCCAGGAAGGAGACCAATAAGGACAAGCATGAAAGCCATGGTGACATCAACAAAAACAGCTTCAGTATGGGTATTGGGGTTGATGCTGAAATGCAGGAGGTTAGGGGAAGGTGGGAAAATGAGCATTAGTAAATCTTAATCTTTTTTTTTTCTTTTTTAAGATTTTATTTATTTATTTGACAGACAGAGATCACAAGTAGGCAGAGAGGCAGGCAGAGAGAGAGAAGGAAACAGGCTGCTTGCAGAGCAGAGAGCCCAATGCGGGCCTCGATCCCAGGACCCTGGGATTATGACCTGAGCCGAAGGCAGAGGCTTAACCCACTGAGCCACCCAGGTGCCCCTAAATCTTAATCTTTTAGTGGGGGCTACTAGCAAACATGTTCAACCTTTACACCAGAGGGAGGACAATATCTTCATCCTCCTGGACAGAAAGCAAGTCTTCTCTGACCCGGAGGGAAACTCTATCTCCCAGAGATGTTTGCTATACACACTTCCTTGGAAAAATGGTCCAGAATAAAAGCCTTTACAAGACATCCAGAAATGCTATGGAGAACTACCCTCAATAGGGAAAAGGCGCAATCAGTCAGGTGGCGAGGAAGAGGTGGGGCTGGGATTTGGACGAGGCTCTATCTGATCCTGAAGGGGCCACCATGCTTCGTGTTTCCACAAGTAAAGTATATAGAGATGTGGATTTAGGTGCAGGTGAGAGGGCAAGCCAACCTCTCCAAACCTTGGTTTTCTCTTTGCACAGAGTCCTATTCCATTGCCTACCTCAAAGATCAATAATGTCTGCTATGTAAATGCCACCTTTGTCACTGAGTAGGGACAATAATTGCTACCTTCCAGAATTGTTGTGAAAACTGGAAAGATATAGGCACAGTACTTAGACGAATGTACTGTCAATAAGCAGTGATAAAATATTTACCATTCATTTTGATAAACCTCATCTTGTAAGTATGGTCAAAATAGAGAAAGAAACAGGTATAGTGTCTGTAAGCTTTAAGGGGAAGCCCCACAAATGTCCCATGTTTGATTAAGGAATGATTCATCAACTGGGAAGGTCACAGAAGGAGAGGACATGGGAAGGGGGACCCTGAAATAGGACACCGATCTTTAGCTAGCCACTTCAGCAGAACTGACTTGGCCAACAGTGTTGGTGGGGGCGGGGGGACAGCTTTCACCACTAAACACCCAGATATCTCATCTCTCATCTTGAAGTGCCTTGAACATTTCAGGAGATGGTTTTCAAACAGGTTAAGTACTGATTTCCTTCAGGTTGGGAGTCCTAGCCTGCCCAAGGTCAAAGGTGTTAAATCCAAGTTTATTACGGTACCCAGTAAAGATAGGAGCCCAGTTTGGGAATGCACGCCTGCCCCTTGTGGGTGAGGCAGTGGACACGGTGGTGAGGAAGGTCAGCTTAAGAGTTATACAGACTGCTCATTCAAATGCCAGCTCAACAAAGCTGTATGATTTTTTTTAAAAGATTTTATTTATTGGGCGCCTGGGTAGCTCAGTGGGTTAAAGCCTCTGCCTTTGGCTCAGGTCATGATTCCAGAATCCTGGGATAGAGCCCCAGCAGGGAGCCTGCTCAGCAGGAAGCCTGCTTCCCCCTCTCTCTGCCTGCCTCTCTGCCTACTTGTGATCTCTCTCTCTGTGTCAAATAAATAAATAAATCTTTTTAAAAAATATTTCGTTTATTTATTTGAGAGAGAGAGAGAATGAGAGAGAAAGAGAGCATGAGAGGGAGAAGCAGGGAGCCCAATACGGGACTCGATCCTGGGACTCCAGGATTATGACCTGAGCTGAAGGCAGTCGCTTAACCAACTGAGCCACCCAGGAGCCCCAAGCTGTATGATTTGAGACAAGTTTCTTAGCTCCTCTAAGCCTCTCAAAAGAGGAGGCCACAATGGGGACCGTTATTTTGCCTTGCACAGGCCTTTAGAGATGATGATTTTTTAAGTACCCTGTTTGATCCTTTAATATCCTAGCTCATCGGCAGTCTGGGGAGCTATAACAAATTACCTCGCACTAGGCAGCTTAAACAACAAACGTTTCTCATAGTTCTGGAGGCGGGGGAGGTCCGAGATCAGGGTGCTGGCAGATCTGGGGTTTGGCGGAGGACTCCTCTTCCAGCCTTGCTCATAGCCAGCCCCTTGGGTTGGCTCCTCATAGCAGAGAGAGAACAAGAAGGCGCAAATTTTGTCCTGTCTTTTCTTATAAAGACATAAATCCCATCATGAGTGCTCCATCCTCATGTCCTAATTACCTCCCAAAGGCCCCATCTCCAAAGATCATCACATCAGAGGTTAGGATTTCAACATTCGAGTTGGGGGACACCCAAACATTCAATCCATAGCTCTCACTTAATTTGGACAAAAAAAACCCCTCCATTTAAATTCGTTTTTCTCAGTGCCCACTACCAACCTCAGCTCTGTGCACTTGGGTTATCCCGTTTCTTCTCAATATAATTCTATTCACGGAACAGGGATTATTCAATCTAAAACTCAAAGTCAAGAGTTGGTAAACTATGATCTGTGGGCCAGATCTACTCACTGGCTGTTTTTGTACATAAAGGTCTATGTAACACAGCTATGCTTATTTGTTTCTATGTTGTCTGTACTACTGATTGTGCAACAATATTGGAATTGAGTTTTCACAGAACGGTATGGCTCAGAAAGCTAAAATATTTACTATTGGGCTCTTTGCAGAGCAAGCTTGCCAGTCCCTGTCCTAATGACTGAAAATAGCTTGTGCCCAGTGATCAATTTATTGCCTTGCACCTCCAAATTCACTCTTCAGGACCTGTTCTGGGAGAGGGGACTTGACGCATTTTCTACCGGACAGCAAGGACGATGCTGAGGTTTGCCAGTAGAGGGAGCTGGAGGGACGTTGCAGGAGAAAGGGGCCGCTCTTCCCGGTTGCTTTGGGCTGATTTGTGGTTTTACTGGTACCAGCTGCCTGATGAATGGGCGGGCGACCATCCTGCGACACCCTGCTCCACCTGCATGCCCAGAACAGTCTGTGGCTTGCAGCTGGAGCCCAGGCCTGGGGAGTGCTTCTGAGGCAGACACCACATGCGTTCAACCTTGTGCCCCTAGTGGGGCTCTGACTCCCTCTCTCCAGCCTCAGTCCATCTTTGAAGATCATTTCCTGCTTTGCGTGGCATCTGTGGAGCAGCCCCGCCCCAAACTTCTCTGCCATCCGTGGGCAGCAATCACATCCTTCCCAATGAGCTCTGAATCCCAATTGCCAGGCAGACCTAACAAATTGTCCTTCCTGAGTACTCTAAGACTGCGTTAGGGAACCCTTGAGAGTTCTCTCTATATCTCTGTTTTTACTCTCCCTTTATAGCTTAATGCCTCCTTATACCAGCTTCCTTTCTTTAAATTACCGTATCGTGGGACGCCTGGGTGGCTCAGTTGGTTGGACGACTGCCTTCGGCTCAGGTCATGATCCCGGGGTCCTGGGATCGAGTCCCACATCAGGCTCCCAGCTCCATGGGGAGTCTGCTTCTCCCTCTGACCTTCTCCTCGCTCATGCTCTCTCTCACTGTCTCTCTCTCAAATAAATAAATAAAATCTTTTTTAAAAAAAATAAATAAATTACCATATCTTTTCTCTCTCCGGATTAGACCCAGAGTAATACACAGTGTAAAATGTAACCATTCCCAATTCTTGAGACTAAAGCCTGAAAGGGAAATTTAGGACACAGACGAGCAGGTAAAACGTAATATCTGTTAAAAATAAAGTACTTATTTTGTACTTAGTTAGAGTAATAAATGTCTATCACAATAGGAAATGAGAAAATACAGGGGGAAAAAGCAGGAAAAAAATCACCTGTAGAAAAAGAATTGTCCAAAGACTACCAGCTTGGTTACAACTTGGTGTGTAGGTGGTAGGGACTTGTAAGTTGTGGGAGGAGAGGTCGCTATCTGTTTCCGCTCTCACCTGCTTAGGGCCTGGTCCACAGCAGACCCTTCTGCTGAATGCATCCACAAGAGAGGAGGGGTCCAACCGGTGTTATTTTGTTTGCCATATATACAAGAAAAGTGGTCTTGTCAGAATATTTTGAGCCGTTAAGCCACTTTGATGAGTCACCGGCGTTCAGTATGGTGAACAGGTGATGGTCATGTCTGAGAACTGTCCTGTGGGATAGTGGAGACCAGCCTGCCCTAGACCGTGGAGGTGCATCAGAATGGGAATCTAGAGGGAATCTCACAGTTTATCTGATGGGAGAGAACTCCCTTCTGGAAGAGCCACACCTCATTCCATCCACCGCCCCCCATAGCACCAGAGAAGTGCCCTTGTTCCTGAGTGTGACCATGCACTGCCCAAGGGCATTTTGTCTCTGAACAAAATGGATCTGCTCAAAAGAGCTGGCCGTTGTTCACAAGCTGGGCTTGATTCCAGTCTCTCTGCCTGTCCCCTGGGTTGTCTGTTTCTGGGATGAAGCCACTGCTGATCAGCTCTTTAGACCCCTTCCATTTCAGAGGGGTTAGTTACCCTGCACTGGGGCGCTGCCCCAAGGACAGAAGTCACAGCTTGTGTTCCCCCAGGCCTCTCCCCTCACTCTCTGCCTCTCTCTCTCTCTCTCTCTCTCTCTCTCTCTCTCACACACACACACACACACACACACATTCCTTGTTTTAAATGGACAGTCCTAACTTCAGATATTGTGTGCCATTACTCTCATAGGGTCTTAAACCAGTCATCCTGACGTTTATATCCAGATATTCAGAGAAAAGTCATATTCCACTACTGGAGATGGTGTCCCCTTTTTGCACGTTTGTCTTGCTATTGGGCTCTGTTTTACCCATCCACATGGGTCCATCAATCACACAAGAGCAACAGCAACAAAGGCATTGAAAACTTCTTGTTACAAAGCCCCCAGCGGGGCTAGGAAGCCTGGGGATACTGAGAAGGGTGAGACAGGACCCTTGCCCCGTGCGCCAGTTGAAGTAACAATACCCAAACATCCCAGAAGTTCCATGAATAGTAGGGTTCAACCAGTTACAAGAGTTGGTAAATGACATAGAAGAGCAATCATGAGGCAGAACATCGTTAATACATTAGTAACAGGTGCATTACTGCAGAATGTCATTAATGTGTAGTAACAGGTGCGTTATTGATTCTTGTACAGCATTAGGTGAATTCTTCAGCCTCTCTGAGTCTGACTCCCTTTCTGGATTGAATCAGTTTGCTAGGGCTGCTGTAACTGTATCTCACAGACCAGTGGCTTACCCAGCAGAAATTTGTTGTCTCATGGTCTGGAGGCTGGAAGTGCAGGATCAAGTTGTCATCTGGCTTGGTTCCTTCTGGCATATCTCTCTCTCTCTCTCTCTCTCTCTCTCTCTCTCTCTGGGACGTCTTTCTGTGACTCAGTCTCCTCCTCTTTGAAGACATCAGCCCACCCTGACAACCCCACTTTAACCCTTTCCAAGGCCCCATCCTCAGTCACATTCAGAGGTGAGGGGGTTAGGACTGCAACGTCTGAGCTATGAGGGGACATGGCTCAGCCCATAATATTGATGAAGTGGAAACAAGGGTTCCCGGCTATCTTCAGTCACTCAAATATTGATTGAGTGTCTATTGTTTGCCAGGCACTGGGATCACACAGACAGGGCCCCATTGGCATGGGATCTGTGATGGGGAGATGATTATGAATCAGTTACACCAGGGCTGGGAAGGAGAAGGGCTGCTGGGAGAGCATCAGATCAGGTACAAGACTGCCATGGCCTGAACTAAGGCAGCCACAGTAACAGGGAGGATAGAAAAATGTTAAAGATGGGGCCTGGGTGGCTCAGTCAGTTAAATGTCTGCCTTTGGCTCAGGTCATGATCCCAGGGTCCTGGCATCGAGCCCCGCATTGCACTCCCTGCTCAGCAGGGAGCCTGGTTCTCCCTCTGCCCTACCGCATGCTTTTGCTCTCTCTCAAATAAGTAAAAAACAAAAAACCAAAAAAACAAAAAAACTTTAACATTCTAGAAAAATGTTAAAGACATTTATGAGAAAGGATCAACAAAATTGGTACATGATTAGGCGTGGGTCAAAATTCCTAGGTTTCTGGCCTGGACAACAGATATGCAGGGAAGGTCGTAGTATTTGTGGAGTAAGTTTTGGCAAAAATGATGAGTTCCACTTTAGACCTGTTTTTTAAATTTATTTTAATTTATTTTTCATCATGATAAGTGCAGTTTAATCCCCATCTCCATTTTCCCCATCTCCCACCTACCTCTCCTCTAGTGACCGTCAGTTAGTTTCCTATAGTTAAAAATCTGTTTCTCGGTTTATCTCTCTCTCTTTCCCTTTATTTCCTTTGCTCATTTGTTTTGTTTCTTAAATTCCACAAGTGAGTGAAATCATGTGGCATTTGTCTTTCTCTGGCTGACTTATTTTACTTAGCATAATACTCTCTAGCACCATCCATGGTGTGGCAAATGGAAAGATTTCATTCTTTTTTATGGCTGAGTAATATTCCATTGTGTATATATATCACCTCTTCTTGATCCATTCATCTATGACACACACCTGGGCTGCTTCCATATCTTGGCTATTGTGAATAATGCTGCTATATACATAGGGGTGCCCATATCTCTTTGAATTGGTGTTTTGTATTCCTTGGGTAAATATCCAGTAGTGTGGGATCATAAGGTAGTTCTATTTTTAAGTTTGTGAGGAACCTTCATGCTGTTTTCCACAGTGGCTGTACCTATTTGCATTTTCACCGCCAGTGTAAGAGAGCTCTTTTTCTCCACATCCTCACCAATGCTCGTTTCTTGTGCTTCCCTTTGGGCATGTTTGTTTATTTATTTTAAAGACTTTATTTTTTTGTTTATTTGACAGAGAGAGACACAGCAAGAGAGGGAACACAAGCAGGGAAGTGGGAGAGAGAGAAGCAGGCTCCCCCAACGAGCAGGGAACCCCATGAGGGGCTCAATCCCAGGGCATTGGGATCATGACCTGAGCCAAAGGCAGACACCTAATGACTGAGTCACCCAGGCGCCCCACTTTGGGCCTGTTTAATGGCCATAGCCATTAGGTGTCTAACGTAATAGGTGAGATCATGAATTTCTGAGTCTGCAAATCTGGGTCCAAATCCCAGCTTGTCCATGTCCTTGCTGTGTGGTCCAGGAGAGCAACTCAACCTCTCTGAACTACCATTTGTTTGCTCTAACCTGGCTAGCTCAGTTGGTGGAGCATGTACTCGTACTCTTGATCTCGGGGTTGTGAGTTCAAGCCCTACGCTGGGTGTGGGGCTATGTAAAATAAAATAAAATTTTAAAAGGCTGCTGCTGAGACTTAAATAAGATGAAATACGTTCAGCACATAGCACAGTGTACCTGTGCGCCTGG